>NC_084525.1:25199635-25554635 GCF_024500275.1 Phycodurus eques
AATAACAGTAATAGATAATTCAAGCTAAGTTGAGAAAATGTGTTATTTTAAAATGTTCATCAAACTGGTAGCCCTTCATGTTAATCAGTACCCAACAAGTAGCTCTCACTTCCAAAGAGTTTGCCCACCCCTAATCTACACTATTATTCTTATCACGCTATGTTTTTCGATAAATAAATAAAGTCCTAATGAGCCAATCACACAATATGGATATAATTGTCTTGTATTTTGTTCCAGTTTAAAATAAATAAATGAACCCAGATGAAGGCAGGCTGTCAGGGTTTTCAACACATTGGACACCAAAGCAGTCACGCAGGCAGGCTAAGCAGGATGAATCTCAAAAAGGGTTTATTTTCAAAAAGGCAAACAAAAAAAATATATACACACACACACACACACATATATATATATATATATATATATATATGACAGAGTGCAAATGACAATGAAAGAAAGAAACCAGGGAACCAAATACAAGTAAAGTGACAAGACAATAAGGAACACCTGGACATGACACAAGTGGCTGGAGGGAGCTGATTGGTTGACACAAGGTAGAGGGGCTGGCGAGAACAGGTGGAAATAAAAACCTAACGAGCATGACAAGCCATTAACATAAGTCAGAAGAAAAGACATAACATGAAACTAAACTAAATAATCTAAACCATAAAAACACAGCTCATGGGGCAGGCTCTGGATAAAGCTATTTGGTCGGATGCATAACCAGTTGAATTCCTCAACCTTAGTTGGCAACCTTACATACTCAAACAGCCAATTGGACTGTCTCCCACAGAAAAAAAGTAAAAGAAAAGAAAAAACAGCGGCAGTCACGAAAACCTTTTGACAGCTAAAGTGAGGATAGCACTATAGGACAGCTTTTTTGTTTGTTAGTTTTTTTTGGGTTTTTGTTTAAAGAAACTATAGTGTGTTACATTTATCTAATCAATAAACTGCTACAGAGAACACATTTTATTTCTGCATGAAACCCCGCCTGTGTGGAGTTTGCATGTTGTTCCCGTATCTGTGTGGGTTTTCTCCAGGCACTCCGGTTTCCTCCCACATCCCCAAAACATGCATGCTAGGTTAATTGACAACCCTAAATTGCCCGTAGGTGTGACTGTGAGTGCTAATGGTTGTTAGTTTGTATGTGCCCTGCGATTGGCTGGCAACCAGTTCAGGGTGTACCCCGCCTCCTGTCCGATGATAGCTGGGATAGGCTCCAGCACGCCCACGACCCTAGTGAGGAGAAGCGGCTCAGAAAATGGATGGATGGATATATATATGCATGCAAAATGATAGCCAATTGAAATAATTATTTTACCCTGTCAGTAATTTTTGCTCCTGAACCTCAGCATACATCATCTGCACATCAGGGCTATAGACGTCACTTTCATTTTCATCTGTGAGGCGTTTGTTTTAAATATAGTTTATGTAGCACGTAGCATTAAACATCCTGTTTTCTTCAGAAACTTATTTTCTTGGATTTATCGAATATAGCTCAATGAATCTTGGCGCCATCCATCGCACATTGGTTGCTGTGGCGCATATTTTGAATGAAAAAAAAGATTTAATGTTACAAGATCACCAAGGCGGCACGGTGCACGACTGGTTAGAGCGTCAGCCTCACAGTTCTGAGGACCAGGGTTCAATCCCCGGCCCCGCCTGTGTGGAGTTTGCATGTTGTTCCCGTATCTGTGTGGGTTTTCTCCGGGCACTCCAGTTTCCTCCCAGATCCCAAAAACATGCGTGAATTAGAGACTCTAAATTGCCCGTAGGTGTGAATGTGTGTGTGAACGGTTGTTTGATTGTGTGTGCCCTGCGATTGGCTGGCAACCAGTTTAGGGTGTACCCCGCCTCCTGCCCGATGATAGCTGGGATAGGCTCCAGCACGCCCGCGACCCTACTGAGGAGAAGCGGCTCAGAAAATCGATGGATGGATGGAAGATCGTCATAATCTTCAAATTTATGAATGAATCAAAAAAAAAAAAAAGCCATGCATTGCATCATGCAATGCTGAGCTTTTGCTGAACTAAGCACATTCATCCTTTTTTTACATGTTTGTTTCTGTTACCAGTAGTTTGTTGAATGTGTGTCTCATGTAACTGTTGGGTTACAATAATGTTACCCTATGTTTTTACAAAACCTTAAATGTTGGTTGTGTGCGATACAATGACATCCCGAGCCACGGGTTGCCAACCACTGTCCTAGATGGATGGATGGATAATGGCAAGATAAAGAGACAGATAGATAGATAGATAGATAGATAGATAGATAGATAGATAGATAGATAGATAGATAGATAGATAGATAGATAGATAGATAGATAGATAGATAGATAGATAGATAGATAGATAGATAGATAGATAGATAGATAGCATCTGGGTGGTCCAACAGACAACCAAAGTGGGTGATTTGGAAGTTGGATGAGATGATTTGGAAGTGAAATTCATGCATGCTGTTGCTTTGACTGGTAAACGTTTACATGCTTAAACAGTTACCTATTAAACAGTTTTGAAGTGGAGACAAAAAAATGGTAACAGTCCATGTACAACATGTTAACACCATCTTAGCTTCTATTCAGAACTCGTGAAGCAGGACCGCACAAAAAACGTATTTTGCACATCACACTCCCTGTGCTCCGCAGATGGCTGATGCCATTTATCGCCACTGTATTCATTTTATTGTACTGTATTGTACTGACGTGCACGCATGTAAACGCGCACACGCACTCACGCATGCAGACACGCGTGCACACACACACAAACACACGCGCACACACTTACATTAATTATACCGCCACATGTCGGTAAGAAAACAGATTAGCCCTCCTTTAAATTAATTTAGTGACATTATGAAATTAATTGATAGGAAATGTATAAATTGCTGCTTTGCGGCTTCAGGTTTGAAATGAGCCCAAGATTTTTCCATCTGTGTGTGAGCAGTAATTAGTGTTCCCTGCCATTTCAAATCTCCATGGAGATGTCCTCTGTACACCTTCTACACTTTCACTGCACAATCCTGCACTGCACAGGTTCTGAATAACAAAACAGCATGTCTCACGATGCAGTATTGATACGCCAGCATCAGATATTGATACTGCCTCTTGCCAGTCAAAATCAAGGCACATATAGACAGACAACGGATTGGATGCCAGTCAATTTAAGGGCACATACAGAGAAACAAATGACTGGTCGCCAGCCAATGTCAGGGTAGGTACTGTACAGTATAGACAAACAAGTTGCAAGTCAATGGCAGGATAGATATTGACGAACAAGGGACTGGTCGCTAGCCAATGTGAGATAGGAGTTATTTAACCATGACCAAGGAACGATTTGAATTTGTAGGTCCAGGTTCATCCATCCATCCTTCCATTCATTTACTGAGCCGCTTATCCTCACTAGGGTCGCGGGAGTGCTGGAGCCTATCCCAGCTATCATCGGGCAAGAGGCGGGGTACACCCAGAACTGGTTGCCAGCCAATCGCAGGGCACATATAAACAAACAACATTCACACCTACGGGCAATTTAGACTCTTCAATTAACCTACCATGCATGTTTTTGGGATGAAAACCCACGCAGGCACAGGGAGAACATGCAACTCCACACAGGCGGGGCCTGGAGTTTTGAACCCCGGTCCTCAGAACTGTGAGGCAGACGCTCGAACCAGTCGACCACCGTGCTGGTTATAAGAGATTATAATTGTATATCATGAGTGATGACAATACCATGTGATGAATATATTGTCCCATCCATAATTTGTATGCCCAACGTGTCTCGACTTGTTCACATTCGTCAACATTGTAATGTTTTGGATCGCTGATTTTCCTTCAGTATTTTATTATTGTATAATCACTGTATCACAATGTTATCATTTACCCCATACAGTGGTGCCTTGAGATAAGAGTGCCTTGGCTTAGTATTTCCAGATACGAGCCGTCACCCGGATGGACTTTTTTGTCTTGAGTTGCAAGCAAAAATTTAAGAAGAGTGGGCTTCAGACCCCAACCAGTAGATGGTGGCAGCACACTTGACAATGTCCGGCCACCATCAATTCACATTGGTTTCCTTGCAGTGGAAGACAATATCAGTTGGGGGCAGTAATGAGCCATTAAGTTGGTTTGCAGAGTGCAAACAAACCAAAGAGAAGAAGACCAAGGAAGGACAATACATTAGTTACAGTTGTGTTTTGTGCTCGCATGTTATGTGTTTGCATTACAAGTGGAGAGTAAATGTTATTACTGTTTTTTATACACAATACTGTTGAGTGCCATTTTTTTTTTTGCTGTCTGGACTGGATTAATGGCATTTCCATTCATTTCAATGGGGAAAGATGATTTGAGATACGTGTGTTTTGAGATATGAGCGTATCTCAAGGCACCGCTGTACCGCCATAGTGTCATACATATGTGTGTGTATCTGCTGAAAATAACAACACTATGCATTTCATTCCAGATGGAAATAAAACACTTGTTTTTAATTTTTAAATGCGACACTGCGCTTAAAGGGGGATCTATTCAATTCATATGTGCACGGAGACACAAGACTACATTATACACGCGGCGCACACAAACGTGGGATCCAACAACTGATGTGCTTCTTTGTCATTATCAAAATAATACATTCTTCATTCATGGTACATACATGTGTCATATATATATATATATATATATATATATATATATATATATATATATATATATATATATACAGAACAGTTACAAAAACAAAGAAGGATAAAGAACATCGGACTGTGCTACATACTGTACAAACAGTACAACTGTGCTTATTACACACAATGTCTATACATGGATTCGAATGAACTTGTAACAAACATAAGGCCACTATGGTAGACTGTGAGGAGGACTGTATACGTGTAATGCAATTGTCAACAACAGCGGGTTTTGACACAGGAAGTAATCACATTACGTTACAGCACATAGTCCAACTGCATTACTTGACATGAGGCTGGATTTACGCTGCACTCCTTCAATGCATATAAAAGCCTTTAAAAAAAAAATACATGTATTGTATATTTCCATGTACATTTCCAGTGTCCCGTGTGGCTGTATTTGCAGTAACTGAACGCATAAAACAACACAAATTCCCCCTAAATAGCCTAGTAAATAGAAAACTAGGCAAAGACAACATGGAATTAAAAAAAAAATATATATATATAATACATGTTACAGAGTAAACGTTACATGACTCTCCCTCCATTGATTTAAATGAGAGGAACCTCCATATTGCAGTTGCTGTTGTGATTTTTGACTTTTGACTTGTTTGGCAGTTTGTTTTGTCTCGTGTTTGCTTTTTCCACGAACTGTCCTTCCTTACATGAGACACCCATTTTTTGTTTTTGTTGTTGTTGTTTTTTTTAATCCAAGATTGTGGCTGGTTATTTCATGAAAGGCAACAGCAAGAACCACTACACTAGCATTACAGCACTAAAGTAAACTTCATTTTCCTTCATCATCCTGAATCATATTTAACGTTTAATACTCCTCTAATGTAATTTATTTTCATCATATTTAATGTACTGTATATCCAGCTTGAATGGAGTATGCCAGGTTTAGTGATATGAAAAAGTGAGCCTGCACCCACTTATATGAGATGTGACAGTGTTCAGAATTAACCAATCACATTCAAACTCATGTTAAATGGGAATCAGCGCACACCTGCCATTATTTAATATATGATTCTGATTAACCCCGAATAATTTCCAGATGTTCTTTTGCTGACATTTTTTTTTTTTTTTTTTTTGCTTTCTATCAGGAGCTGAAATGTTTTGTGCCAATACCAACTGCTATTTTGAACTGTTTATACTGTAATTCCTTCCACCTTGACTAAGGCCCCAGTTCCAGGCGAAAAAACAGCCTCAGGCATGATACAGCCACTACCATGCTTTACTGTAGGTATGGTGTTCTTTTGGTGATGAACAGTCCTCTGTTTGTGCCAAACATAGCTTTTGGAATTGTATCCAAAAAGTTGGTTTCATCAGACTGAAACACATTTTTCTACGTGTTTGGGAGATTTAGTTAACAAACTGCAGAGTTGTACAGGTTATAGGTCACATTTATGGTGGAAAAAGTTTAGAAATGATTCATCTTGGTCTGTGTAGACTTTTTATGGCCATGTGTTTTTCTTGTTATACCTCTGATGTAATATTTAGACCAAATTAAATTGTCTATGTGCACTGTATTTTAATGTGTTTGTTTGGGTTATCTGATTTTTATCCACATTTTCTAATTCCCTTTTGTTTTCTCTTAACGGTGCCATGACCCATATCCCAATGGGGCCACTTGACAGCAAAACATGGGAATTGTCACTTGAACTTGAAGCATGCAGAGTGAATCCAGCCTTGGTGTTATTTTTTTCTACCGCATGAGTGCACATTTGGTCCTGACTCAAGCAGCGTTGCTACAGCGAATGTCATAGGCAAACAATATTGCCCCACATTGATTTTTTTTCGAGACATATCAATTGTAAGTGTACAAAGGCGATGGATGACTTTACAATTGCTGTGTTGTGGGTGATAAAGACAGTATTCTCTAATGTTAACACTAAACCATAATAATAAAACTATACATTTTCATCTAAACTTAGTTCACAGTTACTGTTACTATGTACAATAGCGCAAAGGTTTGACATTTTTCCAACATGCCAATGGCCAATCACAGCACAGCACTGAGTGGCGGCGCTACCTTGAGTTCAGGACAGTATTGCATTTGATTTATTGTTTTTATTTTGTCTTGTTCTTCTTGTTGTTGTTGTTGTCATAGCTAAAGGTCAATTAGCAATTAATCCAAAGGGGAAATAGTTGCATAGTTAAAAAAAAAAGACCGTTAAGCAGAGGTAGGCAAACATAAAGGTAACACATGTAATATTAAATGCAAATGTTGCTACATTACTAAAATAATGACCAGCTCATATAACACTAGATCATGCACTACATGCTTTTAAACGTGATATACTGGATACATGGTCAAAGATGCAACTCGTATTCACCTTAGTATGTCTGGGGGGGGGGGGGGGGGGGGGGGGGAACGGAAGAATTGAGTCTCGGATCCTTTAGGAAGGGGGAAAAACGTGAAGTTCATGCTTTTTTCCCTCCTTATCCTGGCCAATCAGCATCCAGTCAGTGTGGCCACTTCCGGCTTAGTGAAGTTTGCAGGCGACGCCATCTTGTCTTTACAAGTCTCTGTTAGGACACACAGACATTCTTTAAGCAAGAAAGCTTACAAATGCTATGCTAACATAGCAAGATAGCAACATTAGGACAAAACAAAGCCTGGTAATGTAGATTGATAGGGATTTTACATAATACCTTGTAGTCGGGTAATATTTCAAAGAAAAATTGGTGCAATGCTAAGAAACGGTATGCTAACATATAGCAAGATAGCAATCTGACAAGAAAAAGTACAATGATAGATTGAACCAGTAGTCAGGTTCTAATGCTAATTGCTAACATGCTAAGAAATAGTATGCAAATTTTTTTTCGAGCTTTATTCAACATATACAAACAATCCAACACGAGACTGGGTATGAGAAAAAAAAAATAATAATAACGTAACGAAAACAAAATAGAACCATAAAAACAAATAGAAGACAGCAGTAGAGTTTGTCCTTTGATACTCATGTACATGTGCAACAGGAGTAGGAAGAAGTAAATAAATTATCGAGGAGTACCTCTAATTTTGAGTACAGATTTGACTTTGATAATAATAATGAAATAGCAAGCTATTCATATACAGGAGACCCCCGCTATTCGCGGGAGATGGGGGCCAGGCCGGACCGCAGATTGATGCCTGTGACCAACGATAGTAACACAAGGACTAAAATGTGTTTACTTTCACTTGGTAAAATGTTAACATGCTAACAAATGCTATGCTAACATGTAGTAAGATGGCAACATAAGCAAAAATATTTTGTTTACTGGTTCTTGATAAAATGCCAACAAATGAAAATATGCTACTGCAGCAAGATAGCAGCACGTGAACAAAATTATTTTTTAATGGTACTTGACCAAATGCTAACATGCTAACAAATGCAGGATTTTGCATTTTGCCCTGTAGTCAGTAGCCATGTTAAAATGATGAAAATGAAAGTAAACGGCAGTGTTTTTCCGCTCTGATTTCCACGCTCCAGCAAGAAGAGGCCTCGGCTCTGTCCAGCCGTTCAATTAATGGAAACATTTTAGCGGCAATCATGCAAGAGCGGTCGCTTGAGGATATGGAAAGTCGGTGACATACACGCAGCTCTTACCAACACTCCAGAGCTCGGCACAGCCCACATACAGTCCGCTCCGTTCTTTAATCTGGCCTACTGGGTATTTACTGTACAATTTAAAGGGTACTGTAATATTTTTTTGCATTAATTTGTTTTTTTCCTAACTATGGTTTAATTTAATATTTGTTTTAGTTATTTTTGATCATAAAATAATTGGCTGATTAAATTCTTGTAAATAAAAAAATAAGCACCTACAAAGCTTCAACAATTAGTGTCCTCAGTTCCCAAATGTTTATTGAATGTTGTTTAAAGAAAAGGTGATGTAACACAGTGGTAAACATGACCCTGTCCCATCTTTTTTTGCCATAAAATTCTAAGTTAATGATTATTTGCTCAAAACAATAAAGTTTATCAGTTTGAACATTCAATATCTTGTCTTTATAGTGTATTCAATTAAATATATCTTGAACGTGATTTGCAATCATTGTATTCTGTTTTTATTTATGTTTAGGTGTGAATGTGAGTGTGAATGGTTGTTTGTTTCTATGTGCCCTGCGATTGGCTGGCGACCGGTTCGGGGTGTACCCCGCCTCTCGCCTGAACATAGCTGGCATAAGCTCCAGCAACCCGTGACCCCAGTGAGGATAAGCGGTGAAAGAAAATGGATGGATGAATAGATTATTATTATCATTATGAAAATAAACTGCATATCAGTAACATGAGTACATATTTAACATTGGTGTTTTTTTTAGGTGAATTTATTATAATTACATTAATTATTAGTGATAACATTAAACAATTTATATGAACTATTATCATATTATTAGAATAACCTATTTTACATGCACATTTTCTACTTTGTGTTCACCTCATCTAAGAATAACTTGACCCATCTGTTGGTTTTAAAAATCAAAAGTTTGGCAATCGGCAAATTGCCGTTTAGTTAAGTTGATTTAACATTAGAAAAATATGAATAAAATAATCAAATCAAGATTCAAGTTCAACATTTTATAAAATTTTTCTATTCGTAATTATAATTAAAAGCATGATCACAAATATTTTGGTGTCATATATTAACATACATTTTTTACTTTTTTTTTTTTAATTGACATCATTATTTACCGCGACCCGAAATGGTTGGATGGATGGCTTGTTACAGTAATGCCTTAGTAATTGTGTTACTTTTGTAGCGTGTTGCTCTGAGCACTGACTACAATGTGGTTCATGGACGGCGCGCACATGGCTCAGAATTGAATTACCCCCTCCTGCTGCTCTCTAGGCTTGAATTTTGACATGTTGTGTTTTTGCTCTGCTTTGTATAGCTTTTGTTTGCGAGCGTTTTACTTGACAAATATGTCTGACATCTCCACGAAGAGGCCCTTTTTCATTCCCGCAATGGTTGTATAGCCTACAGTATGTGACGCTCAACACATCCAGGGGCTTTTAGGAAGCAAATGCTTGTAATAGGCTCTAAGGTTTAAAAAAAAAAAAAAAAAAAAAAAAACATCTATAAGTAGTCTCATTGGAGCTGAACAACAGTAAGTGGGCCATTTTGTCTTGTTGTTTTTCCTTGACGTTCTAATGAGCTTTGCAAGGAAAATCATCTGGACAAAGTGCAGTTTTGCAGGAAAATGACTTGACGGATGTCGAACGGTTTGATTGGAGCTGGGAATATCTGGACGGTCTGTACACCTCAAGTGTACAATATTTATGCCTTATTGTATGGTGTATGCACCTCTAGTTTAATATTTGAACCATACGTAATGGTCTGTGCGCCTCTAGTAAAACGTTTTAGAGCATACCTAATGGTCTGTGCAGTGTGCATCTCTAGTGTACAATAGTTATGCTTTATTTAATGTTATGTGCACCTCTAGAGCAGAGTTATTGACTAAAATTTCTTGAAGCAAATGTCTGGAAGATCATATTATGTTATATATATATTGTGCTATATATTTAAGTAGCCTTGTCTACATTTGCTTGTAATCAATGCCTCAGTCAAATAAAAAAACCTTTAGCCATTTATTATTGTCAAGTAATACAGAACTAAATAAATATGTATGACTGTGCTCATAAGTTTACACAATTTACAGAATTTGTGAAATACCCATACAGTATTTTATTAATTTTTTTAAATATGACTGATGACTGAAGAAGGACCATCACTATTTTCTTTATGGTTATGTTTTATTTAATGATTGTGCTTTTCTGAAATGCTTGACAGTTTAATTTGCATCCCATTAAAAATGAAATTAAATATGTTTTGTCTGATCCTTCATGTTTTCTTTAAAAAAATGGTACACATTTTACAAATTCTGTCCAGGTAATCAAGTTTATGAGCACCAGTGTGTAATGTTCTCTAATTTACACAATAAATGGAGGACTGCATTTCAAATTTAGAGCAAGTAAATAAAAAGTGAAAGCTTCAGAAAAATAAAACAAAGAGGTTGATGATGTATGAGTAGTTAATGGTAGTTAATGTTTTTTGTTGTTGTTTTTTTTTTTTTTTTTTACTTAAAATGGTCATCGCTGACGCTCTAATGCTAATTGTGAATGCTAACCGTTTAGCAAAGGCTGATTTTGTTGTCTCAAATTCTGTACAATTTATACCGTACACTCGGTACCAACATATGCAGTTAAAGGATAGAAGTCCAGCCCTCATAAATGAGAATAATACGCATGTTAGTAATAAAAATATATTTCATTTCAATTTTTATTTTTTGGGGATAATCGATTCTAAAAAGATTCAATAGTGACAGCCCTACTCTAGTGCAACATTTTAGACTATGTGTAATGATCTGTGTACCTCTAGTGTACAATATTTATTCCTTATTTAATGGTCTATGCAACTCTAGAGTAAAATTTTAGACCATACCTAATGGTCTGCACACCTCTAGTAAAACATTTTAAAGCATACCTAATGGTCTGTGCATCCCTAGTATAGCATATTTACAGCAGATTAAAATGGTCTGTGAAGCTCTAATGGAGCATATAATTTACAAGGCATGTGGGCCTCTTGTATATTTAGACCTACGTAATGGTCTGTGTACCTCTAGTACGCCATAATTACAATTTGATGTGAAATATGAGGGCCATCCTTTTATAACCTTGCAGGATTTGTGCTGTGTGGTGCAGTAAGTCACCATAGTGGACACTTGGCTCTTCGGGGGTGAGCAGGAAGCATGAAGCTTCTTTCTTGGTCCGATCTCGCCCTCGGGGGCAGCGCAGGGACCATTTTTCACTGGGGGACAGCGGCTGTGTCAAGCTGCAGCCTTCCTCCTCAGAAAGGGCCACGTTCGCATCGCCGTTCTGTTTGGAGTCTGACAGAAAAACAAAACAAAACAAATCACTCAGCAGCAGAAAAATGGCATTGCTTTTACCCACTGCTCCCACGGGACCTGACAACAACTGATTACTGCATGAGACCTGCCTGAGATCAAATCCTCCACATGTCTAATTCACATGTGCCAGGATGCATGTAAATTGCATGTACATAAGCCATGTGCTCGCGTGCTGGCTCACTAAATTCTTGACTGCAGTTCAAATCCCAGCTGGAGGAGATATGTTTGCATAAACTTTTCAAACATTTTCAAGCTTTTTTAAAATATTTATATACCGTTATTTTGTACTGTATTGTGTGTTTCAGGCTACGAAAAAACAAACTTTAAAACAATAATTTTGCACTGTATGTTTGTATTTAGGCCATGAAAAAGTCAATTAAATCGAGATTCCACTGTACTTTGATCCCATTTACACAGTGTGTGCACACCTAATATCGCATATTTATTTCTCCTTTATACGGTCTGTGCACCGATACTCTAGCATATTTACATCATGTTCTCAAATGTGTCATAGACTGGATACAGCAAATCATATCTTAATTGTCTGTGCATCGCTAATGTAACATTTAATGGTGGGTGCACCTCTCGTGTACCATGTTTACATCGTATGTAATGGTTGTATGTCTACTGTAGCATATTTATATTGTGTTTTCTATATTAACATCATATTCAATGGTTGGTACACCACTTGATTACCCCCGCAGTGGACCCCCCGCATGTACTGTATTCTGATTCTGATTAGCGGACAGACCTGTTTGGGGATTTTTGTGGGAACCTATTCCCCGCTCATTTGCAGTATTTTTTTTCCAGATCCCCTGCTTATTTGTCTTTTTTTTTTACCCATTCCTCCACTTATTTCTTTTCAGGAAAAATTGCAATTATAGTGTCAATATTTTTTGCGGCTTTTCGCTATTTGCGGTCGGTCCCGGTCCCTATACCCTGTGAATAACGGGGGTCCACTGTACCATATTTAGATTAGATTTAATGTTCAGTCCACTTCTACTGTAGCAAATATACAGCATGTCTTTTAATGTGGCATATTTACATTATGTTTAGCCTATTTGTTGATTTTTGGGGGGGACTCTATCCCCCATTGTTTGTGAAAACCCGCGCTTTTTCACAGTATTTCCCCCCTCATTTTTAAACCCGATCGCCTACTTTTTTGCTTTTTGGGGGGCATTTTTTTTCCATGTTTTTTCATGGCAATTACACTGAGCTTCAATCATTTTCAGACTTTCGCTGTTCGTGATCAGGCCCAGTCCCTGTCCCTTCTTATTATTTTTACCGGGGGCCACTGTGCAGTACCATACTTACATCAGATTTAATGGTCTGTGCACCTCTCCTATAGCATATTTACATCTCATATATAATGGTCTGTGTAACTCCAACATAACATATAGACGTAATTTTTAATGGTCTGTGCACCTCTAACGTAACATATTGTAATCATATTTAATGGTTGCCGCACTTCTCGTGTACCATATTCACATCATATTTAATGGTCTGTGCACCTCTAATGCACCATTTTTATTTCACATTTACCTGGCCGGTGACTCTGGGCTTTTTGTTGGCCATTTGCATCAACTTTGCTTCCTTTTGAACTATTTTAATGTAAATGTGAATGATTTTTTTTTGTACCTGATTTTATAATTTTCAACTTCTGTTCTGTAAATATCTGCACACATCTAATGTAGCAATGTGCAAAAACCCTCACGGAGAGTGGCGGTCTGACCTGCTCGATTGCTGTCGGCCGCCAGAGGACACGTGTCACTCTGAGTGCTTTCCCTGCATGAGTTGCTGTCCGACTTTCCAAAGGAAGCCGAGTCAGTCTGAGCCTCAGGATTGGGGTTGTGCTTATTCTTCTTCTTGGGCAGCTTCTGCTTGGCCATGGCCAGCGAGTAGTACATCCCGAAGTTGTTGACGATGACTGGCACGGGCATGGCGATGGTCAGCACACCGGCCAGGGCGCACAAGGCCCCCACCATCATGCCCAGCCACGTCTGCGGGTACATGTCTCCATAGCCAAGTGTGGTCATGGTGACCACGGCCCACCAGAAGCTGATAGGGATGTTCTTGAAGTGCGTGTGGTGGGCACCGGTAGGGTCGTGCGGACTGGCTCCGATCCGCTCGGCGTAGTAAATCATGGTGGCGAATATAAGAACTCCAAGAGCCAAGAAGATGATAAGCAGCAGGAACTCGTTGACGCTCGCCCTTAGTGTGTGCCCGAGCACGCGCAGACCTACAAAGTGTCGGGTCAGCTTGAAGATCCGAAGGATGCGGACGAAGCGGACCACTCGCAGGAATCCCAGGACGTCGTTGGCCGCCTTGGACGACAGGCCGCTCAGGCCCATCTCCAAGTAGAAGGGCAGGATGGCCACGAAGTCAATGATGTTCAATGAGTTCTTCACAAAGAGCAGCTTGTCCGGGCAGAACGCGATCCGAACCAGGAACTCAAAAGTGAACCACAGCACGCATACGCCCTCCACCAGGGTGAGGACGGGCTTGGTCACCATCTCCAAGCGCTCCTCGGCTCGCGTCACGTTACCCACCAGCACCAGCTCTGTTCGGTTCTGGAGCTCGTTGAAGGCCTCGTGGGTCTCCAGGCAGAACGTGGTGATGGACACCAGGATGAAGAAGAGGGACGCCAGGGCCACTCCCTGGTGAGAAATCATCGAACAAGAATATATCAGCATTGTAAACAATGTAGTGCACATACTGTACACCTTTTCAGAATGTTTGTGAAACAAAAGGTGCCAGGGTCTGAGAAGCATCAACAGGGCAGGCAACCCCGAGGACGGTCTCCACCACACATCTACCCAAAGTGTAATACGCCAAAGAATCACTAAATTAAAATGTTGAAAATGTGCATAATGTTACAGTGACTTACAAGAATATTAAATATACTTTTTAGGACTAAAACCGCGGCCTTGTTTTTGATGAACACTACCAACTAGAGGCCTACTACACTACAGGATTTTAATCTTGGTCATTCTGGTGCTACTCGGAGAGCCAAGTATTTTTTTGAGGTGGGACTTGGTGTAAAAAGTTTGAGATCCATTGGCCCCGGAAAGACTGCTAACGTTGGTCTGGCTGCTGTACTCGGCTGCAGAGAGGAAGGCATTACACAGGACGGCAAAGGCTGCTCAGAAGATTGTGGGGTGCAGCCTCCCCACCACTACAGACATCTTCACCAGCAGGTGCAGAAAGAGAACTCTATGCATCTTCAAAGACTCAGCCCACTCAGCACACCATCTCTTCCATCCGCTCCCCTCGGGCCGGAGGAGCATCCAATGCAGGACCACGAGGCTGAGAAACAGTTTCATTCCGAAAGCTGTTAGACTAATAAACTGGAAAAGTACTCTGTAGCCCTGACATCAGGCTCGCTTGTTCCTATTCATTTCAGCACGATGAAATCTTTATTCTTTTCAAGTACAAAGACCATGGAAATATCATGGAAATATTATGTACAAGTCAAGCCTCTGGATTTGTATTTCCGCCACATCCAAATTATGGCTGCATTTGCACCTTTGCAAAAATTCACAACTGCAAATAGGTATTTATTTTATTTTTTTGATTAGTTTTTTTGGTCTCAATTTCTTACTCTATTTAGTCTTGAGACTTACTGGGCCTATCTGGGACTTCGGGTAACAAATTTCATGCCATATCATGTGCAAATGTGTTGGTATGACAAAGTAATTGAATCCTTGAAAGGGTTTAGAAAAAATGCATAGGCTAGGCTTGAGAAGCTTGAGGCAAGATGCTTTTGAATTTGCATGTCGTATGGGACTTTTTGGGGGGAGAGAGGCTCTTGAAAATTTTAATGGGGATTTTTTGGTGTTTTGGGATAGAGGGGGGTACATTTTTGTTCATTTTTAAATGGGTTTGGTCTTGGAGATTAAGAATATGTAACTCAACATTGATGTTGTTTTTCTTCAATGAAAGAATTGATTGCTCAAGATAAAAACAATCTTTTGATAACGTTATATTTACAAATAAATCTGTTCAGCCTGTATATGCTACCCTTGGGTCAAATTCTTCAGAACTTTAATCTTGATTTATAGCTATGCAGATGACACAGTTATATCTAGCAGTGTCTCCAGATGACTACAGTTCAATTGAGGTGTTGTCACTGGCTAAAACAGATAAATATCTGGATGAGCCAAACTTTTCTTCAATTAAACCACCGCAAAATTGAGATAATTGTTTTTGGCAATAAAGAAAACAGAATTGCTGTTAGTAAATACCTGGAGCCACTCTCTTTAAAGACCAAGTCCGAAACCTTGGTGCTCTGATAGATTCGGACCTGACTTTCAACAGTCATTTAAAATCAATTACTAAAACTGCCTTCTACCATCTGAAGAACATCTCCAGAGGGAAGGCTTGCATGTGTCAAGCAGACCAGGAGAAGCTCATCCATGCTTTTATCTCAAGTAGACTTGACTATTGTAATGGTCTTTAGACTGGACTCCCTAAAAAGAGCAGTAAACAGCTGCAGCTCATTCAGAATGCTGCGGCTCAGGTTCTGACCAGAACAATGAGGTCAGAGCATATTACTCAAATTCTAAAGTCTTTACACTGGCTTCCGGTCAGCTTTACAATATATTTTAAAGTTCGGCTGCTAGTCTATAAATCACTAAATGGTTTAAGTGCTGAATACATGAATGAAATGCTAATGGTATATAAACCCAGTAGGGCTCTGAGATCGACTGACTCAGGTCAAATAGTGGAGCACAGAGTCCAAAGCAAACATGGTGAAGCAGCATTTAGCTATTATGCTGCACACAAATGGAATAAGTTGCCAACAGAAGTTACGTCAGCCCCAAGTGTGCATGTTTTTAAGTCCAGGTTAAAAACTCTTATTTTTTTCCCCATGCTTTTTAGACCATTTCCATTTTTAAATATTTCTTGCACTGTATGCTGTGTTAATTGTATTTTTATTTTATTTTTTTCTCTTTGTTTTAAATGTTTCTAAGCTGTTTTGTCTTTGTTTTTAAATGCTTTTAATCATGTAAAGCACATTGAGTTACCCTGTGTTTGAAATGCGCTATATAAATAAATTTGCTTTGCTTTGCTTTGCTAAATGTCTTGCATTTTAATTGTATTAAAGCTTGACCTGGAATGGAAATTTACTAGAAATTTTAAACCCCTTTGCAACCGTAACTACCGCTGATTTGAACTGACAATGATGAACTCAAAAGATTGTTTTGTTAGGGGTTGCACCGACAGCGGTAACCACTTCTAGTGGACAGATTGGGAAGAAAATATCCATGATCAGATTTGTGGAAGACATTTTCTCAGGTATGTATTAAATGTTTGGTTGGGTTGTCTTTGTTTAATTTAGCAATAATGGCGAGCCTGCTTGCTAACGTCAGCCATCCATTTCAGCGTCAAAAGATCATGTGTGTGCAGAGTGCCATTAATCCGAGCAACAGAAAAGTCAAATCATTAGCCAATCCCTTAATGATCTTGTTTACCATGTCTGAATTTCCACAACGTACGGTGATTCGAAAATCGAATCACTGTACTACAGTATGAGATATTCTGTCTTCCTTAGAAGCAAATTTACTTTATGTAACAACTTTTTTTTGGAGTGACACTTCACACATTCAAACTACACCAGTAGAGACGAAGGCTAAAAATCTGAATTTGTACCATTCACACTCAATCACTGCCTTGGCCTAATGAAATTTTTTTTTTTTTTTACCCATGATGAAGTACGTGTGATGTCACGGTGAAAAGGTCTATGCTGTATGGTACATTTGAGGTTGACAGACCATTACATATATTGTAATTGTAAATAATGTTAAGTTAGAGGTCCACATTTCATCAATACATACTGTATTTCTCAGGTCCCACTGTCTGAGTTAGTGAACATACATGGAGCATACTGAAGTGCTTAACATCAACAGCAGCATGCAACATGCAAACAATGAAAAACAATGAGTTTGTCATACCATCCCATTTTCAATGAACAATATTGCAAGCTGTCAGAAGAATGAATGGACGCATGTTTGTCTTTATATCGTAAGCAGCCCGTCTTGTTTCTTTACTAAAAGCCTGAACAAATTGTATTGCCCTTGCTAAATAAATAATCCCGCAGCTGGATAAATAGGTCTGCTGTGTGTGTGTGTCTGTGTGTGTGTGTGTGCGCGCATGCATACGTGCTAGCTGGCAAATGTGTGTGTGTGAACGTGTATGTGTGTGTGTGTGTGTGTGTATGTGTGTGTGTGCATGTTCGTGTGTGTATTCCATTAATGTGTTTACACATTGTGTAGCGACTCATCTCCCTTTTAGGATGAAACGCTCCCAGCTCTTTCGAGTCAAGTTAGGTAAAGTTTGTGTATGTGTGTGTGTCTGCGTGTGTGTGTAGGTGTGTGTGTGTGTGTGCATACGTATGCGTGTTCATATGTGCATGCATGTGTGTGTGAGTAAATTTATGTACATGTTTGTGAGCGTGTGTGTGCACATGCGAGTACATGTCTACACGTGTATGTGTGTGTACGCACGTATTGTGCATGTGTGAATGTGTGTGAGCATTTGCGTGTTCTTGTGTATGCATGTGCTTGTAAGTGTGAGTGGATCCGTGTGTACGTGCACGTCAAATCATCTTTCCCGCTTGAAATGAAAGGAAATGCCGTTAATCTGTTCCAGCCTCCCAAAAAAAAAAAAAAAAAATTTGCTTTTTTTTAAATTTGAAGAATAGCCCTGTATAATATTGTTCGTTATAAAAACATACAGTAAGGACATAATTAAATAGAACTCAAGAGAATAGATTTTTTTCACACTTTGCATCAATCATGATTGTGCTGCAAGCCCGCCTTGGCCACCTGGGGGCAGTATAAGACAGACAGACAGACAGATATTGTCTACGAGAGTGCCAAAGAGCCCTGACACTCCCAACTAATGAAAACTAGAATGAAAAATCTTAATTTTGTTTATGTGAAAGCCAGAATAGACCACTAAGTTTTGCAGTAGAATGATAATATTTTATCATTGCAGTATTCAGGCCAAAAGTCACATACTGTATATACTCAAGGAGATATTTGAATGTATGCATTTACACAAATTGCCCATTGTCATGTCAAGATTATTTGTATCAAAGGGCTTCACTGGTGGGTCACTGATGGAGTAGTGGTACATTCGCCTGACTTTGGTACAGGCAGCATGGGTTCAGTTCCCACTCAGTGATGGTATGAATGTGAGTCTGAATGATTGTCTTTCTCAGTATGTGCCCTGTGGCTGGCTGGCGACCAGTTCAGGGTGTCGTCTGCCTTTCACCTTTCACCACAAGTAAGCTGCGATAGGCTCCAGCGCCCCACGACCCTGAATGGGAGAAGTTGTGTAGTGAACGGATGGATGGATGGCTTCACATGACCTCAGTTGGCAAAGATCGGTGACACCAGAAATAGAATCAGAATCATCTTTATTTTGCCAAGAATGTCCAAAAAACACACGAGGAATTTGTCTCCGGTTTTGGAGCCACTCTAGTATGACAACAGATAATATTTTTGAGACATAAAGAAAAAAAATATAATAAATATAATAAAAAACACTGAGCAATAAAAGGTTGCTAGTAATCTGGAAATGCCGGTACTTTTTTATGTTTTATTTTTTGCAAAAAGATGCATAGTCCTCTAGCAATTAGAGCGGTTTGGATGACTAATATAGTATTAGTCCGGTACAATGACCATTGTGCAAAGGGTGCATGGAATGTCTGCAGTTTAAAGTGACTAGTAGTGCAATAATCTGGGACATTGTCGATTGTGCAAATGTTGCAGATACTCCTCAGTTAGTGTGCAAGTGGTGCAGATGCTACTCTGGCATGAGTGGCCAGTATTGGTCAACAACAGATATGCAGGTAGTGTAGCGTGGCAAGACTACTACAGTGAATGCACGAGTATGTATAATTGACCCGACAGACATGTGAGAACAAACCCAAGACAAAACATTGGCGGCATGTTGCAATGGAATTGTACGTTTGCTGTTTAAGAAGTTGATGGGAAGATGGGAAGAAGCTTGTTGGAATGTCTGCTAGTTTTAGTTTGCATTGATCGGTAGTGCCTACCTGAGCGAAGGAGCTGGAAGAGCTGGTGACCAGGATGTGGAGGGTCCGAGCCGATTTTGCACGCTCTTGTCTTAGTTCTGGCAGCGTCCTCAAGGGTGGGTAGGGGGGTACTGACAATCTTGTCAGCAGTTTTGATTTTCCGTTGCAGTCGGAGTTTGTCAATATGCAGACTCGTCACCGTCTTTGATGAGGCCGATGACAGTGGTGTTATCTGAAAACTTCAGGAGTTTGACAGCCGAGTGCATTGAGATGCAGTTGTTCGTGGAGAGAGAGAAGAGCAGTGGAGAGAGGTTCGCCTGCTATGTCCTGCCCGTCAGAAAGCTGTAAATCCACTGGCAGATGGCAGGCGAGACGCTGAGCTGGAGACGCTTGGAGGAAAGGAGTTAAGGGATGATGGTGTTGAAGGCAGAGCTGAAGTCCACGAACAGGATCCTCCCCAAGGTCCCCGCGCCGTCGAGGTGTTCTTGGATGAAGTGCAGTCCTATGTTGACTGCATCATCCGCAGACCTGTTTGTTCAGTAGGCAAACTGAAAGGGGTCCAGCAGGGGACCTGTGACGCTCTTGAGGTGGTCCAGCACAAGGCATTCAAAGGACTTCATGATCACAGATGTCAATGTGACAGGCCTGTAATCATTCGGATCCGAGATTGTAGGTTTCTTGGGGACTGAATGATGGTGGAGCGTTTGAAACAGGATGGTATTTCGCACAGGTCCAGAGATCTATTGAAGATCTGTGTGAAGACTGGAGCGAGCTGGTCCGCGCAGACTTTGAGGCAGGATGCAGACACAAGGTCTGGGCCTCCCGCTTTGTTAATCTTTCGTTGTTGGAAGATCCTCACATCCTGTTCATGGATGCTTAACGCAGAAGTCAGAGGTGTGATTGTGGTCGGTGGTGCGGCTGGGTGGGTGTGGGGTTTGAAAGTGTCCTTTTCCAATCTGCAGTAGAAGGTATTCAAGTCGTTGGCTAGTCTACTATTGTTCTCAGCTTGGGGGATTGTTGCTTGTAATTGGTCAGCGATTGGAATGCATGCCAGACTGATTTAGAATTGTTAGCGCTAAACTGTTTTTCCAACTTTGCTACATAGTTCCTCTTTGCAATGTTAATTTCTTTAGTCAGCTGGTTTCCAGTGCGATTATACAGGGCCCTGTCCCCGCTTCGATATGCGTCCTCCTTAGCTTGGCGAAGTTGCGTGGCAGTGAACCACGGCTTGTT
The DNA here is from genome assembly GCF_024500275.1 of Phycodurus eques. Classification (NCBI taxonomy): domain Eukaryota; kingdom Metazoa; phylum Chordata; class Actinopteri; order Syngnathiformes; family Syngnathidae; genus Phycodurus; species Phycodurus eques. The sequence goes on from NC_084525.1 coordinate 25,220,473, forward strand.
GTTATTGAATGTGCGAAATGACTTTCTTAATACACACACATCTTCACAGAAACTTATATAGCGTCCGTATATTTATCCAGGCTGCCAGCTGAATTTTCAAAGACACTCCAGTCTGTGCAGGCTAAACAGCTTTAAAGTTATATCTTTGCTTCATTGGGCCACTTATTCACTGTTTTCACTGTTGGCTTCCCACATTTAAGTTCTTGCCTGTATGTTAGTATTAAGTAAATTAAACAGTGATCAGACAAGCCCAGGGCTGCACGAGGTTTGGCGCGGTATGTGTTATTTAGCGTAGTATAGCAGTGGTCTAAAATGTTATTTTCCCTGGTAGTTCAGTCGATGTGCTGTTTGTATTTAGGGAGTTTGTGGTTGAGTTTAGCTTTGTTAAAGTCCTCGTGGGCGGCACGGTGGACGACTGGTTAGAGCGTCAGCCTCACAGTTCTGAAGACCCGGGTTCAATCCCCGGCCCCGCCGGTGTGGAGTTTGCATGTTCTCCCTGTGCCTGTGTGGGTTTTCTCCGGGCACTCCGGTTTCCTCCCACATCCCAAAAACATGCATTAATTGGAGACTCTAAAAGTGACCATAGGTGTGACTGTGAGTGCGAATGGTTGTTTGTTTGTATGTGCCCTGTGATTGGCTGGCAACCAGTTCAGGGTGCACCCCGCCTCCTGCCCGATGATAGCTGGGATAGGCTCCAGCACGCCCGCGACCCTAGCGAGGAGAAGCGGCTCAGAAAATGGATGGATGGAAAGTCCCCGAGAATAATGAGGGTGTTATTTTTCAATTTCGTTTACTTGTTCAGCGAGCATTAGCAGTGCAGCGTTCATGTTAGCTTGAGGCGGAATGTAAACACCGTTGAGTATGAATGATGCGACGTCACGAGGCAAGTGGAATGGCTTACAGTTCAAAAACAGCGACTCTAAATGCGGGCTTTAGTGTGTGCTGAGCTCCGTGATGTTCGTACACCATTTTTCGTTGATATAGAAGCATATCCCGCCGCCTTTTGTTTTCCCCGATGATTCCATGTCGCGGTCTGCCCGGTGAAGATGGAAGCCGGGAAGCATGACGGCACCATCGGGTACAGCCTCACAAAGCCAAGTCTCCCTTAAGCACATGAAGTCCGAAGTCTTTACTGGTCTTTATCAGAAGATGAAGCTCGTCCTTTTTGTTGGAAAGAGCGTAGATTCGCGAGGTTGATCGACAGAAACGCCAATCTGCATCCTCTCTTGGGGCGAGGATTGATTGATCCATTGATTTAAACCCCCCAAGCATTATCATTATCTTTACTTACCCAAATTTGTTTTTTAAATTAAAATGAAAGGTAAGTCTTAAATTGAGCTACATGAGAATCAAAACAAAAAAAAAAAAATAAGAAAAACTATTGATCATTTGCATACAGTCACGTCACTTCCTGTCAAAGTATTGTATACACGCATCTTTACAGTGAGCTGAAGGCTTTCAAACTTAGCCTAGCATTTGGCCCCTCCACAGCAATATGCATGAATTAATTCTCTACTGTGAGAAACACGTTTTCAGACCACAGCACAGGGTGTGAATCGTGCATGTTTTTTAAGCGGTAAAAATATCCGCACACCACAGAACAACCGAATGTCCTCTCATTGGACATACTCTGGCACTGACACTGATCTTAATTATTGGCGATGGGTGCCATTTGTTTGGCTTGAGCACCTTCTCCTGAAAATGTCTGTGCACGCCCCTGCTCTTTATTGTAAAACTGAACAGTTAATATCGCCAAAGGGAACATCCAAATAATGTTTCTCTCAACGGTCAGCCTTCATCTCGGAGAAAATGGTGCACACGCATGCTCGCAATCCTCTTCCTCCTTCCGCAGGCCCCACCCTCACCTACTCGCTCATCCAATTACTAATCACAGACACCTTCAGAGTCTCACAGGCAGTCTGCTGTTATAAAACTCTTGCAACAATCCACATTGCACAGCTACAATGCATAAATGAAAAGCATTTTCTACTGTAATTACCGTAATTAAAAAAAAAATCGATAATATTATTATATATTGTAGTGCGTAGCGACCCTGCAGCAGTGTTGGGAAGATTACTTTGGAATTGTAGTTGGTTACAATTAGAAGTTACCCTGTTGAAAAGTTATTTCAGTTGCTTTCTCAAAGTAAGATAACTAATTACATTTGATGACAATTTTAACTATTTTTCTTAATTTTAAATGAATGTACAAACAGGACCCTTGGATGATTCCTCTAAAAAAGTGGATTATAACCACAGATCATATATACCAAATATTTATTCTTTACACACATAATAAAGTGATAACAAAACATGATGAAATGTAAATGCATGATAAAAACAATTGCTCGTGCCATTATATGTGTGCAGTATGTTGAAAACCACCATAGCATAGCATACCATACCATACCATACCATACCATGTTGACATAATGACAAATGTAGACAATTTCGACAATAGCGCTTCATCTGAAAACCCAGATAAGTTAATGTTCCTTAAAAAGTCAAAAATGATAAAGATGAAACTGTCCAAAAGTCAGTTCTTTTATGTGTTCAAAAGTGTAACTATGAGTCTAAACTTTTCAGAATCTCAGACAAAGTAACCACACAAGGTAACACTTCAAGGTAGGGCTGCACGATATTGGAAAAAAATGACATTGCGATTCTTTTGTGTCCCTGTGATTTATATAGCGAAGAAATACAGGATAACATACTCCTGATGTATGAAAACCAGCACATATTTTTCTATTGCCCTCTCTGTATTTTTTGGACAGTTTATAATAGATTCAGTAGAAAATAAACTATGCACAGATGTATACTGAGAAATTTGTGTCAAGTCTACTCTATTTAAATGCACTGTAGTATTGAGCATGTAAGTTAAAATAATTTATTTTCATGTCCAGTTATACTGTAGTATGTATATTACCACAATCCTAATAGTATTAATTTGTTTATAATCAATTTGTAATTTTACAAATATGTTTTAACATAATAAGCATACAGGCGGCACGGTGGCCGACTGGTTAGAGTGTCAGCCTCACAGTTCTGAGGACCCGGGTTCAATCCCCGGCCCCGCCTGTGTGGAGTTTGCATGTTCTCCCCGTGCCTGCGTGGGATTTCTCCGGGCACTCCGGTTTCCTCCCACATCCCAAAAACATGCATGAATTGGAGACTCTAAATTGCCCGTAGGCATGACTGTGAGTGTGAATGGGATCAACAATGGGATTACATCTTGAAACGGTGCAATGCCTGCCTCGCTAGCCGTTGCCAACATTTATTTGCACGCACAAACCAATGTTTATCGAATCTTTACAGCATAAATCAACATGTTTTTTTGGGTGTGTATTTTCTTGGACTTTGTAGTGTACTTTATTACTTATGTGGATTGTATGCATTTTATAACAATGTAATATAGTTTTAGCATATTTTTAGTATTTTTCAATATAGTTTTTCTATTCTTCTATGCTGTACGTATTGTCTAAATGTGTAATGTAGTGTTAGCCTCTTTATATTATTTTGTGCTGGCTATCATCTTTATGTGCAAGCCCAACGAGGGACAAGGGTTGAAAACCAGCATTAGGTATAAACCCTCTGTACAGCACATCAGTAGCAAATTTTGCTCTGTAACTATGTTAAAGTTTATCATCCTCATTTAAATAAAGTCTATTCATTCATTCATGTTTACCTACAAACACTACTGCTAGCACTAGCTAGTTATGTTGCGTGCTTGCGACCCGTATTAAAACTTGTTGAACATTATCTCAAGCTCTCTTTGAAAAATGGTTCGTCTAAAACATCGTCCGAAGCACCCGGGGACGACGCCACACATCGGGGCTGCCCTGTGTATTGTTCTAAGGGTTATACGTACTGTAACATTGGTGCTAATCTTATCAGAATGTCTAGCGTTTCTTATCACCGTTTGCTAGCACTTAGGTTCGTGGACATTTGTTGTTTAATTGTTTGTTTTACGTGTAGCTTTACAGTAAATTAGAGCTGGGAGTGACAAACAACTTGAAACGAGAACATTTTGCCTCTTATTCGGAGAATGTTTTGCGAGTTTAAACTATTCACAGTATGACTATGATTGGTGGAATGATGCATGCAGTCCATGTTGGGTACCCAAATCTTTTTGTCCGCTAAATCGCCAGGACCTTTGCGATGTGACTACTGCGCATGATGACATCGTGATGACGATGATCAAACAATAAATCATGCAGCCCTACTTCGGGGTCATATATTGCAAATTATGTCATGTTTGAGACTACAGCAGAAGGGCACATGACCAGAGAGCCAATCACAAGCGTCTGCTTTAGAAGGAGGAAGTGAAAAAGTTTTTGTGGTTCTTTTTCCAATGTAACATTTTAGTTACATTGGAAAAAGAACCACAAAAACTTTTTCACTTTTTCACTTTTTTTTTTAGTCATAGGAAATTTCCAAACCAACTAATTTAATTACCCAATTTCTCCCAGGATTTTAATGGATTACAAGTACACACATTTTTTTATTCTATAATCTCGTTACCTGTCATTAATTACTCCGCAACACTGCCCTGCAGTTGTGTTACGTGGATTGGTGTTAAGAGTTTTACAAGTTCCGACTGTCTTCGAGGCCAAAAGGTGTCTGAATGTGATTGGATGAATGAGCCGGTGGGCGGGGCCTGCGCAACCGCGGATGATGGGGAAAGTAAGTGAGCGAGCGAGTTTGTGTTTGGGGGCGCGCATAGTGAGTTGATGACTGAAAAAAAAATATCAATGACGCTATTGAATTAGTCAAAGCCAACTCAACTATCATCACCTTATTGTTGACTACAAACAATGTGAAGTCCTAGTGTGTGTACATTTGTTTGGGACAAAGAGAGAAAGACAGTGATCACACTTCTGCAGTGGAAACTTTAAACACGTAGATTTATTAGTGTGACCACCAAGGCGCGTTGTTACACACACACACACACACACACACACGCACACACACAATGTATACAAACAGCTCTTTCTATTTGTCTGTCGGGCCTGCGGATCTGATGCAAACATGGTTCATCGTACGCTCACTGCGTTTGTATATCAAATAGAGAGCAGTGGCAAACGTGCGGACACCAACAAGTAATTGTTGTCATATTTAATGGTCTGTGTAACCTTTTAACATGTTTACATCATATTTAATGGTCTGCAAACCTCAACAGTAGCATATTGACAACACTGCACCTTTTGAGCACGGGTGACAAAACATTTGGCAGCTTGACTGAGACACAAAAAGAAGATGACATATCACATGTTAAAACAACACACACATGAAACACTCACTACCTTTTGATGACATTCAGATCAAAGAAGATGTCATGATGCCACATGTTAAAACAACAAACATTAAACACCCTACCTTTTGAACACAAGTGACAAGTAAAGTGGAACCTCAATCAAAGGTTGAGGGGCCGTCCATTCAAACCGTTGGTCTGTTAATTTGAAGCACTTTTTTTTCAATGCCTAAAACCCAGAGGTGGTTGAACTTGGACTTTGTAACTGTACTTAAGTAGATTTTTTCAGGTATATGTTCTTTACTTGAGTATTGATATTTGTGGCGACCTTTGATTTTTACTCCTTACTTTTTTAAACACAAACGTTATTTTAATAGTACAAATAAATGCTCGTTTTTTTGTTTTGTTTTGTCCATTGTTGCCCTGACAGAACACATGCCAATCATCTGGAGAGACACAAAAATCTCACCATATATATTTTATTATTGGGTTGAAAAAGATTGATTTAATGTTTACTTTTTTACCCAAGTACATTTACAAGTGTGTACTTTTGTACTTTTACTTAAGTAAGGGAGTGGCTTCACTACTTTTACCAGAGTTGTTTTTTTGGACAAGCATCAGTACTTTTACTTAAGTACTGAATACCATCTGCTAAAAACACCCAGTTCAGTACAAAATTATTGTAAATAGATGAAAATACAGTATATGTATATAGACATCAAACTCATAAAACTTAACCACAAAAACCTGGAGTGTTTCCTGACTCCTACGTCTGTCACATACTGTTTGTTTTTTCACGCCGGATTCCTCACATACTCTGGCCACGGAAACTCCCGACTCCAATTTCTTCATAAGTTTCAATTTGTCACCAATACTAAGGTAAATGAGCTTCCTTTTCTCACCTCTGTTACAATCGGATACCACAGTGAAGGGCTTGACACACAGGAAAAAAAACACTCCAGAGTCCGTTGGTGCCAGGACCATTCATTTGAGGTTTTACTCTATATGACAGCTCGCGAGAAGCCAACATACCAGTCTCCATGTGCACTCATTGCTCCTTCTTGTCTAACATCAAAAGTGCACCACACCAGTCACAAGATGATACAAATATGCCTTTTTGCTGAACCCGCTAATAAAATGATGACAGCCAAAGCTCAGCTCGAGCGAGCTGAGCATCACATTAAAGGAGATTGAGATATTCTGCATTGTTATCACAGTTTTAAAACAGTTCCCACATGTCCTAATAACATGTATGTGACGTGCTTTTTTTCTATTGTGCTTGTTCTCATTGGGGTAGCAGCTGAGCTGGAGCCTACCCAGCTGACTTTGGTTGAGAGGTGGGTTAGTCACCAGTCAATGTCAGGTCATATATAGACAACCAACAGACTGGTCGCCAGTCAGTGTCAGGGCACATACAGTATACAGGCTGTAGACAAACAAGCACTCATGCCTATGAACAATTTCACAATTTTAAATGAAACCCACCCAAACACGGGCGGAGAGAACTTGCAAACTCCGAACCCTGAACCTCAGAACTGTGAGGCTGATGTGCTAACCACTCGTCCAGCATGCTTCCCAATTTCTTGTCTTTCTGAAATTAGCCAGTTTTGAGGGGAAGGTCTCATGACAGTTCAGCACGCCTCATACAATGCTGAGCCAATAATAAGTCACACATACGTTACCATGACGACAGCAGGCTTAGCGAGGGGATTGAACGAGGCAAGCGGAAAGCGAAAGCAGAGTCCAGAGTGTGGAAAACAAGTGAGCGCTCGTGAAGACTTTTCAGCATTGGAGGCAGCACTTCCTCAGAAAGTCGCCCAGTTACAGTTGTCAATTAGCATGCGGCGGAAATAAATACCCACCCAGCCCCACCACCACATTGACAACTTCACCCTGCAATCAGCTATGTGCTCAATACAGCTCAGCTTACCTTTTGGCTTTGAAATTATAGTATTTTACGCAGCGTAGTCTGGCTGTGACATCAAAATGGTGGATCTTTGTGGTTGCACAAGTGTGCTCACCCTCTGGGATGTAGCTATGTTAAGAGTTAACCAATCACATTCAAACTCAAGTTTGTCACACAACTACCACCTTTTAAAGTGCCACTGAATAACCCCAAATATATTTTAGATGTTATAGTAGGCTTTTCCAGACTTTTTTTTGTTGCTTTCTACCAGCATCCTGAAGGTTTTGCGCTACCCATACATCCATCCATTTCCAACCATTTTCTACCACTTATCCGAGGTCGAGTCGCGGGGGCAGCAGCTTTAGCAGGGACGCCCAGACTTCCATCTCCCCAGCCACCTCATCCAGCTCTTCCGGGGGGGATTCCGAGGAGTTCCCAGGCCAGCCAAAAGACATAGTCTCTCCTGCTTGTTCTGGGTCATCCCCGGGGTCTCCTCAGGGAGGTGTCTGGGAGGCATCCGAATCAGATGTATCCGGGATCTCGTTCTTTCGGTCACCACCCACAGCTCGTGACCATAGGTGAGGGTAGGAACGTAGACCGACCATTTGCGAGCTTCGCCTTTCGGCTTAGCTCCTTTTTTACCACAACAGACCGATACAAAGTCCGCATCACTGCAGATGCTGGCCCGATCCGCCTGTCGATCTCCCGTTCCATTCTTCCCTCATTCGTGAACAAGACCCCAAGATACTTGAACTCCTCCACTTGGGGCAGGATCTCATCTCATCCACGAGTCTCATCCACCCTTTTCCGACTGAGGACCATGGTCTCAGATTCGGAGGTGCTGATTCTCATCCCAGCCGCTTCACACTCGGAGTGCAGGCCCAGGCACCAGGAGCTCGCCTTCGAGCCCCACTTCCAGGGCTGGCTCCGGAGGGGGGCCCCGGTGACTCGCGTCCGGGCAAGGGAAAACTGAGTCCATCATTTGTCGTCATCATAAGGGGTCTATCACTGACTGTAATTTTGAACTGTTCATAATTCCCTCCATCTTGTCTAAAACCACAGATCCAGCTCAAAGAAAAACATTCCCAAAATTACTTTGCTGCCACCACCCTGCTTCACTTTAGCTATTCTGTTCTTTTGAGTCAAAGCATAACTTTCAGAATTTATGACCAAAATGTTTCAACCTTGGTTTAAAAATCTTGCAAAACACACTTGATATCTCTCAAACACATGTGGAAAAATATGTAATGGTCCAACGTGCCTAACCCTAACACACAATTAAACAGAAACAGGAAGTCACATGACTGCCAGCCACCATCTCAAACTATCATGAAACCTTGAACAAAAGTATTTGGACACTGCTGCAGTCTTTTTCACTTAAAATGTGAAAACACTTACATCACGCTTGCTTCCTGTGGATATTCTTCCACTCTTACCACCGTTGTCCTTTCAGAAAAAGGTGTTGCACACACACACACACACGCACAAACACACACACGCACAAATTGACCCGGGAACATTATTGGTGCTGCATAACGAACGTCACTGGAGGATTAAAAAGATGATGTTAATGCAACATGCGGCTCCTCAAGGTCAAGATGATGATGATGATGATAATCATAATAAAAAAAATATATTTCGTGTTTATTTGAATAGGGACAGATGCTACAAAGACAATTGAACAACAAATCTCTAATGTACAGCATCACATCATTTACAGCTAATTCTAATTTCCAGTCCCCTCCACAGAAGAACTGTTTAAAAGGAATATGTGTAAAAGTATTTGAAACATAGGCACAGTAATAATAATAATAATGTCAACAATAATGTGTTTTTTCTTTGTTTCTGACACTTTTGGATGATTGCATATGAGCCGAGTCAAATTGACCCTGGAACATTGTTGCTATTCCTGAGAAACAAAAGCTAACTGTCGCACCTGTTGTTTGAGCAACATGTGGGCCCTAAATGGGGAGAAGAAAACATTATGTTTATTGGGATTGAGATTTACGCCCCCCCCCCCCTCCCCCTCCCCCTCTGTTTCTTAGTTAAACATGGCCCGGGTCAAATCAATCAATTTAAAAGTAAAACAAATGTAGTTTTAAAACATTAAGTCATTTTGAATTAATGATTTAGCATAACTTTATTGGCATAGGTTTTTATGCCCCCCCCCCCCCCCATGTCCCCTGGATTTGGACCGGGTTCAACTCACCTGTTTAAAACTCAAGCAAATGCAATTTTTAAAAAACTTGTTAAAGTAGTATGAAACTTCTTACAATTGAACTCATAATGAGATATAAACATTGGGATTGGGATTTTTTTGCATTGTTTCTGACTAATTCCACGTGCCTTGGGTCAAATTAACCTTGGCACATTACTGCTGTTCCTGAGAGAGAGAAAAAGCTACCTGTTGCATGAGCAACACGTGGCCATTAAAGAGGAAAAGATGAGAATAATAATAATAATGTTTATTGGAATTGTTTTATTGTTGCTCACAATTTAGGATATTTAAACATGAGCCATATTCACTGACCCATTTAAAATTGGAGAAAATGTAACCATAAGAAAAACAAATATTTTCCAGCATTAAACTGCCTATAATGGAGTAAAATAATGAGATATCAACCATGTTTCTTTGGATATTGCTTCCCATTATACTGTATATGACATTTTTAGATGATTGCACACACCTCCAGTCAAAGCGACCCCGAGGCATTATTGCTGTTCTCGAGAAACAAAAGCTACCTGTTGCACCTGATGTTTGAGCAACATGTGGCTCCTAAAGGAGAAAACAATAACAATAACAAAAATAATAATAACTTTTCGTTGATTCATTGTTTCTGATACTTTGGTAGCTAAACATGCCCTGCGTCAAATTAACCAATTTACAAGTGAAAAAGAAAACCCACATTGAATGAGTTTTCCGGCATGAAAATATTTCTAATAGTGAGATATTAGGGTCAGATCAATCTTGCGACATTATTGGTGCTCTTGAGGAACAAAAGCTATCTGTTGTTCGAGCAACATGTGTCAAAAGTGCCCCCCAAACTCACCCTGGCTGCTCTGGACGAGTAGGGGTCGTCAAACAGGGCCCAGATCTTGGGCTGCCAAACTTGGCAGCAGCTCTTGGACCTGCCCGGACACTCTTCGATGCCGAAGCGCCGCGTCACGTCGCCGTCGTCATCGTCGTCGTCTGCGTTGTCGTCCGGCTCGGGCGGCTCGAAGGTCTCCAGGGCCTCCTCGGCGTCGCGGTGCTGCCGGTAATTCATCCAGCAGCACGGCTCCACGTCCGTCTCGTCGATACCCCAGAAGGCCAGCTCCTCCTCGAAGAGCGGCCCGCACACGTCGGCCGGGCAGTGCAGCTTGCCGGTGCGGTAGTAGTTGAGCACGTAGGCGAAGATGCCCGGGTGGCGGTCGAAGAACAACTCGCCGGCGCTGCTGCTCGGCGGCGGCGAGGTGCACGACTCTTCGGAGCCCTGCACCTGTACCTGCGGCTCCGGGTGGGCCAGCCATGCCAGGCGGGTGCCCGGCAGGGTGCGGAGGGTGCTCTTGTAGGTCTCGTGTCGGATGCCACCTACGTTGATGATGATCTTATCCGAGTCTTCACCTCTGGACATCTCCTCTTTCAGGCATGATTTGGACGGAGGCTTGTTGCCGGACTTGCGCCCTCGGTAAGACGAAACGCACACGGAGCTGATCATCGTCAAATCGGCGCCGCAAGATGAAGACTGGCTGCTCCTTCAGTCGTGTCCAAACATCGCATCTCCGAAACCACTTGTTTGCCAACCGAGTGTGGCTTGGCCTCACTCGAGTCCTGCGAAGCGATCGTACCTCCGGATTGCGCAACTTTCCCCGGTCCCGAGCAACCCCACGGGAGACGTTCAACAGTTGGAGCAGATGTGCGCCAGTTTTCCACCGGGGAAACAACAACGCTGTCGTTGCGCCTCTTTCTCCCCAGCGACGCCACGCCACGCAGCTCCACAACACAGAGGATCCGCTTTAACTCTTTGCCTGCTGGTCATCGCGCAACCACTCCCTCTGTTCATCTATTTCTCTTTTCACTCTGAAAACACCAACCTTTAAATTAGACCCAATTCCCCTTTAGCACCGTGAAAAATACCACAGGTGGGAATATTACATATACCGTACACGTTTTCTTTGTTTTGTTTTTGTGTTTTTTTGCAATTATTTTGATTATAACAGCATTCCTCTGATTCACGGGTACACTGCCGCAGATATCCGCGAGGAATTGACGCTCGTAAGATCAGGTTTATAACTGCCTACTGATGTCAGAATGGCACCCTTGCACCGCATTTGTCCACACGAAGCTCTTCAACTCATTTCAGTAGTTTCTTAGCACCGAGATGTCAGAAGATGGCAGCAAAGCCCTACTTCGGTCTAAATAAAGCTTCTCAACTCACTTCACCAAAGTTCCTTGGCACCAGGATGGTGCTAAAACACCATTTTTTTGTCCAAATGAAGCTCCTCAACTAACTTTAAGAAAGTTCTGCAGCACCAAGATCCCACAAGATGGTGGGAGGGCTCTACTTTTGTCCAGATGAAGTCCCTGAACTCACTTCAACATAGTTCACTGGGAACAAAGTGCCGCAAGGTGGCATCAAAGCACTAATTTTGTTGAAATAAAGCTCCTGAACTCACTTCAACATAATTGTGTGGAACCAAGATGTTACAAGATTGTGGCAAAGCTCTACTTTTGTCCAAATTTTGTCTGAACTCACATCAACTCACATCAACATAGTTCTTTGAGAACAAAATGCCACTAGGTGGCACCAAAGCATTTTTTGTTGAACTAAAGCTTCTCAACTCACCTCAACATAGTTCCTTGGCACAAGATGCCACAATGTGGCGGAAAAGCACATTAGTCTAAATACAGCTCCTAAACTCACTACAAACGGGGTTCCTTGGCACCAAGATGCCACAAGATGGTGGCAAAGCACGACTTTTGTCAAAATGAAGCGCGTCAACTAACTTCAACATTGTTCCTTGGCATAATGATTTCACGAAATGGCACTGTGTCACAAGAAATTATCCAGTTTCAGAGTTTTTCCTCTTCAGTTTTATGAAATAGTTTTTTTGGTAACCAGAGATTATATATATATAATTTGTTCCTAGACAATGCTTGTAACTCAAAAGACTTCTATCGCAAATCATCTTTCCCCATTGAATTGAATGGAAATGCAATAAATCCGTTCCAGGCCATCCTAAAACTGCAAGTTTATTTATTTATTTATTTTTTTAATGACAAAAATGTCACTCGATAGATTGTACTTAATGAAAACATACAGTAATGACATCATTAAATAAAATAAAAAATAAGCCGGCACGGTGGGCGACTGGTTAGTACGTCTACCTCACAGTTCTGAGGACCCGGTTTCAAATCCGTCCTCGCCTGTGTGGAGTTTGCATGTTTTCCCCGTGCCTGCGTGGGTTTTCTCCGGGTACTCCGGTTTCCTCCCACATCCCAAAAACAGGCATGATAGGTTAATTGAAAACTCTATATTGCCCGTAGGTTGTTTGTCAATGTGCCCTGCGATTGGCTGGCAACCCGTTCAGGGTGTACAGAGAGTCAGCTGGTATGGCGTGCCTAGTGAGGATAAGCGGTACGGAAGATGAATGAATGACTAAACAAAACGAAATTTGTCACACTTTCTCATTCCATTCATTGCACACTTTGTTGCTCATTCTGGTATGTGCGCCATGGCCACCTGGAGGCAGTGTAAAGACCGAGTCATACTGCACACTTTCCTGCCTCGATGCAGCCAATCATATTGCAATGGATTCTATTGTTCTATCTGCCTAAAACTCAAGTAGACTTTACACTGATCTGATCGGCTTGATCAGTATCAGCCGATCGTTAGCATAGATCGGCTGATAAGCTTTAATGTCATAATTTGAGGATCCGATCAATGACGTCATTGATCGTCTCCGCAAAAGACATTTACTCTCGTCGCCGTCGTATATGGTATATTTGAATCCAAGAGCTGGAGAACTGAAGAGTGATTCGTTCAGGGGATGGACTTAAGTGAACTGAGTGATTCGTTCAGTGAACTGGTGTACTGACGAACTAAAGAGTGATTATTTCAGTGAATTGGTGTACTGAGGAACTCAAGAACTGAAGAGTGATTCGTTCAGCGGAGGGACTTAAGTGAATTGAGTCATTCGTTCAGTGAACTGGTGTATTGAGGAACTGAAGAGTGATTCATTCGTTGAACGTACAAAACTGAATTTAGCCTTGTTGCGTGTCTTTTGACGTCATTTATGATCACTGGGCTTTGTCCAATCAAACGCGACCGGATACACTTGTTACCATGGCCACAACAACAACAATGGATCGTGCCTGTATTGTGTTGTTCAAAAAAGAACAAAATGGGGAAAAACGTGTGGTGGTGACAGGTGCTCTGGAGAAGACGTTAGTTCAAGGATTGCTTGAAGTATGTTCACGTACTTACGATACGGCTCACAAGCAGCCAACAAAACGTTATGTAGCCTAGCAAGCTAGCGTTAGCACGTCCAGAGGTATGTAAACATGCAGGCGTTCTGTTGAATCATGCTCTAAAGTTTTGGTGTGTGTGAAGTAATTTAATTACAATAAAGTCATTTAATTACAGTAAGTTAACATCCATTATTTCTGTCATGTTGTAATGTTGGTTTGACCTGACTGATTAGAATACATGACCTTACTAGAGAATATTTTTGAAGATACTCAGTATACAGTGCACAGGTATATACAGTAAATGAACAAGTCATTGCTACATCTTGTGATCAGATCGGTGATCGGTTATCGTTTTTTTTTTTTAAACTCGGTGATCGGCCCCAAAAATCCTGATCGTGTAAAGCCTAAACTCAAGCGGGATTCATGTTGTTTTTCTTCGCAGCGGATAAAGACTTTTCATAATGTTCTATTGTCTGTCTTCATGCGTTGCTGCAGCATTTGTGTTAAATATGTCGCTTAAACGGTTATAACATAGCCAAATAGATGCTAATCATTGCCTATGTTAGAATTATACTTAAGATAGCATACTAAAGACTAAACTGTGTGGTTGCTTTCAATACACAACACGTTTATGTTTTTTATCTTGGATGTTTAATTTGACAGTATACAGAGTGGCAATAAACAGCTCGCAGAAGCCGCTTTTTCTTAAGGAATATTTACTAATTCTATCTGACACTGCCACCATACAGCACTCGTATCTCAAGTTTGCGTTCATAAGTCAAATTAATACCTAAAAAAGTGTGAGTCGTGTGAGAACAATTAAATGCTCGTCCACTAGTTAGCAGCAGTTACTGCCTTCCACCCACCACCCTCTCATGTCCACCAAGATTCACTACCATGAGAACCACACTCCAAAAAAAAAAAAAGTTACACTTGTACGACTTTGCTACTTTAGCAAGTCATTTGTTCTCATACTTAAAATGCTTTCACACGAACTAAAATACCAAATTAAACAAAACAAACTGTGGCTCATCAATATGGACACACAGGATGTATTTTATGACCATTTCCGGCCACTTGGTAACTATGGCCACAACAGGTACTGTAGCCGTGAGGCGTCCAAGTGCGCTCGGCAAAGTCCAGACGCAGTCTTATACTGCCACTCAGCGGGAATTTTGTTGAAAAACATGTTTCAGTGTCATCTACTTAAAAAATATTCATTAAAAAAATACATCTATAACTAATTCAGGGGCGGGCAAGCGTTTGAGGCCCACATTTATTTTTTTTAAAAAACGACAAATGGGTCAGGTCAATAGATGAGGCAAAATAAGAATACCGTGAAGGAAAGAATAATCAATTAAAATTGATATATCTATATCTATATATATAATCTATATTTTTTTCTGAAAATAAATGAAATAATAAATAAATGAAATATTTTATTTTAAGGCCATATTGCCAAGACGCTACAAAAAAACAAAACAAAAAAAAAATACAGCAAACCTTCACACTGAAAACATTAGTGTTATAGTAACACTCCATTGAGAATAAGGTTCTTTTATGGGGAAACAAGATAACAGGTCAGCAAAAGGCGAGAGGGCTGTGCCTGCAATTTCGAAAGTCTCGCCTTCTGTCTCTGATTGGTTGTTTTTCCTCAGGCACTGCAGTTTCTTGTACATCAAATTAAAGGCACTAGATGGGGCCAGAGACGGCTGATTTTCTTCACAGATTATATTTATCATGTACTATACTCAAGTCATAAAGATAACAAATACGACAAAGTGATCTAATATGAGGGGGGGAGGGAAAGCTCCTCTTTAAAGATGCAATCATGGAGAGGAAATAGGAAAAATTCAGTAAATTTAAGAGTGACACTGGAGCATACAGTCAAGCATACAGTCAAGTGGTTTTCAAACAATTTACACCAAGTACCACATTTTTAAAAAAAGCTGTCAAAGTAGCGCTATAATGCCCATCATTAAAATACAGAAGGTAGTAGGGCAAAATGTTCATCAAAAAGAGTTTTTCCTAAGTAACTAAGTATATTTCATATTATTATAAACCACTGTAACATTGTGCAGTTTGAATATTAGTACTGTGCTTAAATATAGTAAAACATTGTTTTAAAAACCATGCAATTTCAATAATTATTCAATTAAAGGTATGCACATAAAAGTTAAATATACATTGTACCTAAATTACTGTCTAAAAACAAACAGTCCTTAAAGATTACATGTGAATGTTTAGATCTTAAAAGGGAGCTACAACCGTTCTTGGGCAGTGATTCTTTCATGTACCACGAGAGGGAGCCCGCAGGCCACCAGTGGTCCTCGTACCAGATTTTGAGAAGCACTCATCCATCCATCCATCCAGCCATTTTCTGAGCTGCTTCTCCTCACTCGGGTCGCGGGCGTGCTGAAAGTGATGCCACGATGGCAATGCAGCACAGCTGAACACATCTATGATTTTTTTATTATTATTATTTTTAAGACAAAAGCTTATTGAAGTCTTTAAATTGAACATTTAATTTTCTTAGGGTTCAAAGATTAAGAGATATATCAAAACCAATTTCAAAGTAGACCCAGGCATGTTTGAAAGTAGATTGAAAAAGTAGATGAAGATTACAGTAATTTGAAAATAGATTGAAACCAATTTCAAAGTACATTTAAAAACAAATTTGAAAGTAGATTAAAAAACAGTTTATTAGTCATGGCATCATGTAAATCTTGCACAGCGCATTAACCTTTGTATAACAAATGTTGGAAATTATTGAATTTGTTATTTGTTAACTTTCAAATTGGAAAAAAAAGTTGACATTTTCATTTTTTGAAAATATGAATTTTTTTCTGTCCAGACTTTTGATTGGTTGATTGATTTAGCTTTTTATTTTTACCATGCAGTACAAAATAAGCCAAAGAAATGAAAATATATAAATATCCCAAACTGAAACCAGCAAAAAATGACAAGTACACTTACTATTTTTTTTATTAATTGGCTGAATCTTTATTGCATTGGAAGTTGAGAAAACAAATAATTTAAAGTGAAAGAGCCATGCATTGTAATTCAGTGCAAATACTGGCTTTGAAGCCTTTTTTTAAAAGAAAGACACAAATACTAAAAACACAAAAATAAGATAATTATACAGATGACAAAAAAAACAAATACTGTTAAAAGTCTGCACCTGTCAGACACTTGCTGTATAAATTATTCAAACAACCTGGAATTGGACCCATATACGGTCGGTCTTAAATGATTGGCCTTCAACGTTGGCTGTTATTATTCCATAATTTCACATATGATCACATCAAGGGCTGTGCTGTTTACATGCGTTAAAGGCCAATAAATACAATGTTGTGTCGCACCAGCGATGGCCGGCCTATGAATAACCCAGGAAGTCATCAGGCACCGCACGTAAACACTGATTTACGCTCTCCCTGATTCTAAATGTGTTCCGATCCCATCCCGACCGAGCGAGCGCTTCAAGAATCGGAACACTTCAGCAGGTCGTATTTGATGTAGCCCACGCGGTCCACCTGCTTGCGGGACGTCATGCGCCAGTAGAAGCGGTCCCAGTAAAAGTAGATGTGACCTACAAAGCAGACAGACATGATTCAACTCAAACAATCTTCAGTAAAACTAGTTTAAACAGGGTTAAAACTAGCTTGAAAGCAGACAAAAATGCAAGTAGGTTAAAAGTAGTTTGAGAGTAGATTTAAACTAGTTGTCATTTGAAAATAGACTAATACCAGTTTCAGAGTGGATTGGCATCATTTTCTCATTTCAACAAATCTTTACCAAGTGTAATTCTTTTACTGCACTGGCAGATAATTTTACTTGTTTCTATTCCGAATCCCTTCGAAACAGGTATATACAGTGGACCACAACATACAGTACTCTGCCACTGACGCCAATCAACACTTTTAAGTGACGATGGCATTTACCTTTGAACTGGAAGACATCGTGAGGCTCGCTGGGCACTCCGCCAAAGACAGTGTGTGTGTATCGTGGGTAGCCGCTTTCAACCATTTGGGTTTTCACATCAAGCCTGTATTGACACACATCATCATCATAATGAGAATTATAAAACATTAAAGTTGGGTCAACTCAATGACTCTATGTGTGTTTGTATGAATTTCAACTCACCTCCAGTATTCCTCCCCACTGAATAGCAACACCTTGGATTTTCCCCTCGGCAGCGCTCCCGCTACCGTCGTCACGCTGGCTGGGAGGCCGAGCTTGTCAATGCTGCGGGGGCCCAGAACGCTCTGTCCAGTATACACCCAGAACTGCCGCCCTAGAAAGACCGTGAATTGTTTAAGGGGACATACAATATTATATGATCTGATTTCACTGAATCGGTCCGAAAATGATTTTTGTTCATCGATCTAAGTCGCGAACTTATAGTCACAGGAAGAACAATTCCATGCTCTTCCACAAGATAGCAGAAGGTACAATCACCTGTGTATCCAGCTGTTGCCATTCACACAACAGAATAATAGCTTCGTGTTCAACTAAACAGGCCCGGATTTCACACTGAGTAAGTCAGTTGTGAGTACATTGAGACGAGAACATTATTTTAGTATTGTGAAATTATTTTTTGGGTGATATGCCAGTGGTGGCTGCTCAATTGAGGGCGCTAGGGCGCCACACCACCACGCACTGTGGTGACAACATTACTTTCTTTGAAGACAAAGAATTTAAACAAGAATATTGAGGGTAAAATAAAAATATTTCATAATAATAATAATATATATATATAATTTTAGATGAGCAGGAGGAATAGTATAATCAATGATGAATACAGTTGTTTTGACTGTGTGTTGTCTGTGTTATAATTTAAACTATATACTAAAAACGTATTGTAATGACATATTTAAATGGAATGAAAAAAGAATTAGCCATTTTTGTCACACTTTCTCCTTCAATTCAATGCACATTGTGCTCCTCTTTCTGGTGTATGCGCCTTGGCCACCTGGGGGCAGTATAAGACAGAGAGATGGCTATGCAGTTACAGCTCAATAAATTAGAAGAGTGTCAAAAGCTTAATTTATTGAGGTAGTGCAATTCAAAACGTGAAACTCACACTCTAGAGATGCAATGCACACACTCAGAGTGAAATAAATAAATATAAATATATATGTATAATTTAGATGATTATTACTTACGGCAAACGAAAACCCAAAATTCACCATCTCGAGAAACTAGAATTTCATGTAATAAACAAACAAGAAAAAATGAAAATGATTTTCAATCTAGAAATTAGGCAGGAATTTGCACTCTGAAAAGCATTTTCCCATGTGTTTAATTAATCTATATAATGTGTGAGGGCTAAAATAAATGGACTTTTCTACCATACTCTAATTTAATGAGATGTATAGGGTAAATGTACTGTATACGGAGAGAGTCTCAGCTCCTCAGATAGTACAGCAATAATATTTGTTGTTCTTCACATAGGATAAAGAATATATGCCTGTGATTACTGTTATGTTGTCCATGTGCTGCCTTGTTCATGTTCAAATATCAGTTGCTTAAAGGGTCATAACACCGCCACATAGATGCTAATTGTTAGCCCATCCCTGTAGTGTTTTCCATTATGTGTTACCATTAAGCCAGCGGAGGCTATGTGGTTGTTTTAAATAAACAGCAACTTCAACTGGGAGTGGCAATTCTATCTGCTAAGCTGCTGCTTGTTGTGAAGTGACTTCACAATCACTGCCACCATACAGCACTGGTATCGCAAATTTGAGCTCACAAGTCAAAGCTAAGAGTGGCCAAAGGACAGCTTGTAGCATGAAAAACTCCTAATTTGGCTCTCATATCACATTATCTATGAATGAATGAAGTGCTGCGCGCACCAGTGACAATACAAATGATGCTTTTAGTTTGTCTTCATCGGGGCTCGCTAGACTCTGCGCTGCTTCACAACCGTAACTAGCCACTTGCCTACTTGCAGTGCCCTAGCTCTGCTCCAGGTTTTTATGGTAAGGAAGGCCATATTTGTGTGCACGTACAATATATGAAGCTTACGTACCAGAGAAGAAATACAGTTTCCCGGTGAGAAGGTCTTCAAAGGCAGCATCAATGATTGTTGGCAGTGCTGGCCAACGCTCAGAAACTCGAAATGGACCTTTGAGCTCACCACTATCATCTCTGCTGGATTTCATCCAGTAATATCTAATGAGAAAAAAAACATGACGACATTTGTATATCTGAGTGACTATGAAGTATGTCACCAGGTTGTTTTACTTACCCATCACTGAAGAAATATAAATTGTTTTTAATGACTGTAATGGTGTCAAATTTGTTCACTTTGCAAACGTCTTTGGTTGTTGGATCCACAGGTGTTGGGGTGGTGGTAGTTGGCACAGGTACAACCGGGGTGGTGGTGGTAGGGGTGTCAGGTCTAGGGGGTGTAGGAGCTGGGCCTTCTCTGCGTCCTGAACACAATAGCACATATTTTATTTTATAACAATACTACAACATTTTGAATGATAAAAGTACTTGGATCTTAGTATCTGTTGCCTTACCGTAGAGATACTGAATGCCTGCAATGTCATCTTTGTGCAGGGAGAAGTTCTCCATGTAAACATACATAGGGTACATGAGCGCCTGTCGAATGTTGGAGTGATCCAGGCCGAGCGCGTGTCCGAACTCATGGGCAGCCACCAAGAACAGGCTGTAACCTGCATGGTTTGTGAATAAACAGGTAAATAAAAAGTTGAAAGAGTTTTTAAACGTGTTGCATACAAATGGTTGTGTATCAGGTGTGCCTGCCCAACCGTCATGCATGAAATTAAACAACCAAGTCATTTTTTTGTCAGCAGACTATTTCCCCAAAAGAGGCTGTAGGCAAATCACATGTGACATATCTCTGCCCCAATTAGGGAAAGCACAAGTGATGCTTTTCCCTGGTCTTTATTGGGGCTCACTTTTCTCTTCAGACTCTAAGCTTCTCCATAACACGTCTCCCCTAGCCTAGTCCCAACGCCCTACTTTTTCCAAGTTCATGATCTTGGGGCGGGTGTATTTGTGTTCAGCGATGTGTCAGCTGCATGCGCCACATGAACTGATCCACTACACTAATGGGCAACAAAGTGTAATTGGGCAGCTTGGTGATTGGAGATAAGCTGAAAACGGACTATCCATCCATTTTCTTAACCGCTCATCAACACTAGGGTCACGGGCTGCTGGAGCCTCTCCCAGCTATCTTTTGGTGGGAGGCTGGGTACACCCTGCAACAGTTGCCAGCCAATTGCAGGGCACATATAAACAAACAACCAGTCGCACTCGCATCCACACCTAAGGGCAATTTAGAGTCTTCAATCAACCTAGCACTCATGTTTTTGGGATGTGGGAGGAAACCGGAGTGCGCGGAGAAAACCCACCCAGCCACGGGGAGAACGTGCAAATTCCACACAGGCGGGGCCGGGATTTGAACCCCAGTCCCCAGAACTGTGAGGCAGGCGTGCTAACCAGTCGTCCACCTCCCGGCGAAAACGGACTATCTCACCCCGAAAAAAGTGCCTGTAAACAAATTGCGGTGTGATGAAGTGCGGCCTCCACCAGCAAAAATACAGTACCAGTGATGCTTTAAGGCTGCCTCGGTTGTCTAGCCCAGTGGTTCTCAAACCTTTTACATCAAATCCCACTTCAAAAAATACTTGGCTCTCCAAATACCACCATAATGATCAACATTGGAAGACAGTAGTGTAGTAGGCCCATCAAAAACAAGGTTTTATTCCTAAAAGGTATATTTATTAATATTGTAAGCCATTGTAAAATTATTCACTGAAAATTAATACTTTGCAAATATGGGAAAATAAAACTGAACTTAAATAATGCTTCAATTAAAATTCATTATATATAAACGCTAAATAAAAACTGTACCTAAATAAATGTTGGAAAAAAACAGCTCTAAACAATTAAATACAAATGTACTTTAAAGTTAAATAAAAATTAACTATACTTAACAAATGTGCCGTGCTGGATTAAAACAATTGTTCAAGTCAGTGTATAACTATGCAACCGTGTCAACATTTAATACAGTAATTATTTCATGTACCACTAGAGGGAGCCCGCGTACCACAGTTAGGGAGAACGGGGGGGGGGGGGGGGGGGGTTGAGATTAGCAGTGTCTGATTTGCATGAGACAGAACTGCCCCTGAAACTAAGTGATTTTAACTGGTATGCTGTAATTCTTTGTTGATTTTGAGCGGAGATTCGAACCCCAAATTTTAGAGACGAGCTACCATGATTCCACCGTGCCACCCTGGGTACATGTTTGAAATTGTGAAAAAAAAATGCATCTTGAGTTTCTCACCTTGATCGCGACAGAAGCCCCATTTTTTGTCACTGTCGAAGCTGGCGGTGGTGGCACACCACAGCCTGCCGTCGCCGCGGCCCTCGCTGGTGCATGCGTCGTACTCTCTGCCCAGGAAGGTGAACGGGAAGTGGCACGGCTCTCCCTCTGAGTTCCCACCGGATACGGCAGTGTCTTCTCGTTTGGAGACACACAAACAACAGTAACAAGCAGGGTTTGAGACACGGCCTTAAAATGCATTTTTCACTAAAAATCTGATATCAATCAATTTTGCTAAAAAGAAAACACAAATGGACTGACAGAAAACACAAAAGGAGTCCTGTTTCATAGCATTTGCCGACACGCACCTTGACTGGGACAAAATCCGTATTTCTTGTCCTGGTCAAAGTTTTCTGTGGTGGCACACCAGCGGTACCGGTCTTCGCGGCCCTCCGTTGTACAGCTGCTGTACTCCTTCCCTTGGAAGACGAATGGGAAGATGCAGGGGGCGGCGTCGGCATTCCCTCCAAAAGTGTACAGAACTGTCGTTTTGGGAGGAAGGAAGTGGATTACACTCTTTTAGATAATTTTACAGCATATTCCCTTAACTATTAATTTATATCAGGGGTGATTCTAGGATCAAACATTTTGGCGTGCTGAGCTCCTTGTATTTTTGTTAGATTGTTACATTTCAACCAAGTGCAAAATAGTTTTAGACTTTTCAAGGTTATTTAAAAGAATATACAATTTAAAAAATCTTTTCATGTCTCAAATTTGAGGGGTGTTGGGATTAATTTTGTTTTTTTCAGCACCCCCCAAAATGGGCTGCAAACGCCCCTATTAATATGAATTATATGTAATAACTCGACATTGATCTAGCTATCAGCTTTTCAGACTCACGTTCACTCGGACAGAAGCCGTATTTTTTGTCTCTGCCGAAATCAGCGGTGGTGGAGCACCACGGGAGGTTGTCCGTGCGGCCGTCGGTAGTGCACGTCGTGTAGGATTTGCCCTCAAAAGTGAACGGGAAATGGCAAATGGCCCCATCGGCGTTCCCATAACGAGTCTTCACCACTTTTTGGAGACAGGAGTGTGTGCAATTTATCCAAGTGAGGAGCAGAGTGAGGCCAACACAGTACAAGGGAAAGCGTCAACTACCTGCTCCTTTTCCCAGCGTCCAGTTTTCATCGTCATCGAAGTGGGCGTCTCCCTGGATTCCCTTGCCCGGGGGGTATGCGTGTGCCAGGAGGCCATCCTTACCGTCAAACGGGTATGGGTCGCCGTGGTCTGGAACGTAACATTAAGCACCGATTAACATTACATCGTTGGTGTGCCAAAAATGTTCACTGGTTAATGAAACCATCAAAAATGACACATTTCTGCCTCCCTTGTAGCACCAGTCCATTGTTGGTTTATATATGATCTGACATTGACTGGCAACCAATCTGTTTTTCATCGATACTAGGGCGGCTGTAGCTCAGTTGGAAGTGTGGTCAAAGGGTTTGCAGTTCGAATCCTGGCTCTGACTGTCCACTGTTGAAGTGTCCTTGGGCAAGACACTGAACCCTAAATTGCCTCCAGTTTGGCATTGTAAATGAGACACTGTTCTCAATTGCCTTACATGGTTTAACAAAGGAAAGTACTTAATTCAATTAGTCAATGTGTTCTGACATTGACTGAAAACCAGTCCATTGTTTGTCTATATGTGCCCTGATATTGACTGGTGGTATTATAGAACTCTTGATAATGTAAATGCCAATGGGCAAGAATGGGCCAAGTTAAAAAACAACAACCATATGTGGCCAGCAGACCATACTATGCCACCCGCTGATGATTGTAATTTGCTGTTAAAGGTCCCGTATTTCGGCTATTTAGATGTCCACAGAGGGACTCTCTAACATGGACTTAGTAATAAAAGTGTCAATTTCCTTTAAAAAAAACCCACCTAGGTTTTGTCATACAAGTGTCTAGAAAAGGCCCATCTAACAGGTACCTCTGTTTGACCCAGTTTTGCATCTGCTTTGTCCATATAAGGCAACAAAGGACCCCTTTTCTCTGATCGGTTGCCTCCGTGTAGAAGACCCACTTGTGAGAGCACACGATTTTGTTATGTTGACAGCGCTGACTCGGGAGCGGAGAGGTAAGCGGAGATCTTCACTAGTGACGTAGATAAGCTTGAGAAATTTGAATGACCTGATTTCAAGCCTGTCGGTAGAAACTGGAACTCAGGAGGAATGCATGGACGATTTTAAGTGATATTTCTCATGTTTACTGAGGCACCATAGAGCCAGTATTACATCCCAAATACTACAAAAAGTTGGTTTGGCAAAATATGTCCCCTTTAACATAAGCCCAACAGCCCCCAAAGATTAAGTCAGTGACACCCTGCGACACATACCGCCTTTTCCAAACGACACCATGATATCCGCCGTCCCTTCAAATAGGCGAGTGAACGTTAGTGGGGTGACATCACTCCAAACCTTGAAAGCTCTGGCAAATGCGTCATCTGTCAGGATGATATCCAAGTCTGGAGAGTAGTTCAAGATCCTGTGAAGGGACCGAGTACAACATTTCTCTTGATGGATTCAACAAAAGGTTTTTTAATATACAGTGTTGGGAAGATTACTTCCAGTTATTGGAAATGTAGTTGGTGACAAGTACAAGATACTCTGTTGAAAATGTAATAACTAATGTCACTAATGTACACGATTTAGACAATAGCGCTTCATAATATTGTTCCACAACAAGGTGCAAAAATACAAAGATAAAACTGTTCAGAAGCCAATGTTGTTTTATGTGTTAAAAAATGTAACTGCAAGCATAACCTTTTCAAAATCTCAGACAAACGGATAGATTGCATCACAAAGGGCAGCTTCAAGGTCATTCATTCATTCATTTTCGTACCACTTATCCTCACAAGGGTTGCGGGCGTGCTGGAGTCTATCCCAGCTATCTTCGGGCGGGAGGCGGGGTACACCCTGAACTGGTCGCCAGCCAATCGCAGGGCGTATATACTGTAAACGAACAACCATTCACACTCACGTTCACACCTATGGGCAATTTAGGGTCTTCAATCACCCTACCACACATGTTTTTGGGATGTGGGAGGAAACCGGAGTACCCGGAAAAAAACCCACGCAGGCACAGGGAGAACATTCAAACTCCACACAGGTGGAGCCGGGATTTGAACCCAGTCCTAAGAACTGTGAGGCAGATGTACTAACCAGTCGCCCACTGTGCTGCCCGCTTCAAGGTCATATTTGGAAAAATAGGTCATGCTTAAGACACAGTAGAATGGCGCATAGAGAGAGCCAATCACAAGCATTGGCTTTAGAAGGAGGAAGTCATATGAAAATAACTCAGGGGTTTTGCAAGATATTTTTCAAATGTAACTAATATTATATTCATTGGACCCCCCACAAAAACAACAACTTTAATTGAATTACACATTTTCTCCCAATATTGTAACGATAATAATTACGTAAATTCTGTCATTAAATTACGTACCATTGTTACATGTTTGTTACTTCCTAACAATGTTAATATATGTATAATTTAGATCAGAAAAAAAAACCATTTCAGAGTGGCACTGGATGGCTTACAGCTGTGGTTTTCAAATTGTTTTAGTAGTAGACCTCAAAAATACTTTGGGCTGAAATTGGAAATCACAAAATCAGACCAAAATCCCCGTTCTCTCGACTCACCTGTAAGTGACGTCATTGTGGTCCCATTTGACGTCTCCGTCAAATGTTTTGTAGTTGGCCACGTCGGGAACGCCACAGCGCGGCTGCTTCATGGCCTCCAGGGTGGCCGAGTCCAGCTGACCCGTCTCTTCCAGGCCCATATGCTGCTGCATACGCTTCAAGGCATTGGAGGTGGACACGATTGACTGGAAGCTGCTGCGCTTCAGGTTCTCCATGTAGCCAAACCTGGTCAGATAATTCTGAGGAAGGAGGCCAGTGGTAAGAGAACATACAGTACTGTAGCTATGGCAACAGGTTAGGCTGTCACGGTCTGTGTTTTGGTTTGGGTTGTGTTTAGTTTTGTTCCATGTTTTCCTGTGTTCCATGTTTGTCGTGTGCTCATTTGGTTGTTGTGTCCACCTGTTCTCGGCTACCTTGCGTCGACCAATCAGCTCTCTCCAGCCACTCGTGTCTTGTCCAGGTGTTCCTCATCGTCTCGTCAATCTGTTTGTATTTAGTTCCCTGGTTTCTTTCTTGTGGTTGTCACATGTTTTTGCAGTATTCATTGTCAGGTGTCGTTGTCTTTGTCTGCGGTACGTCATAGTCGCCAGTTGTCACTCAGTTATTTCACCAGTCATGTCTTGTTTCTTGTTTTGGGTTTACTCAAGTGTTTCTTTGTTACTTTGCATTTAGATTTTGGAATCTGTTAATTTAGCATTTAGACATTTTCATGATCCTTGTTTTCCTTTGTTTGTGGAATTAAATATATTTTTTTTATATACTCCTGCACTACTGCGTTGCCTCCCTGCTTCCCTGCACTTGGGTCCTCCATGTTTTTGCCTTGCCTTCCTCACCTTCGACCAAGCCTCAAACGTGACAAGGCTAGGCTGCGGGATTCATCCATTTTAGCAATTAAGTCCAGTTTATTTGTCAGGACAATTTTCTTTTAATCCTTTAACAACCAACACAAAAAAAGTTAGCATTTTAGAATTCCTTCGGGCTGTTATAATAAAAATAATAATTTTAAATAAATGAATACATTGTATTATTCTGCTAAGAAAAAGACAACATGAGCACATCTGCCTTACAGTTCTGAGGACCCGGGTTCCAATCTGGCCTCACCTGTGTGGAGTTTGTGTTCTCCCCGTGCCTGGGTGGGTTTTCTCCAAGTACTCTGGTTTCCTCCCACATCCCAAAAACAAGCATGATAGTTTGATTGAAGACTCTAAATTTCCCGTAGTTGTGAATGTGAGTGTGAATGGTTGTTTGTTTATATGTGCCCTGCGATTGGCTGGCGACCAGTTCAGGGTGTACCCCGCCTCCCGCCCAAAGATAGCTGGGATAGGCTCCGGAACGCCCGTGACCCTAGTGAGGATAAGCGGCTCAGAAAATGAATGAATGAATGAATGCCATTTTTGTGAAAACATGGGAGATTTCATTTCAAGGCCAGATTGCTCAGCCCAAGTGCCAGGTGATTAGTTTCCATTTCTGCTTCCCTGCACAGCTTGACTGCTTTTGTGAAAACTCTTTATCAAAACAACATGCACCATCTGCTACTCACTTGTGCCAGCTCCATATCAGTCATATTTTTGATGATATCTCCTGGAAACGTGACATGGACCGACTTGAGGGGAAGGCTCCATCCGTCCCGCATGGTGCTGAAGCCCCAGAGCAGACACACGAGCAAAGCGCAGGATCGCATGGCGGAGCCCGTCGGTCTGTGTGGAAAAAATGTCAAATTGAAATGTGCAATCCGTCTAGCGTCCTCTTGTTGGCGTCTCGCCGCTCTTGTGTCCTTGTTTCGATTGGTGGGGCTTTTTATGCAACTTGACGTCTTAGTCACTTCACCTCATCCCCCGCCCTCCAGCAACCTCAACCCTCCCACTGCACACCCTTGACACATGCTATCAGTTCAATTGACTCCAGAGGGACTTTCCAAAATATTCACATCTGAATTCGCAACAACAATAACAACAGATGAGTATGGCATTTGTGACGATAGTGCATATAGTAGGTGGACCCTTATGGAAAAATAGTAGTGTGCATTTATTTCAGCAGTGTTGCTTTCAAGACTAACAATTATTTATTTTGATGCCTTGAATGACATCAGGACATTGGTGTGCAAAGTATGGTCCGCGGGTCATGTAAGTCTGTTACGTTTTTTTCAAAACCTGGCCCACTGAGAGTCCAGTCATATTTGTTGTATTCATTTTCAACAGAAATGGATAGTTGAAATGTGTTTATTGATTTTAAACTAATTTATCTTTTTAAATAATTAGTTAGTTGATATTGTATAAATAATACAATACAATTAGTAAAATAAAAGAAAAAAGAAAAGACACATTTTATAACAAAATAAATTAAATTCATCCATCCATCCATTTTCTGTACCAAGCGTGCTGAACCCTATCCCAGCTATCTTCAGGCAGGAGGAGGGGTACACCCTGAACTGATCGCCAGCCAATCGGAGGGCACATTTAAACAACCAACCATTTGCACTCACATTCACACCTACGGGCAATTTAGAGTCTTCACTTAACCTACCATGCATGTTTATTTCAGAGAAAACCCACGCAGGCATGGGGAGAACATGCAAACTCGACTCAGGCGGGGCCGGGATTTGAACCCCGGTCCTCAGAACTGTGAGGCAGACGCTCTAACCAGTCGCTCACTGTGCCGCAGGATGGATAAACAATGTGAATAAATTATTTTATTTAATATGAAAATAAACTGGCGGCACAGTGGACGACTGATTATCACATCTGCCTCACAGTTCTGAGGACCTGGGTTCAAATCCGGCCTTGCCTGTGTGGAGTTTGCATGTTCTCCCCCCGTGCTTGCATGGGTTTTCTCCTGGTACTCCCGTTTCCTCCCACATCCCAAAAACATGCATGATAGATTGAAGACTCTAAAATTGCCCGTAGGTGTGAATGTGAGGGCGAATGGTTTTGTTTGTTTCTATGTGCCCTGCAATTGGCTGGCAACCAGCCTCTTGCCCAGAGTCCGCTGGGATACGCTCCAGCACGCCAGCGACCCAAGTGAGGATAAGCGGTACAGAAAATGGATGGATGGATGAATTCAATTTATTTTGTTTTAAAATGTTTCTTTTCTTTTTTCTTTTATTTGACTGATTTGATATTATCATTTATAAGCGGAGGATAAGCGGTATCGAAAATGAATGACTGAAAATAAACTATTTTAGGTTTTTACTTTGCATTTTACTTTATATACATTTTAAAAATGTTGTCTGTTTACCTCATCTGCAAATGAACAGGCCCCGCTGCTCATTTTAAACATCAAATGTTGCCCTTGAGCATGAAAGTCTGCCCACCTCTCTGCTGTACGCACACTTTAGTGTTACAGAACCCTTTTTTTCGTGTCTTATTGCTAGAGGACACACATCACGCTGCATCATGCTTAATTTTTTAATTATACTTCACTTTTTTCATAAATAGAAAATAATTTAGATTTTAAAGATGCAATTTAAAATTAGGACAAACAAAAAATCAGATGATAAAATATTCCCTAAAAACACTTTAGGTTGGTCTGTTTTCATGAGCTAATGTTTTGTTTTTCTTAGTCTCTCACATATCGCATGTAATACTCCTTCCTCTTTCTTTGTAATTCGTTCGTAATGATAAGCTTCATCATGACATTGCTGCAACATGTCCCCTTACTCCATCAGCAAAATGATACAAGTCGCCACAATATACTTGCCTCATGTGGTCAAGCTGATTGAGAAGACATTTTGGAATATGTCTACACTCTTTCTACACAATGTGGCAGCATGGTGTGCATGTCTACCTCACACACAATAGGTTCTGGGTTTGGACCTGGGCTCAGGGCCTCCTGTGTGTGCGGTTTACATGTTCTGCCGTGCTTGGTTGGGTTTTGACTCTCACAATCCAAAAACAATGTTGGCATGATAGCTTCAATGAAGATGAAGAAATTGTTAATTTGTGCCCTGATCGTGAGTGGCGACCAGCGCATTGTTTGTATGTTCCCTGACATTGACGAGTCCATGCACCCCTGTTTTCACAGTCAAACTGTTATTGTGTTCATGTCTAAGCGTGTGTAGAAAAGTATGACTCTCCATAGCTGCATGAGGAGATTTTCTCATTGAGTGCACTGCTGACGTGGTTGATCTCTCCATCTGCCCGTCGTTCTGCCGTGCTGCGCCGACATCAACGCATTGAGATCAATACCGTTTGTAACTGGAGAACTGAATGCTGAAGATCTCACACAGAACTCAAATGCTGTACATTCAATCATTCATCTTCCGTTCCACTTATCCTCACAAGGGTCGCGGGCGTGCTGGAGCCTATCCCAGCTATCTTCGGGCGAGAGGCGGGGTACACCCTGAACTGGTCGCCAGCCAATCGCAGGGCACGTAGAAACAAACAACCATTTGCACTCACCTTCAAACCTACGGGCAATTTAGAGTCTTCAATCAAACTACCACGCATGTTTTTGGGATGTGGGAGGAAACCGGAGTGCCCGGAAAAAAACCCACGCAGGCACGGGGAGAACATGCAAACTCCACACGGGCGGGGCCGGGATTTGAAACCCGGTCCTCAGAACTGTGAGACAGACGCTCTGACCAGTCGTCCACCGTACCGCTTCAAATACTGAACAATTAATTGAAATGTAGTAAATGTAAACTGTGGGGGGAGTACTGAACCATCACTATCACTGACTTTTCAGTGATTCTTTTTTGTGTTAGTTTTTTTTTTTTATGTATATAAGGAGAAGCAGAGAGAGTTTAAATGTGTTTGAAGCATGTGAGAGGAGTATATAAATATATATATATATAAATGTTTTGTATATGGTCTATCTATATTGTGGATTTCCACCTAGAAAAACAGGGGTTTAATGTATGAATGCAATGTATAATGAAAATTGCTACAATGCTCAAATGCTAAGAGTCGGTATGCTAACATATAGCACAATAGCAACCTTTGAGTAATGAAAGCGCTATGGCTAATCGATAACGGTTTTACATCTTGCCCTGTAGTCAAGTACTAGTTCTAACGAGAATTGGTAAAATGCTAACAGTTGGTATGTTATCATATAAAAAAATAGCAACCTGATTTGAGAAAGTGCTAAGGCACATTGATGACAAAGTTACATCTTTCGCTCTATTCTAACATGCTAACAGTTTGGTGCAGAGGTGGTTTCTGGTATGGGCGATATGGGCAGCTGCCCAGGGTGGCAATTCTATATTCGGATATGTATCCGATGCGAGTGCAGTCTGGGCCCTCAGGTCACGTTCATCCAACCTATACGTCATCAAAAGGCGACAAACGTCACAATTATTCTAGGAAACAGATGCACATAAAAAGCAATAGCGAAGAAAGGAACCGGAAATGGTCAGTGGTGCAAAGAAGATGCTTTAGAACTGATGAATGGAAGAAAATGTTGTCCCCTGTTCAGCAAACGTCTTGAAATGGTCACAAATGTGTCAGGACTGAGACCTACATGAGAAGCCGCATTTACTTCTGTAAACACACTGCGGAACGTGACGTTGTGTTTTGGGTGCATGCATGTCTCGCCACAGACGCATTCCGTCCACATTAGAAGTCGCATTTACATAATTTTACTGTCGAAAAAGATCGAATTCAACAACAAATCTGAATTGGGTATCATACCTTGCAGTGTGAACGTAGCCTAAGGTATTTTGTTTAAGGTTTTACATGTTACCCTGTGTTGAAGCTATAGTTCTAATGAGAATTATTAAAATGCTAATAGTTGGTATATTCTTCTTCTTATTATTATTATTATTATTATTATTATTATATTGAGAAAGTGTTAAGGCACATTGATGATGGTTCTACATCCAGTATTCAGGAAGTGTACTTTAGTGCATACCTTTCAGCAAGATTTTGTTGGCACTCCAAATTGTTCTGTAATATCAAGTTGCTATACTTGTGACCTTATATGGAAAGAATTAAGAGCAAGTGTACCTGCAATGTCCTGTGAGAGAGGAGTGTTGTGGATGTAGTTGGATGCGTGAGATACTGCATCCTTCCTTATATTTCAATTTCCTGATGTGGTTGATGCATCACTCATTTTGACACATGGCATGCAGCGTCATTCATCAGCCTGTTACGATTGTTTGCACATCTGAGAAATGTCGTCATCTTTACTTGCGGTATACTTCTCCATCGTGATAGCTCCCCTGGAACAACACCATTGCGATGATGAAATATTTTTCTTGTGATTTGCTTGCATTTAATGTGCAGTTAAGTACAGATTGATTCATTCCCGATTCAAAGTTTGAGTTGAAGTGATGCTTTTATTTGTTGTGCCTGGCTCAAAATGACAAGGAAGTTGCATAACACCCTAAGAAAGCATTTACACCGGTTTGTTTTTTTTACAGTTGGAAAATAATTTTGTGTACACCTAACAATTTTGAGGAAACACAATAAAATGTCTCACCATTTTAAAAGGGACATCTGTCTGTATGTCTTTCCGTCCAATCACAGGGCAAAAACAGACAAACAAATGACTGGTCACCAGTCAATGTCAGGACACACAGAGGAACAATGGACTGTCTGCCAGCCAATGGTCGCCAGTCAGGGTAGTAGATATCATCAGCCTTATAGGAAAAATGCCCAAATCGTTTTTATTTTACGAAATCAATTAAAAAAAAAATACCAATGTGCTTGCTAATAGTTGTATTTTTTTCTTTACAGTATGTCTGTGTAGATTTTGAGTCATCAATCTGCATAGGTCTAATCAAGGCAACTTTATGCTTGTTTGTTGAATTTTGTTGTGTTTTTTCTTGTTTTCAGAAAATATTTAAAAATAACTTTATATTATTAGGCTAACAGTAATCGACTGTTTGCTGGTCATTGGCATGGCACATATTTACAAACAAATAACTGGTCATCATGTCGCGTCAGCGTGGTACCTATAGACAAACAATGGAGTGGTCAAAATAGAGTCTTCAATAAACTTAACTCACATATTTTGTGACTTTGTGAAGAAACCAGAATACGTGGAGAAAACCTACGCAAGCAATGGGACAACATGCAAACTCCACATAGGAAGGCCTCGTTTCAAGACAGTTTGACTGTTTGAGTTTGGATGTGGCTCTGTGCAACGTCCACGCAAGGCAGGCCTGCTTTAAAAACATCAGCCTCTAATTTGATGCGGCGTCAAAGCCAACAAAGTCATCTGGATTTTGACTTTTTAGCTCCCCAAAACACGTCTGGAACCTTGAAAAAGATGTTTTTTTTTCCGAGGCATTCTTCACAAAATTGGCTTCAGTCATAACACACACACACACACACACACACACACACACGCACACGCACACACTAGTAGGCAGCCAACAACATAATGTCATAACAGAGCTGGATAGTATCATGGCAGAGGGGTAAGTTCCTCAAAATGCTTGTGGTCAGAATCCATGTGATGAAATTACACTGTGAAATAGGGCTGGGTGATATGACCTTAAAGGGGAACTAAACCCCCACATTTTTAAAACAAGAATATATTTTATGTGCCAGCACTAGTCAAAACACAGTACTGTGATGAATATTGTGCTTGTGGAATAAGAATCAAACAGGATAATTAATGTTTGGCGAATTCGTCATCAGCGTGACGTGTCGTGATGATGAAGCACCACCATTGGAGCGGCCTACCACCATGGTATAAAATTGAACTTTATCAGTTGACAGATTTCAGACAATGATGGATTTTGCATTATACTATTGGTCTGTCCACATGTCGTCCGTTATTTCTTGTGCATTATTAACCAATTCAAAGCGGCAAAAACAGCTTGAGAACAAATCTATTACCAATTATGAGCCCGTGTCTGAGATGTGATGCAAAACTCTGGCTCTTCCCTTACTCTGCTGTCAGGCAGTGTGCCTCACGATTGGAAGTCTGGATTTTTTTTGTTTTTTGTTTTGACAATAACTGGTTAAAGTAGATAGATCGGATACATTTGAGTAAGTCTGTTTCGTTAAAAAATGGATCGTTGTAACGCTTAAGTAGGTGTTGTAACTCTGTCAGCCTCAAAGGAAATGCACAGATACATGTTCACCTTTTAAACTTCTCATTATTTTCTTGAATACATCACACATGGCTCTAAGACCTGTGAAAATGAGTCGTCCGGCTGTTGCGAGTCAACCAGGCATTCGCCGCGCAAGCCACTCAGCCGGAGCGAGCAGCTGCCTGTTAATGGGGTCAAGCTGGTGCCGTATTGTACAATTTTAATCAATGACAGTGTAATAGAATAGTGATGTTTTTTTAGCGTATTAAATTTGCGGTTGAACATGATTTCGGGGCGGTGTTGTGTTGATGTCGGTTTGCAACAGTACCTATCTGATGACAATATAAAGTAGGATACTAACTTGATATGCAAGAACAGCGAGCGGCTATTGCGAGCCAGCTGTGATTCCGCCCGACAGAGATGATATGTAACTTGCTGCTGCTGAATATTTACTAACTCTGTATGGTTTTCTTAGTTAAATAATAAGATGAAACTGATGAATGCTAATCGCAAATTCATCAAATCTCCCAAATTGGCACTTCCGCGGGAGTAAGAAGACCTAAAAATGGCAGCTTCCATAAGCGAGCAGATGCAGTGTTTTAAATTTTTTTTTTCTTGAATAACTTCATAGATTTCAGTAAACAGCAGCTGATAAATAAATTTTGTACATGGAAAATAGAACAGTTTTGACATCCTGGATTTAGTCTGTCCCTGGCCATGGCACCAGCGTACAACACGGTGATGGAAGAGGTGAGGATAGCCATTTAGAACTGCACCAACATCGTGGTCAGAAGCTTGATTTCCCTCAGCTGCTTTAGGGAGAACAGCCTCTGCTGGGCGTTTTTGACGAGGGAGCCGAAAGTTGATGTCCCAGGTGATGGTGGTGCCCAGGAAGCGGAAGGAGTCCACGACAGAGATGGAGGAGTTTGTGAGGGTGAGGGGACACCGTAGGACTGTGAGTTTCTTCAAATCCACCATCATCTCCTTTGTCTTCTGGGTGTTAAGTTTCAGGTTGTTGCGGTTGCACCAGGACACCAGCCGGTCTACCTGCCTCTTGTAGGCTTACTCGTCGCCATCCGAGATAAGCCCGGTGAGAGTGGTGTTGTCCGCGAACTTGATCAGTTTTACAGATTGATGACAAAGAGAAGAGCCAGGGGGAAAGTATGCAGCCGTGAGATGGTCTACCCCAGCCGCACATGCTGCTTCCGGTCCATCAGGAAGTCTGTGATACACTTTCAGAGGGAGTCGGGCATGTTGAGGTAGGAGAACTTGTCCTGGGGTAGATGATGGAGTTGAAGGCAGAAATGAAGTCCACGAACAGAATCCCGGCGTAGGTTCCCGGGGAGTCCAGATGCTGCAGAATTGAGTGAAGGGCCAGCTTGACTGCGACCGGTCTACAGACCTGTTGGCACTGTAGACAAACTGCAGCGGGTCCAGGATGTGCATGAGGTGATTGGCTTGAGGTGGGGCAGGAT
Source organism: Phycodurus eques (assembly GCF_024500275.1). Lineage (NCBI taxonomy): Eukaryota > Metazoa > Chordata > Actinopteri > Syngnathiformes > Syngnathidae > Phycodurus > Phycodurus eques. The sequence goes on from NC_084525.1 coordinate 25,255,539, forward strand.
CAGGCGCTCCAAAGACATTAGGGCATGCAATCACTGGCTTCTTGGAGACAAGGAAACTAGTGGAGGGCTTGAAACGGGTTGACACATGGTATCACTCCAGAGAGGTGTTGAAAATATCAGTGAAGAAGGAAGCCAGCTCATCCGCACAGTGTCTCAGAGTGTAGGGGGAGATATTGTTGGGTCCGGAGGCTTTGTTGGGGTTCAGCCGTCTGAACATTACGTGCACATCCTGCTCGTGGAGTTTCAGAGCGGAGGTGAAGACAATTGTGATGTCATTGGGGTTTATATCCGTTTTAAAATAAAGTCTCCAATTTATTTCACAAAAATCCGATTTCAGATTTTTATGTTTCCCCCCCCCCTCCCCTTATACAAAAAGCAAATGACAATGACAATGACCCCCCCACCCCCCAAACCCCCAGCTAAGATTTACTTTGTTTTACAGTATATACCTACTGCATTCTCACCACCAAAATTAATGGCAATTGTATTTGTCCTCACTTCTCTGTTCACACTTCAGTGTTAGAGTGAGTGTGACTTGTTCCATTGGTATACAAGTGTTCTGTTGTGTTTTCTATTAAGCACTAAAAAAGGCCAAAGTCACTTCCTGTCTACCAAAGCACTGCTGAGGTTCTTCCTTTTTAAAATCATGTTGAATTTGTGGTGGGACACAGTGACAACACGCACACACACACGCACGCACACACACACACACACACACACGCACACACATATGCACACACACACACACATGCACACACACACACACTAGTGTGACTGTGTTTGATGTGGAGCCAATATTAGCCCATTTGATATTTCACAACTGACTTTGTGTTGTGGGAAATGTTTCTTTTCATGTAACTTTGCGGTATATTGTGTCTTTACTTGGTACTATTGTACAATAAAAGACGTACAATGTATTTAACAACTATGCTTGTGTTTTGCCATTTGTTTTGATTTCATAATGACCATTTCTAAACCGGATGATAATTTCACAGATAAACATTTTGCCAATAAAGGAGAAATGGTATGCATTTTGTTCACAATTTAAAAGAGTTCCCAGTAGAGATGCACAATAACTGTTTTTTTCCCACCGTTAGAGATAACCGATATTTTTAGATTTTTTTATGGATTATATCAAGGGCCTTCAACAATTTCCAGGCCAACGACCCCCAAACCGATGGAAAGCTGGAGCAGGGAGCCTCTGCTTATGTATATTGTATATAATTGTATTTTGTATCAAACTGGTCATACAATAGAATTGCTTTTTATTCCATTAAAATATAATTAAAATTGGATAAGTATTATATTAATATCATATCATCATTTATTATCATATATCATATGTAATATAAGTATACAACTGCCTTTTTTATTGTCACTATACAATGAGATTGACATTTTTCTTTTTTTTTTATTGTGCAATCAATACTATAGCATTAGTTACTCAATTAACTTGAAGAATACACAGGTTCAAATATTCTATTTATTCTATTTATTTTTTGAACAATAAAAGAATGGGTGATCATGCATATTAATGTTTATTTAAAGATATTTGAATCTGTGCTTCCGCATGAGGCCAAGCCACCTCCGCTGCTCCTCTGTCGGCTTGAGATGCTCAGCGAGTCCGCTGCTTTGTAGGCCGCTGCGTCTTGCCGCGAGCGTCGCAGTTACGAACTCAAATTCGCTGGTTGGTCGTAATTTTCTGTAGGAAAACAGAACAAAGCGGTATTTACTGATGCGAGGCTGAAATCAGGATTTGTAGAATTCTAAGTTAAACAATAGCTCTAAACGAGTCACCGATGTTCAAAATAGCTGTCAATTAAAATGATGATCAATTATTTGTCGATTAATCGATTAATTGTGACAGCCTTACCCACTCCACCCCCTTGTGCAATACCAAGTACGGATTTTCAATGGCATTGTGACAAGCCAAGGGTTATTATTAACACAAGAGTTTGATGACGAAAGACAGCGCAGAAAAAAACTGGATTGGATTTTCTCTGGTGGAGGCAGCACTTCATAACCAAGCCGCTACACTTGTCACTTACTGTAGTGGATTCATGCATGCGGTGCATGTGGTGCAACATCGTCAAAAAAAGGTGGCGATCACCCCCAATGTTGACAACAACGCTGAACATTTGCATATGTTCTGCTTACCAGACGCTAACCTTGTTCACTAGCGCTAATCTTGCAGCCGACAAGTCAGTGCAACTCTGCGTACCTTTTGGCTTTGAGATGATAGTGCTTCTGTGTAGTCTGGTACTCCAGAGACAATTTGTATAAAAGCAATTCAAAGTTGATTTTATGTAACGATTGTCTCCTTTCAGATTCATCCGTTATTTACACGGCAGGTCTAGTGACCAATCCCAACATCTGTATTCTTACTAATGTAGTGATTTTGCTACATTTTTCTTGTTCTCAATTCAATTCTTTGTCTCTGTGATGATAGACACCTGTTTTTCTGTTTTACTGTAATAAAAGCTGCCATAAACATCACAAAACTCTCGCTCTCTCTCTCTGTCTCCCTCTCCCTCTCCCTCTTTCTCTCTCTCGCTTCCTGTAGCACCGAGAGCAACTCTGGTACCTGGTACTACATTCTATTGTTGTTCATTGTTCCTTTTCCCCTTTCACATGTAGAAAATGCCTCTGTGTTCCAGAAGTGCAGCCTATTCCCTCGCTCTGACACTTTACTACAATGTAAAGTAGTCCAACCACTGACAACAAAAGTGAGTGCACCCCGAAGTGAAAACGTCCAAATTAGCCATCGTCCCCCCCCCCCCAGTGTCATGTGACTGATTAGTGTTTTGTCTTAGGTGTGACATGCAAATCTAATTAATCTCGCTAAGCATCTGAAAAAAAAAAGTATTGCTGCTCGACTGGGAGGAAAAAGTGTGCGAACCCTTTGGAATTTCCGAAATTTCTGCAAAAATTGGTCATAAAATGTAGTCTAATTTTCATCTACAAGAATAAACCGTCTGCTTAAACTAATACCACAAAAAAAAACAATTATATGTTTTCATATTTTTATATAGCTTAACGTAAACATTCACAGGGCAGGGAGGGAAAAAGTAAGTGCACCCTTAGATTTAATAACTGGTTGACCCTCCAAAGGTCAACTGGAAGCAACAACCTCAACCAAAACATTTCCTGTAGTTGCAGATCAGACATGCAGAACTATCAGGGTACATTTTTGACCATTTCTCTTAACACAACTGTTACAGTTTAGCAAGGTTCTTAGGATGTCTGGTGTGAATTACACTCTTGAGGTCATGCCACAGCATCTCCATCTGCCCTTTTTACTCCCATAAAGATGGCCTAGGCTAGGGGTCAACAACCTTTAATACTCAAAGGGCCATTTTGAGTGAAAAAAAAAAAACCGGGAGCCCCCAAACCCTTTTGACATCTGAAGTGAGGATAACACTGCATTATGTTTTTTTTTGTTCTACCTGTATGTGTAAAAAACTAAAGCATTTATGAATTCAATGAACTGCTGGAAGACATTTTATTTCTCCATGTAACAAAAACGTTTTGAAGGCCTAAAAAAGACACTTGTTTGAAGCTTACATTCAAATAAATAGTCAATGTTTACTTGAGTCCTAATTTTTATAAAATGAAAACCAAACTTAAAATTATCCACCTGCAGCCAACCAAAAATTCAAACCAAAGATGCCATCTGCTTCTGTTCTGTCATAATTTTTTATCACGTGTGGAGCATGCAGTCAGCTATCAATTTGAATTATAAAGGACTATTTCAGTTAACAATGTAAAATATACATTTGTAAAAATAATAGCCAATTCAAAAAATATTTATTTTACTTGGTTAACGTGATTTTTGCTCCTGAACCTTAACGTACAGTCAACATATCGAGGCTGCAGACGCGACCTTTATCGTCACACATCATCTGTGAGGTGTGCGTGAGCGCTTTGTTTTGATTTTCCCTCCCTCACGGCAGGTGTTGCACATCGGCGCCTGTAATGCATATTTTGAGCGATGAAAAAATATTTTTCAACTTTTTATTCTAATGTTACAAGAGCACCGTAATCTTGAAATTCAGAATTACATGCGGAAAATGTAATTCAGGAATTCCAATTTCAATTAAATACATTATTCTATTTTAGAGCTACAACAAAAGGATGACAGAGCCACATGTGGTTTTGGAGCCATGGGTTGCAGACTTCTGGCGTAGGCGCGAAGATTACCAAAATCCTGAAACTGAGCTGCAGCATAGTGGCCACGATCATAAAGCAGTTGAACAGGACAAGTTCCACACAGAACTCTCACACAGAACTCTAACGCAACCCAATCGGTCGAGGCAGCCGTCCTGCTCCATATGGAAAGTGCCTTCAGATAACTTCTGTTGTAAAATGGCCGCAAATGAAATTGAAAAAAGGCCTTGAATTGAAGCAAATTATTGCCTGCACGCAAATGTGCATTTTAGTAATTTTCAAGTGACCCACGCCCAGTATCATTGTGTTGACATTCAGTGAACACCTCACAACTCACATGCACACACACGCCCAAAATGCACGTAAACAAAAAACACAGTCCACAAGTTGTCCCAATCCGAGCAAAACATGACCTTTTTTTTGTTTTGTTTACTCTGGTGAAGGTTTTTGTGTATAATCTGACTCACAAACACAAAAACAGCAATGAAAACATGACATTATTTTGGCCGAGGGTAAGCGGCCATAAAATGGGCATAAACCACATCAAAGTTAGTATCGCGCATACGGCCGCCTTTGTGTCATGAGTCATAAATCCTCCAGTTCGACAAGAATAAATCCGTGAGTGAGACGGTTGTCATCTGGCACCGTGGCAGCACACTCGTGACTCATCTTCCCCTGTTGTTAAACACGAGCGATCAAAACCGAAATGTACAATATTGCTTTTGAATCACCTGATGGTAGGAATACGAAACTTATGAGAGTGCATCAGGCCTTTTACATGGCCACATTAAGCATGGAAGCTTGCCCAGCTCCTGCCAAGGTACTTTACAAGGATAATGTAATGTTTAAACAGGATATGAGTGCTGAAATGTCTTTCGTCCCAAAAGAGTTCCTGGTGGAATTTCGGACGTGATTCTTGAGCGTCTCCAGAAGCTGCAAGCAAATTCTGGTGGCCATATCGAATTTTAAACAAACAAAAAAACTTAGGCTAAATGCATTCCTCTCATACCCATTTGTTGTAATAATTCATTCATTGTCATGGGGGTGTGTTCTGGTTGTTGTCTTGCCCCTGCCTCGTACACACCTGCTCCTGAGAGCATCTTCACCACCTGTGCCTCGTTCACCCTAATTACCCCTCGCATTTAACCCGGTGTCTCATTCTTCCAAGTCCCCAGTTCGTTGCACCTTGTCGTGGCGTTCCAGCATTCCTTCTTTCCACGTCACCGACTCACAGTAAGACTGGACCCTGTTCCGATTATCGACCTTGCCTTTTTGCCTCACGTTTATAGATACTGTTGCCTTTTCGGGTCGCCTACTTCTCTTTTTTTAAACTGTCCATTTGTAGTGGAGCCGTGCATGTTTGGGTCCCATCCGCTGTTCCGTTCATGACATTAATAAGAATTTGGAAAAAAATTACAATAAATTATAACTTTTTTTTTGTCTATAAACCCTCCGATTGGCTGGCGACCAGTTCAAGGTGTACCCCACCTCTCGCCCAAAGTCCAGCACACCCTCGAGACGATAAGCGGTACAGAGAATGGCTATTTATACAACTGTTTTAAAATGGGAAGCTACTTTTTAATCACCCTGCAGACAATTAATAATGTAAAAATGTTACTTAAAACATTGCCTGTACAGTTAATAAAGGCTTTATGATGGTGAAAGTTTGGGCTCAGGAATGAATTATTACAAACAGAATTGATCTTAGCAGGAAATTTTGTTTTGAAAGTGAACCATATTAAAGTTTGACCAGCGTCACGGAACAGATTGTGGTCCTACTTGGAGGTATCACTTTATTTCGAGAAAGTTGGGAAATTCCTCATTTCACACACAAAAACACCCACCATCTGCAACATTATACACACAGTTGAAAAGTGAGTGTACGGGTGTGTATGTGTGTGCATTTACTCAACACACTCAGCCAAAGCCTAGAGGCTTGGATTAGTTTGCTCTGCTTGGACGGAGCCCAGGAATCAAAGTGTGCTGTGAGCATAGACGGCCATTCATTGGCGTGATGTGAAGGGGCACTTTAAAGCGCACCACGGACTGGTCGCCAGCCAATTGCATGGCACATAAAGACAAACAATAGACTGTACTGTTTGACATTTTGGAAATTCTACAGTTATTTCCCACATACCATACAGTAAAAATACTTTAAAGTGATGATACAGTAATGAATTATAGTTGCCACTGCACCATGGGATTTTGATTGACATCACACAGAGTTACTATACTTTCATGAATGGATGTTAATTATTGTAAAACAAAATATGTAGGCACAAAAATACCATAACATGGTGTATATCAATTTGAAATTTCAAGCAGACTTGGACAAACTTAGCAAAGTACTATATCAATCATTTTATTATGAAATCACCATTTTACTGTGCCATTTCACAAAAAAAGTATTGTATTAGACAATTTTCTGTAATAACAATAAATTAGTGGAGACGCAGAATGCTCTGCTCAGTTTGAAAGCAGCAGAATTGTGAAGCTGTGTGTTTCCCAGCATGCATTGCGCCATACAAAGTTGAACTGTTGCCATGATAAAAGCATTAATCCTTAATGTTCATTGACAATAACGATTAACGTAAAACTGATTGTGTGTCTTTATGTTACCTGTAGTTTGTTGAATGTGTGTCTTATTTAACTCTTGCGTTACATTGACTGTATGTTCCACTTTAGAATGAATGACATCCTGGTCAGTTCAAAATTTCCCAGCATGCATTGTAATATTCCTGGCTGCAGTGTTTAAGCATTTTGTTGTAAATAAGACACGCATAGAAACATGCAAGAAAATACAACTTTACAAGAAAGAGAATGCTCATAAAATCTATTGTGTAGAAATATTGCTGTATATGCTTCTATTATATACACGTGGTGTGGTGGTCATAGTATGTTCCCATGGGCGAAAGCTCATTGTACAGGTGAAGAGACAGGAGCCAATTGCTGCTTTTGCAGAGTGTCACCTGATTCAGGTAAGCAAATCAACAATAAATACTGATCAATAAATGCACTTGAGTAATGACTCCAGAATTGTTTTTAACAGTAACTGTTGCCAGTAAGTTACTGTAATTCATGTTTATCGTAACTTACCGTTAACCCTAAATGTCTAACAATGTGAGTGCCAATCAGTCTTCAGGACACATATGGACAACAACAATCACGCTCACATCAACGCGTATGGTAATTCAGCCTTAAAATGAAGCCACCATGCTAACATGTTCACACAGCCAACAATAATAAAAGAAACATTGAGCAACATTGACTGCGGCTTGAAAGCATCGAACGAGGCTGCTGCCTAGTCAGCATGTTAACGTTGTTGAGGCCTCATTTATACTGTATTTGACTCTTATTTTCCAAAATGTACACATTGCTATAAATAGCAGTGGCAAGCGGAGCTGTGGCTGGCGGCCACATGCGGCGAGTGCGCGTCTGCTGCGGCGTGGGCCACCGTTCACATCAAGTCCGGGCAGGCGTGTCGACTTTATGGACGACCTCAGCCTGTTGTTGCACGGCCACGCTTAGAGGCCAATTACTGCCAGTCATGAGGGGGAGCCTTTATGGGCGCGTCATCCCCTCGCATTCAAAGGGCAACCGCAAGTAGTGACAGCAGCACCAAGGCAACACTCATTGTACTCAATCATTTTGTGTTTAAAACAGAACAACTCCTTTGCTTCTTTCCCCCCCCCCAAACTTCTTTCTGCCACAAGGAACCAAAAGAAAAACATACACTGCCTGTCAAAAGTTGGGGTGACACAGATCATTTCTGGTTTTCCATGAAAACATACAGTTGTACTCAGACACTACCTTTCAAAAGTTTGTGGGTCACCTAGAAATGTTTGTTTTTTGTTTTAAAAAAAAGCATTGTGTTTTTATCATTAACAATCTATAGACTGTAATTCTCAGCAAATGTAATTTAAAATGAAAAAAACTGCTTTTCTGTAAAAACTAAGGACATTTTTAAGTGAAACCAAACTTTGAACAGTAGTGTATGTAAATAATATACCCATTTTCATGGCCAATCCTCCAAATGATCCTCAAATTTTGAAGCCATGTTCCACCCACATTAAGTGGCATCGACCATCTCTCGAGTATACCTGTTCCCAGTTGGAGCTTGTTTGGACAAATTCCCAAGCAGGTGTTTGTCAAAGTACGAGCCCTGGAATTCACCTAAAATGGCAAGCTCAAACTTAAATGGCTGCTTTCCTGTTCATTTTCGCTAATGGGTCTTTGAGACTTGTTCATGCGTCGTATCATGATAGACACGTTCACATGATTTTGTGTGGAATGGTGAAACTAGTGTCTAACGCTGATTTTATTATTACTATTTTTATTTTTTGGAAACTTTCCATGGGGCACTACTGATGGAATTTGCCCAGAGTAGCTGCTTCAAACCTAAATTGCTGACGTTCTGTTCAATTTCAGGCTCGGGTCCTTGTGACTTTTTGGTATGTCCTGTTTTGACATGTCGACGCGATTTTGTGTCGATGGGTAAAACTTGTTTTAGGGGCTGAGATTAAAAATAAATAAATAAATAAATCTTTCAAGGAACACGACGGATGGAATTCAGCCAAATTTACTGCTTCCCACCAAAATGGTCGACTTTCTGTTTAATTTGGGGCTCCGTGTCCTGTTATGATAGACATGTCCACCCAATTTCATGTGGCTCGGTCAAACTGGTGTTGGAGCTCATCTTTAAAATGCTTCGCGACATTGGCAAGTGTAATGAGGTAATTGATTTTTTTGTGTGTTTTTAAAAAGACAATTGTACGGTGGCCTGGAAGTGCAAAACAATGTAACAAATTGTGAAACACTTTTACATTTCAGAAAACAAAAACCAATGAACAAAAAACAAAACACTTTTACATTCCAGAAAACACATGAACAAAAGCAGAAACAAATTACAATTGAGACAGCCCGGAAAGGGAACATCCCATTTCACAGACATTCTTAGACATTCATTCCTTTCTCAGCAAGACCCGCCTTGCTTCAACGTGATTGGCTCCTGCATCGAGGGAAAGGAAAGGCTACGCAGATGGAACGAGATGTCCATCCCAAATAGCGATTGCGTGGATGGACGCCCTAAACAGCGAGTCTGTACAGGCGTTTGATGCTGTACATTCAATAGATTGTACTTGATCACATTTATTAAACCATAAAAAAATAGATTAAGAGTTAAGGAAGAAGCAGGTTGTTAAAAAGAGAGGATGCAGGCGAGAATTAAAAGGAAAGTGTGGCTATATGCAAGGAAGCTGCCGGCGTGGGATTTCTAAGAATATCTGTGAAATTTCCGGGTTGTCTCAATTTGTTTCGTCTTTTGGAAAAGTGGTTTTGCTTTTGTTAATGTGTTTTCTGAAATGTAAAAGTGTTTCACAATTTGTTATGTTGTTTTGCACTTCCAGGCCACCGTACAGTTGACTGTATTTTGTCCTAATGTTACAAAGGATATTGTGTTCATTTATACATATTTTTCACACGGTTTGATGACTGCAAAAAGCGCCTAATGGTCCAAAATAAAATGAGCCACCCGTCTGAATCCGTCTCGTCTGTTCATTGGGCTGAGGAACAGCTCCAGTAGCGGTGACCTCGTATGGGGTGAGTCAATTCAGCAGGCTTTTTCAGTGCCTTCACAAAATAGAACAAGGCATGGGAATTTCCCGTGTGGATCAAGGACAAACAGCTGATAGCAGAGGGGAAGTGAGTCAGTGGCAGCACTTGTTGAGGCAGGCACTTATTGTATGCCTCCCTCTGATGTGTGTTTGACTACACTGGCGACAACGTACGGGCCTTGCTGGAGGTTTTGAACTAAAGACAAATGCAACATTTCTCTCACAGGCAAAAAAACAACAACAACAAAAACTCTGGTAGATGTCAGCGTATGTCATTTTCCTGCTTGTACCCTGACATTAGCGTTTTTTGCGGTCATGCATCTGTTGATGACCCCTCTTGCATGTCGTTACACTGCGAAGCAATACATGCTGTGTAAGAGCAGCATAACAGTATTTCCTCAACATTTACTGGCTATTCAAGAACTGACTTCAAAAGGACATGATGGAATAGTGACGTTTGAATGTATTGCATACGAATACAGTGAACCTATGTTTATTGGAGCAGATAAGTTGCAGACTTGCCTGTTTTCTGTAAAAATATATATTTTCCCACAAAATAAAACTAATGCCATGATATGAGCGATGTTATGTAACAAAATATTAGCTTTATTAATGCTACCTGAGGGATTTGATCAATTAACATATGCTATCTACAGACGAACATGTCAGAATTCAGAATCATCTTTATTCGCCAAGTATGTCAAAAACGCACGAAGAATTTGTCTCCGGTAGTTGGAGACGCTCTGGTATGACAACAGGCGGTCAATTGACAGAGAATACTTTTGAGGCATAAACATATTGAGAAAAAAAAAGAAAAAAACAGTTACTGAGAAATAAAAGGCTGCCGATAATATGGTAATGTCGGCATGTTGCAATGGGTCCAGGGTCAATTTGAGCCAGGGCAAGTTCAGTCATACAAAAAAAAAGAAAAAAAAAAAAGAAATTGTATGTCACACATTTGAAAAAAATCCCAATAAACATTGTCTATATGTTACTATTAACTCAACTTGCAAATATCTGAGTGCGGGAGTGCTAGAGCCCATCCCAGCTATCATCGGGCAGGAGGTGGGTGCACCCTGAACTGGTTGCCAGCCAATTGCAGGGCACAAACAAACAACCAACCATTCGCACTCACACTTAAGGCAATTTAGAGTCGTCAATTAGCCTACTACGTTTATTTTTTTGGGGGGGGGATGTGGGAGGAAACCGGAGTGCCTGGAGAAAATCCACCCAGGCACGGGGAGAAGATGCGAACTCCACACAGGCTCGGATTTGAACCCCGGTCCTCAGAACTGCGAGACAGATGCTCTAACCAGTCGTCCACCGTGTCCTGAAATAAACCATTTTTGTTAAACCATATATGTTTATTACACTTATTTGTTGTTAAAAATATCCTTATTGTTAAAAAAAAACACTGATTAATTTCCTATAAATTATCTGTTTATGATTATTTTAATTTGTAACATCTTACATAATGAGACACAATCTTTTTAGTTAGTTCTTAGTTGTATTCATTTAAGTATGAAATATGATAGTAACATCATGTCACGTTGTGTGAGTGTGTGCGTGTGTGTGTGCGTGTGTGTGTGTTTGATATCCTTGACCAGCAGGTGGCAGTGGATCCCAAGCACTTCGTAGAAATTGCAGCGCCACGGAACAGGCAATGACTGGCACACATACTTGCATCCCTCTTTTATCTCACACTGTGAATCACGTCACCGTGGAATGACACACGGCCTGTCAGCGTCGGTGGCCTCCTTTTTTAAATTTTTTTTTTTATTTATTTATATTTTTTAATCATCGATTGCCTCTCAGTAGAATGACATGCTAAAACTCTGCCAGTCAGTCAATCCGGGATTAACGGCCTCCTCAATGCTGACGTACATGCGCAGATGCTGGGCCCTTTCACATACAACATTTCCCACTGACAGTAATTCTATTTGGAATACATTTCAACCAATCACAAAAGCATGAATACTTATTACTTAGTATTCAAAAGGTTAATACTTGTTCAGCCAATGTTTTAAGGGAGTGATTCTCGACGTGTGGCACATGGGTTTCCCTCTAAGTGAAAGCTGAATCAGTTAATTCAATGTCCAAACTGGGAATAATTTGGTGGTGCTTTGAGATACCTTGCGATGCCTGGATCAATTAGGTTTTTTCTAAATACGAGCCATCTCTTGGCCATTTTTTTTGGTGTCTTGACATACGAGCAAACTTTTGAGGTAAGAGTGCGCTTCAGACCCCTACCACTGGATGGCGCCAGCAAACTCCACAACATTTGGCCACCATCAATTAACTTAGGTTTCCTTGCAGTGGAAGTATATAATCACTTGGTGGGGGTAATGCGCCATTAAGCCGGTTTGCCAATCGCCAATAGACCCCAAAGAAGAAGACCAAGGACGTGCAATATATGAGGTGCAGTCATGGTTTTGCCTGCATTGTCTGTTTTCCATCTTATGTAGACAGCAAATGTTATTCCTGTTTATTTTTTTAATTTTTGTATATACAGTACAAAATTGTTGGGTGCAACTTTTCCTGTGAAAAAAACATGTTCTAAAAAACTAATTGTGGTGGGGATTGGAAGCGATTGATTTCATTTCCATTCATTTCAATAGAGAAAGATGTTTTGAGATACCATTTATTTTTAGATACCAACGTGATCCTCAAAGGAATTGAACTCGTATCTCAAGGTACCACTGTACCTCAGTGGCAGAACTGTATTCAGTACAGTACATTTGTTAAATTCAATTCAGTTGTGTTTAAGTACAATACAGTTTACATTTAATCTCTTAGATTAAATGATAATGTGTTTTCCAGTGTTTGTTTAGGTAATGTTTTTCCTTACTTTCAGTGCAATACATTTTAACTATAAATAATTTAACACATTCACTGCCATTGACGGCTTTAGAAGTCAAATATCCATGTTAACTGGGAAGGCTGGCAGCGAATGAGTTAAGTGCAGATTTTCAATTTCCTATATTTAAGCACCTGTGCATAATGTTACAGTGGATTACAGTAACATTACTTTTTAGGAATAAAACCTCCACCTCATTTTATGATGAGCACTTCGCCGACTACGCTACTGTATTTTAATGGTGGTCATTATGGTGGCTATGTATTTGTTTTAGGTGGTATTTGGTGTAAAAGTTTCGAAAACCACTGTTTTAAGGAAAACATCTAACAATATGTTAAATTATGTTGAGGGTCAAGTACAACTAAGATTTTTTTTTTTAATCATAAAATTCATCAACCATTTTTGTTCTTTTAAAAATATATATTTTTATCAAAAATGTGTAGAAATGTTTTTCAATTTTCAACCCAATCCTAAAAGGGACTAAAAGGGAGCAATGCCTAATTTATAATCTTTCTCTTGTCAAAGATAGACACACACACTCACACACACACACACATCCTTTTTTTGTAAATTGAAATTGGATTTTTGTGGGGGGGGAAAAAACATAGCGCCCAAACCGAAGAGTCTTGTACTCTTCCTGCTATGACATCCATTAGCATGATGTGGTCGCGTTACATAGTGGGAAGCAAGGAGCCCCGTTTCTTGTTGTGTGTGTGGTGCCACCGCGGGCACAACACTCTTACTTATTCATGATGCCCGATCAGCAAGTCCTGCAGGTGGATCAAACTGCTCGTCCATTTTTAATGTGGAAAGCCCCTTCGTGGGACATAAATGTCACAGCATTCACTTAACTAACACAGTCACCAAGGAAATACATATTCATCTTGGCAATGAAAAGGCAATTTCATCATGTCAGTATCGTATTACAAGATTGGTGGTGGTTGTACTAAGTCAACCTACCAAATAACCCCCCTTGTGTTCTGTATACAATGAGGGTAGGAAATACTTCACATGCTGCACATCCACAATCCAAGTGAGGATAAGCAATGTAGACGATAGATGGATAAACTCATACGACACCTTTCAAAAGGACCCATAGCAACTTTATATTGGCTCACAGAAAAATTGAATTGTATCTATAGTTTTTCCTTCACGAGCTCAATTTCAAAGGACATTTTATGATGATACTACACACGAGCCCAAAGGCCAGAGGACTGCAGTGTCTGCATCTGTCCAGGAAAGCACACAGGCACGATAGGAATTACCTCACAGTTTAATTCAAATAAAAAAAATAAACATTATTTAATGAGCAAGCGCATTGATTGCTGTAATGCATCTTCAGCTGCAGGACTGCTGACAATTGGAATAACTCAGTATATTAATCCCGTCAACTTGATCTAATGAAATGGATGCATACGAATAATGTGAGTAACTAGAGATGACACCCAAATTTCCATACACGTTGAATGCTGAAGAGCTGATGTCGAACGGAACTGGAGTTGAATTAAATAAATAAATAAAGAGCGGCATGGCATAGACTGGTTAGAGCGTCTGCCTCACAGTTCTGAGGACCGGGGTTCAAATCCCAGCCCCGCCTGTGTGGAGTTTGCATGTTCTCCCCGTGCCTGCGTGGGTCATGTGGAGTGGCTAACTCTGTAGTCAAGTTCAAATCTCAATTTAAGACTTATTTCTACACTATCACATATGGTTAAACCACACCTAGTGTGCAACACTAGTCTCTTGCTCTACATCATCTGGATTTTGGCCTGTTTTACTGCCGCTTCTCCTTTCTCCCTCCCCTCCTTTATTTTGTATTGTAATGCCTTCGATTGTATTTAGTTTTTTGCTTTATATTAATATTATTTACCTTTTTTTTTTTTTTTTTTTTTAAATAATCTGACATTGTGTTGGGATCCATGTGAAGGTAAAGTAAGAATTTCATTGCCCAGGGGAACCATGTTTCCCTATCAGCATTCACACAATAATAAGCAGAGAAAATGCGCTTCAAAAACCGCGCTATGCAAAGCTGCTAATGATAAGTGTGGCAGCGCTCCAGGAAGTCACACACGGAAATTAGAAAGGTAATCACACCTCAGCAACTGAGGACGTGCTGCGCAAACAAAAGGCAAAAAATAAGAGAAGTAACTTTAAATGTAAGAAATTGCGCACTCGATGGACCTGATGTTCATTCCAACAGTAAACGAGAGGTGACCATAGTCCATGTTGCTTACTCATATCCAGTGTTAGGGAGTAACTCATTATAGGTAACGAGATTATTTAATTGTAATCTATTACAATAATGGGAGAAATGTGTTATTAAATTGCAGTTGCTTTTGAAAATGTCCGTGATTACAATTTTAGTAACATTTGAAAAATAGCCAAAAAGCTCAGATTTCATTATGCACCATTCTGCGGTATCTCAAACAGGACATATTTTTCCAAATATGACCGAAAAGCGTCACCAAGTGGTGCAATCCATTCGTTTGTCTGATATTTTGAAAATATTAACTCATAGTTACACTATTGAACACATAAAAGAACATTAACTTTTGAACGGTTTTATCTTTATCATTTTGGACTTTTTTTATGGAATATTTGCTGATCTGCGTTGTCATGTGAAGCGATACTGTCTAAATTGTGCGCGTTTGTCATTAGGTCAACATGGTATCATGTTTTTTATATGCTCTACTTAAAAATGGCATATGTTCACCCAACCCAGCTGCCTAGTCATGGGTGGAGAAATTTGGTTTATCCTGCTCAAAGAGTTTGATCAAGAGGCTGATTTAGAACTGGTTCGTGGGATCTCTGTAGTGTGATGTGAAACAATATTAAATATACCCATCAGGAATGAAATGGTTTCGTTTTTGATGAAAATTTCGGCCCACGACAGTAGACAGTATTCAGATTAAAAAAATATATTTGCTTGTTGCACAATTGTTGATAAATGATACACGACAAGGGTCTCTTCATTTCAACAACCGAAAGGGAATGGGCTGAAGAAAAAGCGTCTTGGCCCGTCCCATAGATCAACATAAAAGACTCACATCAAGTTTGACAGTCCAAAAAGGACATTTGTATCCATTTATATTTCTTTTTTTTCTTGTACAATACACCCCTCAACAGTTACAAAGTATTTTGTTTTTTTACAGACTTTTTGAAGATGAACAGAGAACTCATTAAGTCAAACCTATCATCAAGATCATTCCAAATTTTAACTTCAGTAAACTCATCTGCTCTTTATATTTCTTCTCAATTTACAAGTTCCAAAAATAAAAACTCCTCTGAATTAAATATTCCCTCTCTTAGTTTAAAAAAAGACCCAAACGAAAGTTCTTTCAACTGGTTCTCTGGATGAAATAAAATTTCCGACATTTTTAATGGCATTAGGTCTTTTATTTTTAAGTTTTTTTTTTTTATGTATGTCTGTTATGTATATTTTCCATTTTTCTGTCAAATTGTAAAACGAAGGAACACCAGGAAAGACTACGTAATCCCAAACCTCCTTTTGATGTGAAGCTGTCATACTGTTTTCATTGCCTGAGAACCTCTACCAAAAAAAATGCTCGCATGCTGATTTTTTTTTCCCAGTGGTATGGAACATCATTTAATGTGTCATGATGCAAAATATTAATCTTACAGAGTAGTTAAGACACTCACACAATCATCCAGTGACAACATGAGGACAAAAATCACAGAGGTACACCTCTTCCTCATTATTAAGACCTGACTCTTAAAAGTCCTTTTGGATGATTGTACAATTCCATCTTTTTGGGAAGAGTTAGGGGAAGAAGGTCAATCGCTGCTCCCAGCGTGCATAAAGCAAGTTCCATAGAGGCGTGCTGCGATCCCTGATGAAGTCAGCACCAGAACTTGAGTGACTTGGAGGTATTTTCTTACGTGTGGTTGGAACTGGAAATGACCACCAGGCACCACCAGAGGGTCACATGGTCAGTGGTGCTCCAAGGTGCCATTGGGAGTATCGGCCTTTTAACATGATACAGTTAACCCCTGCATATTTCGCCATTCACAAATTCACCCATTTTCAGAATTTTGAGGGGGGGAACCTATCATCCAAAGCCATGTCTAATATTAAAAAGAAATTACTTTGGCACCATCTGGTGACAGCTTGGTGCAAAGCAACTATGTAGAACTGAGGGGACGAGCTACATTTACTCAGGTCACACCATTGTCTAATGGAAAAAAGTGCATTGTCGCCATCTCGTGGCATTTATGTGAAATCGGAAACCTTTGGTGGATGTCAGTTATTTGCGGATTTTTGCTAGTCACGGTCCCTAACTCCCACAAATAGTACTCTATTTATATCTATAACACAAAATTATGATACCAAAACACGAAAGGAACTCAAACTATTTTCTAACTTTAAATTCGAAAAATGCACTGGAAAGCCTGGGGACACTAGCGTGTATGTTATTATTATATAAATGAAGCCATTTTGTTGTTTTTGCCTCAGTGATACATACAATAGATATACCTAAACAACCAACCTTATGAAGTTTATAACTAAAAATAGTTTTAAACTATTATTATATATATTAATAGTTTAAGGCATACAGTAAATATTGCAAAAAATGGAATCCCAAAATATTTTAATATCATTACAACCTCATTTAACATTACCCTTTAAATGAATAGTCTACAGATGATTGCATTAAAAAAAAAACGCACCAGGAGTGCACTTATAATTGCACAAGGCTCTATATAACTTCCACTAACAACCCAGGCTAAACTCAGTTCATCCCTGATACAAGATCTTAGCCTTTCAGATGATGTGTATCACTTCAACAATACTTCCTTGACACAATTACTATTTTCCTATTAGCCAGGAATTTGGCAGCATCATTTTACATCTTAAGGGGTTAGAGAAAGGGCACAAAAAAAACGTGAATAGGTGAATTTGTGAATAGCAAATCGTGACTAGGCGGTCGTTTCCTGGATGGGAATTTTTCAATACAGTGGTACATTGAGATACGAGTTTAATTCGTTCTGTAACCATGTTTGGAATTCAAAACACTCCTATCTCAAATCATCATTCCCCGCTGACATGAATGGAAACGCAATTAATCCATTTCAGCCTCCACCTCAACTTTTTCTATTGTTTTTGAATGAAGAAAATAGCAAAGTGCCTATTTTACTTGATAAAACAGTAATTACATAATGAAATAGAATATAAAGGATTAAATGCATTATGATGAATTCACTTCTTTTGGTATATGTGACTTGGCCACCCGGGGGTAGTATAATGCAGTCATGCAGACACAAACGAAGAAGAATTTCACAATTATTGTAAATGACTCAGTAAGCTGCAGTAATATTAGTTGTGTTTCACAGGTGTGCTTGGGTCTCTTGAAAGGTGTTGTATCAATCTAAGCTATTATTATTATGATTATTATTGTGGACCATGTTTATTGTGAGTATTGTTATAGGGTCTGTAAATGTGTTGCTGCATGGTTTGTTTTCAAATATCCATTCTTTAAAGTGTAACACCGCCACATGCATACTATTCGTTAGCCCGTCTATGGCGTTTGGTAGCGTGATGCTAAGTGGACTCAAGCCAAAGCTATGTGTTTTTTGTAAAATATTACTCAATATGTAATTCTCTTTGTTTAATGTTTACTTTGACAGTAAATGTCAGCAGGGAGTAGCATTAAAAAGTTTGAAGCCTTTTATTTATTGTTCACTATGTCAAATTGATGCTTGTTGTGTAGTAAGTTGTGTTGAATTCACTGCCACCATGCAGCGCACATACTGCATGTCCAATTTTGCTTGCAAGTCAAAACAAAAAGTTGGCTGAACGACAGCTCGTATCTCGAAATTGCGGTTCACTCATATCTCAAGGCACCACTGCACATACATCGCAAAGGATTCAATAACTATTTACCGTAGCTGATCTTGAGCAGTGGACTACTGCATCAGTTAGCAACTTACACCACTGCCAAAAGCAATCCAAACGTGTACAAAGGCTGGGATTCTCTCTGATCCCTTGGCCAAGGCTGGCCTTGGTTGAGGTGCCAGGCGTGTCTTCATTGGGTAAGGCTGGTCTTTTGTTGAATAGAACAGAGATGGCAGGTAAAACCTTGCACAGCCGTACTCCAACATCTCATACCAAGTCTTCTAGAAGCAGAGGAAGCGCCACTGGCTTCAAACTGCATTATTTTGCTTCTTTGTGTTCAGGGTTTCCCAAACTGTGAGTTTTACACATTCACAGAATAAAAAAAGATAAACAAGAGTACTTCTTCCAAAATTTAACGATGTAATAAATAAATGACAGCTACTGTTAGTCTCATTCTACGACATAACATCACATGATGTGCCTTCAAATGGGCCTTTGTTGTTTGTTTAACCTTCCTGTTATGTTTGTTATAAAGTCAATTTGACGTGGGGCAAAAAAAAAAAAAAGAAACACGATAAACATTATTTGCAATAAAATAGCTTAGATTTAAATAGCACCTTTCAACAGAATTTTCATTGTAAAGTAGAAGGGGGATTCCATTTGCTGAAGAAAGCAGAAGTTTCTAAACGAAAAAAATACATAATAAATCTGATCAATTTGACCCATAACCTAACAGGAGTGTTAAGATATTGGTTACTAATAGAATCTTTGCCTTAGTTGTCAGCTAATGCAGCCTGGGGTCAAATTCACCCCAAAAAACAAATCCAAAATAATAACCATGTTCATTTTGTTTTCCCACTTGTCCCCATTAAAAAGATCAAAAAGACTCAATGAAAAAATCCTGATAAACATCATTTACATCTCATTAAGTCAACTTGAAATTAAGTGAATTATATTCACTGATTACAGTTATTGAGTGAAGCAGAAATGTCATGCCCAAAAACTACATCCAGGTCAGTTTGCTCCAGCAACATAACAGGAGGGTTCAATTCCAAAGAACATTGATGCGTGGGACATGTTTACCCAGTTGCCCCCATTAAATTAGAAAATGTTTGAATGGGCGGTTCGTTTAGGAGGGTATGAGCACTGTGGGGGCGCCGAAAGGGAAGTGGGCCATCTCTGTGTTGAAGGTGGTCGTCCCCGCATGTTCGTCTCGGCTTGATCAATGAGGGTGTTGAGGGGATGACAATTTGTATACACGCACACGTTTGTGCAAAATATTGTCCCATTGCGCCACTTGTGTGTCACTGTTGTGCTTTGAAGACGTCATGTGATCTATTTACATGAGTATTACATTCATATAACAACACGTCCAATCAGTGTTAAAGGCTGGATTTACACGGTGGGTCAGTGTGTTTTCAAGTCGCACACATTTGTCAAGTGTCAATTTGAGGCAGCGACAACGCAGAAGTACACGATAACTCGAAACAATAACAATACAATAACTTCTTGTCTGCGAATGCTAAAAAGTTAACGCTGAACTGAAAGGCTATTCAGTTAAATGTGGAATGATATCGAATGCTATTGGAATGTTGGAAATGTGGGAACTTTCAAAAAGTGGAACATATTTTGTAGTTGGAATGGTTTGAATCGTTCCAGAAATGCTGAAGGAGAAGGGTATTATGTAGAATGTCTTAATGTGGGAATTTTAATGTGGAAAAAGGTTTGACTTTTGGTGAACAATGTAGAATTTGGGTAAAATGTGGAAAATATTTTGTTGTTGGAATGTTTGAAACGGTCACGAAATAATGAAGAAGGGAATAATGTAGAATGTCTTAATGTGGGGATTTTAACGTGGAATAATTTGGAATTTTGGCCCCAAAAAATGGAATTAGGGTAATGTGGGAATTTTTGCAATGTAGAAAATACTTTGTTGTTGAAAAGGTTTGAATTGTTCAAGAAATATTGAAAGAGGAGGGAATGATGTCAAATATGTGTTAATTTTACTGTAACATGGAAAAAAGTGGAATTCTAATGTGAAAATGTGGAATTTTGGCAGAAAATGTGGGATTTGGGTAATGCGATAATTTTTTGCCATGTGGAAATGTGTTTTGAAAAACCTTCTGGATGAGCTGAACATTTTGAACGTGGAATGCGAGTGATGCGGAACTATTTTGTTGAACATTTCATCGGGAATGGAAAATGCAGGAATGGTGTGACCTTGCTGAAGGTTGGAATGGTTTGAATCGGTCCAGAAATGTGGAAGTAGTTGAACATCAAAACAGTAGGGTGGATAATAAAAATAATAAAGTTAAAAAGTATAGAATCACATAAGTGTGAATGCTTCCACCATTAACACATTTAAAGCTGTAAGCAACAAATCAGGGACCCCCTCCACCCCCCTTTTCAAAACCAATCCTCCAAATAATGTTGATGTTATACTACGCCTACATTCGATGATGTAATCGAAAAATATTTGCAATTTAATGTTGCCCATCTTCTGGGATACCTGCTTCTGACTGGGGCTCATTTGTGTGAGTTCTCTAGTTGGAGTTTGTCAAATTACGAGTTCATGAGCTGCTTCAAATCAAAACCCTGAACTGGTCGCCACCCAATCGCAAGGCACATACAAACAAAGAAACAAAGTGTTGATCAAATACCACTTCTACAACCTGGAAAGTTTGAAGCGTGAAAATATTCACGCTTAAAGCCTTTGGTGCCTAAAATCTATCCCATGGGGTCGTGGCAGGGCTTTTCACCCACCGAGGCACTTGTCTTTTTGCTGCCCGTTTTTTGGATACCGTTGCCCTCGCTGACTGCCTACCTGTGTACCGAAACCATCCTGTTTATTAAACAGGGTGTTGTTTGGAACTGTCTTTTGAGTCTTGCATTTGGCTTCTACTCCTCGTACTGCCCATGACAGATTTCCAAATCAGACTTGGGTCCTTGAGATTTTTTTGTGTGCATCCTGTCATGACAGACATGTCCACCCAATTTCCTGTCCGTTGTTGAAACTGAACACTTGAAATAAATAATACAAATATTTCATTTGACATAGCGTTTAGTTGGTCTAGACTGCCTCACAACCACACCCACATCCTCCATGGGTGCGACGCCCTCGAGGGGAAAGTGTGGGTGTTGCAACACCAACATCCCCCACAGGTACGACGTTTCAGGTGTTCATTTAATGTGAAACACAATGATATGGAATATGTGTCACTTCAACCCTGAGGATATCCCATTTGCATGATGCTTAGCCGAATTGTGCTTACGGAGGATGCGGTGTAAATCCAGCCTTAAACAGAAGAAGAACCTTCCCCGTTGATTGTGTTCTTCTTCTTTCACGTCAACTCCCACATTTTACACCCAACGATGCAAGAAAAACAAAGTAAACAGCTTCAAGCATAACATCGCTTACATCAGTGGTTCTCAAACTGGGTTCCACAATATGGTCCGCAAAATAATTTGTAATAAATTATTAAGTTGTATCATTAAAATATGGGGAAAACAAAGATAATAAACAAATGACTTTTCAGTACCTTTGCTCTGGGCCAATTAAAAGCTCTGATATGATTGTGAAATATCATAAATAAGCATTAGTTGTAAAAGCAAAGTCATTGTTTTTGGTGTGTTTTTTAATAAAAGGTGTATTATTACAGGAATAAAGTCCTATTCTTTTTAAAAACAAAAGGCGTTTTTTTTCAAAAATATAGTCCTATTTTTTAGAGAGTAAAGATGTCTTTTTTTGGTCTTTTCAATAAAAGGTCAAATATTACGAGAGTCTTTGTTCTTGAAAAAGTATGACTTTATTCCGATAATATTACGTTTTTCTCCCCTTCCAAAAATAATTTATGGTTACATTGACTTTTTCTGTGAAAAGACGTGACTTTTGAATTCTTATAACATTTAAGGCAGTGATGGACAACTGGCGGACCGCAAGGCCACATGGCCACACTTGGAGTAGCCTCTCAATTAATTTTTGCGATTTTTATTTTATTTTTTTTATAATTTTAAATGTGGTAGAGGAAACATGAGGCCAGCGCCCACACACGGAGTGGCCCCTAGATTAATAAAAAAAAAAAATAATAGTTTTTTAAATACGTTTCCTCTCCCATAATAGAACAGTTTTAAGTTGCAATACCATTCACTGCTATATAGCAGACATCGCTTACTATAGCACCAGATCTTCTTCAACAAAGAAGAGTGGTGATGCCTTGATGAAAATCAGCAGGAAGAGAGAATAATAACGTAATGGTGAAAAGCTGCGGCAAGAGAAATCTCAACCAAGAAAGTTGCACGCCCATGTGGCCCCGTGGTAGCGCTGACAAAAGAATTGTGGCCCCCGTCATCATATAAACTGCCCGTCCCTGATTTAAGGGTAAATGTGGTAGTTATGTTTAGTTGGAGTTAGGATTGTGAAGAGGTTTTTGGAAAAATGTCTCCCCTGTAAGGTGTCACCAGACCCAAAACGTTTGAGAACTACAACTGACAGCAGGTCATCATCATAACGTTATGAAATTATTGCAGGTTTAGAGACCTTTTCACAATCTTTACAAACGTAGGCACCGGGATACTTCCGGGTGGCAGTAAAGCGATACCGCTGACTCGAAGTGAAAATGATGAGAAAAGGACACTAAAAGGTTTGGGTATTTTTCGACGTCCTTAAAAAAGAACAAGATTAATACAGCGGAAACGTTGAAGGTGGAGTGGAGGTCATAAATAGTGAGAAGATTGCAAGACTCCGTGGTGGAGTTGTAGCCACGTCTGAAGGGATAGGCGTAAAACCAAACCTCATCATCGGGTTTGTGGTCAGCCTTTTTTCTCATGTATCTATAAAATGTTGGGTTGAGTTGTCTTTGAGTAATTTAGCAAAGCTTTATGGCTAGCCTACTAGTAGACAACAACAACTCTCAAGTTCAGCGTCAAAGGAGCTCATCTGTGCCATTAATCCCAGCAACAGAAAAGTCAATTAATGAGCCAGTCCCTCAACGATCACATTAATTTTGTCCGAATTTCCACCACATCTATTTTTGAGTCAGCTTACCAGTTGAAATGTAAATTACATCACCACTGAGTCTCCCTTTTGAGTATTTTACCTCACATAACATCATCTTTTAGACTGACACTATGACACTGGTAACAAAGAAGGGCTAAAATCACAATTCAAGGCATTCACCCTATTTTCTCAGTTGCTCTGCCTTGGTCAAATGACGTAAGGGATGGTTTACAAGGGGTGCCATCGGAGATGGCTGGAGTTTTGCCACCTCGCAGTACCTGTGATGTCGAGGTGGAAAGGTCAATTTCAGTGTGTTCCTCCTGAGTTAAGACCAATCCTTTTGCTGTGTTTTGGAAGGACAGGGTCGGTCACCTCCCGCGAGCACATAAGAGGAAGCGGCGCCCCTCATCGGACCACATTTAGAACCAGTGTTCTTGTGCTTTGAAGGTTAAATGGCATTCAGCTCCAATAAGGGCGGGTGTTCTTTCCGCTGCAGGGGTTCGCTCCTCGGGTTCTGCTGCAGGGCGGCGGGCATCTGGCTGCTCTCCTCCGGGGGTCTCGGCGGCGACAACCGCCCCTGCTCGGGATTGACACTTTGCCACTTTCTGTCACTGGGCTGCATCTCTAGAGCCGGAGTGTCCTTGCAGCAAAAGTACTGCTGCCAGATCTTGCGGAAGGCCGTGCGGAACTTCTTGATGCGGAAGGCGTAGACGATGGGATTGACGGCCGAGTTGCCATGGGTGAGCAGGATGGCGATGTAGAGGAGAGCAATGGGTTTCTGGCACTCGGGGCAGAAGAGCGTCACGCAGTTTATGATGTGTAGGGGAAGCCAGCTGACGGCAAAGAGAAAAAGGACCAGCGCCAAGGATTTGGCCAGATTGAGCTCCTTGTCGTAGTATTTGCTGGGGTCGCTGTGGCTGCCGGTCAACTTTTTGCTGTTGAGCTGCTTGTGGATCATGTAGAAGATCTCGGCGTAGATGAGCAGCATGAGCATGAGGGGCGGCAGCACCCAACCGAAAAAGTTGAAGTAGACCATGTAGTCCATGCTGATAACGTTCTCGAACTGGCAGGTGACGAGCAGGTCGGAGCCGACGGAGCCGTTCTGCTGGAGACGCCCGAGGTTGTTCCAGCCCAACATGGGCGTGAGGCCCACCACGAAAGCCACCGCCCAGCACACCACAACAGCAACGCCCGCACGCCGGGGCGTCACCACCCGCTTGTACCTGCGGGGGCCCACAGAGAAGCAGCCTTGGGTCAGTGCCAAAATTAAATGTGGGAAAGTGTGGGTGTTCAAGCCTTTCACTGGTAAGGGCACAGGTGTTGTAAATCCAAACGATAGTGAAAGCACTGACAATGATGTAAATATGATACATTTGAATTGTATAGAACAATAAGCATTATGTAAATATGCTACATTTGAGGAGAACATTAAATACTAAGTACATTAAATATGTTACATTAGAGCTGAATAGAACATGACATATGATGTACTGTACATCGAATATGCTACATTTGAGATGTATAGAGCATTAGTTGTGATAAAGTAAATAGGTTACATCGGTGATGAATAGAATATGAACTATAATGGAAATATGCTACATTAAAGGTACGCATTAAATATGATGTAAATTTGCTACGTTAGAGGGGAAAAGACAACTACAGTATGCCCATTAAATATGCCACATTAGAAATGTATAAAATAATAAATATGATATAGAATAAATATGTTGCACTACAGGTGTGTAGACATTAAATATGTAAGTATGCTACATTAAAGTTACACATTAAATACGTTGTTAATATGCTATATTAGGGGAAAATATTAAATACTATGTACATTAAATATGCTATATTAGATGTATAGAACATTTAATATGATGTAAATATGCTACATTAGAGGCACATAAAAAAATACTATGCACATTAAATATGTTACATTACAAATGCATAAACTATAAATGTAATGGAAATATGAAATGCTAGAGGTGCAAAGACATAAAATATGATGGAAATATGCAACATGAGAAGTGCATAGACAACAAATATGATGTGAACATGCTCAATACATTTGATGTGTGTGGTTTATTTAAATAAGTAAAATAAAGTATGGTAATTTCCCTCATTTAAATCAATGGGGGAAAGAGTGAGCACAGGCCAACTTAACACTATGAAACGTTTAATATTTGTATTATTTATGTATTTTTGTTAACTTCTTGATACAATTTTGGCCTTTTCGCATGCATCTAGTTTCATATATTCCAAGAATGTAAAAATAGTCATATGGGAAGTGTGTCACTGTAAATGTATATGGAAAAAGACAGTACAAAAAATGGGATGACAGCATTAAATGGGAAGCGTGCACTTGGACCTGCAGTGTAAATCCAGACTTCAGACATTCCGACATTTGCGCACATCTTGCCTGAGGCGAAAGAAAATGCTGCAATTAGGCTCGGCGTTCATGCGTTGGATTAGTATTGACTAGAGATGTAGGTGTTGGGACGGCCGCGTCTCTAAATGGAGCAAAAGGCGAGTATTTCACACATTAGGCCTGCATGACCAGTTGGCTTCTTCCTGTATCCTTGTTCTGTGTGAAAAGGTACAGTTAACATGTATTTGTTTGTCTGATGTTATAACTGTTTAATTCATTATAATATCACGACAATCATATTGGAGTGAATATACTCTGAAGTTGTGTCTCACTGTACACGACCGTGTGACTAAAATTAGCCATGTAGAAGAAGGGACAGAAGTGAGCTACATGATTCAGCAGAAATGACATCATCAACCAAAATTGCTCCGACCATGGGTAGACCTGACGTAAGTCAATCCATCCATCCATGCATCCATCCATCCATCCATCCATCCTCTATCTCGCTTATACTCACTTTTGGGTAAGAAGCGGGGTACAGCCAATCACAGGCCACCCAAGGTAAGCCCTCTCTTCTATTTTTCATAGTTTTCAGCCGTAATGAAGTGTGTCACTCGAAGCAACGCAACCCTATTCTCATATTGTCAGAAAAAGACATTTACACAGTTATTTTTTCTATTATAAAGCTATTAGCTAAATTCTTGACCACATAGCTTAGTAGCTAGCTACAATCTAAAGCAAAGGTCACCAATCGTTTTGAGACTGAGGACTACTTTTTGGGGACTGATTAATGCAATGGGTGAAAAGTTTGATAAAACATTTTGAAAGAACAATTTTTCTCAAATTACATTTTAAAATAGGTTGTTAATATTATATTTTATTATTAAGAATGAATGATATTCATTTATTGAAAGACCCATGTCATGTCAATCATGTCAATGATTTCTTGATCAATTACGAGACAGATCGAAATCCATATGCAAAACTTTTTTTCTGCCAATCTCTGCCAGTGGTTGCATTTTCAAATGATCACTTCTGCATAGAAAATCATAATGTCCCAATCACTAGTGAGCTACATTTAGAACAGCCCCACGGGCTACTCATGGGTGCTTGGGCCTGCGGGGACCAAGTTGGTGACTTCTGCTCTAAAGAATCAACCAAATGTGGTTCTTTGGCTTGTACGCAGAGGGGAGTGGTGCTCTATATTTAGCAAACATTTTTAGTAGTTTTTATTTAGAACCAATGATTATCTAATACAAGTTTGCATGTTCTCCCCGTGCCTGCGTGAGTTTTCTCCTCCCACATCCCCAAAACATGCATGGTAGGTAGGTTGATTGAGGACTCTAAATTGCCCTTAAGTGTGAATGTGTGCGCGAATGGTTGTTTGTTTATATGTGCCCTGCGATTGGCTGGCGACCGGTTCAGGGTGTACCCCGCCTCTCGCCCGAAGATGGCTAGGATAGGCTCCAGCACGTCCGCGACCCTTGTGAGGATAATACGGTACGGAAAATGGATGGATGGATTATCTCATGGTTTTACTGCATATAAGACAATAAATATGAGAACCAATCCATGGTGATACAGTATATAGAATCATGGGTGCTATATAGAAACCCAGTGGTGTATAATAGTGCTATATAGAACTGAGGGTGTGTGTGTGTGTCTTCTTTACACACACACACACCCACACACACACACACACACACACACACACAGTCATACAAAGAATAGTCACCATTGCGCTCAGTGACTCAGTAAGTTGCAATAATATTGGTCATTTTTCGCAGAGGATAAATAGTATATGCCTGTGAGTATTTTATTATTGTGTGTCTGCATGCGTTGCTCTACCTTTTGTGTACAAATATCCATTGCGTATAGGTTATAACACTGCGACTATCAATGCTATTCAATTAGCGCGTCAATGGTGTTTTCTATTATGTGTTAGCATTATGCTAGGAGGTGCATTCCTAAGGTAAAGTTATTTGGTTGTTTTACCTATACAGTATGTTGTTCTGTTTAGTTTCTGTGTAGTTTAACAGTAAACTTCAGCTGGGAGTGGCATTAAACAGCTTGAAGACTTTTTTTTTGTTTGTTTTGCAGAATTCTTCACCAATTGTTTGCCAAAGTGCTGCTTATTGTGAAGTGACTTTAATTGTTTGCTGCCAACATACAGCGCTTGTATATCAAGTTTGTGCTCACAGTCAAAGCAGAAAATCGTTCTTATCTTACAAAAATATTAAGGTTGGTCACTCGTATCTCAAGACGACACTGGATATGATATGACATAAAATTATCTCATTATAAGTGTACTGTTTGAGATTCGTTGAGCTAAATAAATAAAATCATTTTATTTTTAATTATGACCTGTTTTTCTTAAAAACACAATAAAAATCAGACGTTTTCAAAAATGTTGGTGCCTAAATTGTGCTCCAATTTGGGGATGACCAGGTCCTTGAGGACAAAGGTTTGCCTTGCACCCCTGATTTACCACATGCATTATTTTGCGATAGCCCACCACAGTTTACTACAGGGAATACCTCGTGTAGCAAACTAAGTGAAAACATTACTGATCATGTGGTATTATCAGACATGTGCACACATAGACCCCAAGTGGTGCTCAAGCATTTGTTCTTTTGTCCTTGATGAAAAAAGTGCCCTTTTTTTCTGCCCTTTTTTTTTTTTTTTAATTTTATTCATAAATATTCAAAAAAAATTAAAATGACCATCTGTGGCATCAGTTGCACCCTAAGTGTTTTGATATCTGACAGGCAATTATTTGAGTCCTTGGGAGAATTATACATAAGATATTGATGGGTTGGAATTTTTTGTACCCTTCTTCTGACTAATACCTTTGAACAATGAGACACCTCTGATGCTGCAAAAGCTCTCTGTGGACCAGGCTTGTGCTGTAAGATGTGACTACAAACATGTCAGGAAAAGCCTACTAGAACAGCAGTAATTTATTCGGGTTAATCAGGTGCACTGTACATTGTGGCAGCTGTGTGTGGATTTCCATTTAGTTTCAACATGATTGCTTAATTATGAACACAGCCACATACCCATTTATAAGAGGGTGTGTGCACTTGTGCAGCCACGTTATCTCAGTTGTTTATTTTTACTTCAACTCGCTGCAATGTTGAATTTCATTAAATTGATTAAAAGTGGGAAAAAATGGTTTTAAAATTATTTATCTTGGTCTCATTTTTATATCACAAAAACCTGCTAGGGGTGTGTATCCACAGTAACTTCCCTTCACCTCCTTTGCTAATAGTTGTATTATTGACTGTGTTGATTGTGTTAACAAAAATAAATCCATAATATATAATCCATTTACTACTGTTTTTTTCTTGATTGTATGAATCATTTGGGCGATAGGTGCACTTTTTTTGGCTTGGGCACCTCCCTCCAAATATGTCTGTGCTCGTGCCTGGGTATTACCTGGTGGGGATCTTGACTCTCAGGTATCGGTCGATGGCAATCGCGAGCAGTGCCAGGATGGAACTTTGCGTGAGTACCAGAACCGTGCAGGCGACCAGCAGGCAGCTGTAGAAGTGCGTCTGCAGCCCGATGCTGATGGTGATGGCCAGCGGGATGACCAGCGCCCCCACCGCGATATCGGCCAACGCCAGCGACACGATGAAACAAAAGGTGGTGTCCCGCAGGGATTTGTTGATCCTCACCGCCCACACCACCATCACGTTGCCCACCACAGATGCCACGGCAATCGCCACCTCCATGCCGATGTAGAGGGACCGGGAGGAGAGCAGTGCTCCGGGCATCCTTAAAGAGGATGTCGTCGGGGGTGGGGAAAACAAGCTAAGAAAGAAAGGGAAAAAAAAAAAAGAGCTCTTTTGAGTTTCACACGTACGCGCGTGTTTTTTGCTCAGCTGGTCCGGGAGCAGGTGCGGAGATTCGTGCGTCCGCGGCGTGGATGCATGATGCTTCCACTTGGCTGCATCTCCTGCTTGAGGAGGAAAGAGGAGGAGAGGAGCATCCTTTCCTCCGTTCATGCGCGTGGGGCAAGAGGAGGAGGAGGGGGAGGTGGTGGTGGGAGGGGGGGGGGGGGGTTCTGCGACTGAACAAAAGAGGAGTTTTAAGATAATACACCAAACAGCATTGGACGCCTCCCAGTTCCTTTTCCTCCCCCTCAGCTTTCGTGCTGTTTGCTTCAAAATAGTAACATTTTCATGCGCACCTACTGGGGGAAAAAAAGTATTGATTTAAATGTGTACATTGTCCCACATCAAAATGAAAATGTGGTCAACTGTGTCAGTTTCCCTTCTTCTCAACTTTAATGCTTATGTTCTAGTCACACATACAGTATGTTTAATTTTAGCCCGAGCCAAGAATATCATCATAATAATTGTCAATATCAAACTCTGAACTACAGATATTTTCAAAATGTATTCCCAGAATTGATCATGTATAATACAGGTTCTTTTTTTTATAAAGATTTTCATTAAAATTGAGGGTGCACACTCACATAGGTGTAAGAAAAATTAGTCAGCCTTGAGCTGGTGAAAATCAACGCAACAAACTTCCCTGCTACTGCCGCTTCGTGATTTTACTTTGTATAGCTGTAGAGTGGTATCTATGTTGTTTGTAGTAACACGGCATCAGCGTTTACTAGATGGCAGAAACACTTGTAGATGGAAGTATCGGTGTCGTTAGCGCATGCGCACACAGCTAGGCAAGAATTTTCCGATGTTGTTTTGTTTGTCGCATGTACAACGGTAGACATTTTGGGATTATTTCAGAGAACATTTGTTTGAAAAAACTAATTTTTGAGCATGGATAACAGCATTTCTGGGGTGCGTATTATATATAGGTACAAGGAAAATTCAGCTGTGAAAGTGCGATTTTGGAGGTGCGTATTGTACTCAAGAGCGCATTATACACAATAGAAATTATGGTAATAGCCTGTCTGGCATTAATAAATAGATGAATAATCTTTAATCGATGTTTCAGAGAAAAGGAAAAGTGTATTTTTGCAGGTACAGTGGGAGGGAGAGTTTGTCATTTAAAAAAAAACAACACTTTTTGTCATGTTTGTTGAGACAGTCCTTATGACTTGACAGTTGTACATGATAAAGATGATGTGTGAAAAAAAAATCTGCCTTCTCTGGCCCCATCTGGTGGCTCTAATCTAATATGCAAGAAACTACTATGGCTGAGGAATGCAACCAATCAGCAACAGAAGACCTGACTTATCAAATGTTCATCATTTGTCGCATCTGTTACCTTAGCACCAGATTTGTATTAGACGGTTACTATTACACTAAATGTTATAGGTTTGCAATTTCATTTTTTTTTTTTTTTGGAAGTGTGTGACAAATGACTGACACCTGCTGAGTCACACATTCTGTCTTTGACAGTGACTGTTTTAACAAATATCACAAAAGGTGTTTGGGTTTTTCTTTTACTTGCAAATGCCCCGTTTAAGAGTTGCCCGATTTAAAAAAAATTTTGCCTTGTGTTATGAGCAATGAATTGAGTTACGCGCTAACCATGGCACCAGCAAACTTCATAACTAGCAGCAATTTGGCAAGTAGTGAACAGTAATTGTTCATTTGTTTGATTTGCCGAGTGCTTATGAGTGCTTATTGCCACTCCCAGTTAAACTTTACTGTCAAACTAAACCTATAAAAGAGACGTATTTAACTAAGCACCACATAACTTTGACTGATGAAAGCCTGCTAGCTTAATGCTAACACACAATGCAAGACGCCATAGACGGCTAACGGAACTAGCATCAATGTCACCGTGTTATAACCCGGATATATGATGAAAACCAGTGCAGCAGCACTTGTAGACAGACAATATCACAATATAGTGGTACCTTGACTCTCGTAACGAGCGCCCCAATTTACGGGTTTTTTACATTACAAGCCATTGCTTGGTACACTTTTTGCTCTATGTTGTCAGCCAAAATTTGAGTTATGATCGAGCTTCAGATGAAAAAAAAAAAAAGAGCCACATTAGCCGAAGCACTTTCAGGTGTTTATTGAATGCAACGGACAATCCAATGCACAAATAAAAAGAGCAAATAGCTCAGCTAAAACTCACTTGCAGAAGCTCGCACGAAGACGATATGGCCATGTTCCTGACGTCATTCACATGGCCACACACTACTTTAAAGGCACACATACAACACTATTGACTGGGCGTGTCCCAACATACAGAAATTACTCTTTGCAAAACCATCCATCCATCCATTTTCTGAGCCGCTTATCCTCACTAGGGTCACGAAAGAGCTGGAGCCTATTATTATTATTTTATTGACATTCTCTTTTACCATGTTTTATACTATACAGTGCTGGTTTCTTTATTATAAACACAGGTCGACTACACCGGATTAATAGCAGGTACATTGAGTCACCAACTTGGTCATGGAATGAATTAAACTCATAAGCCAAGGTACTCTTTTAGTCATTTCTATTTTTCAAAATGTGCTTACCCCGAATATATTGTAGACATAAGACAATATAACACATAATTTGTCAGCGCAATCCGAGCCAAGCAGCGTCCTTCCTGGGACGGGACCGTCCCAAACATAAGTGCACAGATTTGGACCTTGGACTCTCGCTAACGGCGTTGATAAGATGGGAGGATCACAAATAACTCACCTGCACTACTTTAACAATATCCAACACACGAGCTCATTCAAAAATGCAAACTTATTGTCATGCCGACTTGGAATCGCTGTTGATCATTATTCATCTGACCAATGAATAGCTTTTAGATATGCTAATAAATGCGAAGCTGGTGAAAGTTCCTGTATTTTAGGGGTCCTCAACACCACCATCTAAAAAACCTCACTCAGTAGCACCTCCCGGAAAGTTAACAAACATTTTATAAGTTTAAAAAATACAAAAGCAGCTCCCAACACCAGCTTCACCGATCCACCCGAAATGCACTGAAATGGAACTTGAAGTGATTAATTTTGATTCAGAGCAGCCTTTCTGGGCAAATTCCAGGACTTGTACTTTGACAAACTTCAAGGCAATTCACCCCAATGGGACACGAGTATCGGAGACAGATGCGAGACGCTAAATTGTCAAGCTTTTTCGTGATGCCATCAACAGTAATGTGGGTGGAGCATGGCGTCAAACTTTGATGATCATTTGGAGGATTGCCATGAGAAATGGGGTGCCAGGACCCCTTCATGTCTGCTCGTAAATTGAATTGTGCTTGCAGTTTTAAAAGTTGTTTTATGAATATTTTGGCCCATGGTGTGATCCACAGCAGTCGCGGGAGTGCTGGAGCCTATCCCAGCTATCATCGGGCAGGAGGCGGGGTACACCCTCAACTGGTTGCCAGCCAATCGCAGTAATCCCAAAAAACCTCATTAAATTAATACATTTTGACGGTGTCTATGAAAAGTAGGCATCCTTATATGTGAGACAGCTCTTGAATTGTGCAGGTGTATACCTTCCATTATGGCTGAAGCCATCAATCCATCCATCCATTTTCTACCGCTTATCCGAGGTCGGGTCACGGGGGCGGTAGCTTTAGCAGGGACGCCCAGACTTCCCTGAAGCCATGTAGTTAATTAGATCTGAAATACATTTTTAAAAATTCATATTTTCTGCTTAAATTCAATGGAAATAGTGTGACTCCTTCTGCTATGAGTGATTTGGCCAGTAAAATACAGTCATACGGACTTACAATACATTGGAGACATTCTCAGCGACACACAGGATAAAGAATATACAGTATGACTGTGAGTATTATTATAACATCTGTCTAAATGTGTTGCTTTACCACTTGCATTCAAATATCCCTTGCTTAAAGGTTACAAACCTGCGACACCGATGCTATTTGTTAGCCTGTCTATGCTGTTCCTTATTATGTGTTAGCATTAAGCTAGCATTGAATGAAAAGTTATATGGTTTTTTAAATACATGTGTAATTCTCTTCATTTTATGTTTAGTTTGACACTAAACTTTAATTGGGAGTGGAAATAAAAAGCTAGAAGTCTCTTTTTGAAGCTCAGCCAAACTGTTGGCTGTGGTGAAGTGACTTGAGTTCACTACCACCATACAGCGCTCAAGTCTAAAATGTTTGCTCACAAATCAAAGCAAAGCATTCGCTGAATGAAGGCTCAGAACTTGAAAAATGTCTAAGTCGGGTTACTTGTATCTCAAGGCACCATTGTAGTACTTTTTTTTTTTTAAGGTGGTTAACATTAACAAAAATTTTAAAAAACATTTTCAAATGTTGAGTGTTGAATGAAAGCCATTTTACCCAAATTGTATGACTTAATCCAGGAAATAACAAAGAATTTAAAAATCTAGTGTTCATAGGTTTCAGTTGCCCCACCCAAAAAAAAAAAAAAAAAACAGGATGCAAGGTAGACACACAAATGGCCAGCAGAGAGCCCAGAGAGATTTAAGACTTGAAATCGAGTCCTTCCTTTTTTTTAATTTGTTCTTTTTTTCCCTCATTTTTCTTTTCTTGTCTTTTTTTTCCTTTCCTCCCCCTTTTTCTTCTTTTTTATGCTTCTGATTTTGACCTTTGGCCTTTCACTGACACACCCGCCTGGCCTATTGTGTCACATCTAGAAGAACACATGATGAACCTTGAACTGCCAGAGTCGCAGGTACACATGCGTGGCATCGGCGTCTTGTGTTGACATACTGCGGTTCAAAGTTCAATTGGACCCGAGGGTGGTGGTGCAACCGTGACAGGGTCATTACCTTACATTACGATTATATTACATGACCTCCTGAAGGAAGGCATGACCGCCGGGCGTGTACGATGAGGTGTTCGCTTATGTATTATCGAGCCGTGACGTGCAGAGGGGTTGCATTCAGCTGAGTGAAAGCAAAAGCAGCCTTCGCAACCTTCGGATCAACACCAAGATATCGAAAGGCCAAACCAACTTTTTCCAGTGTTTGGGATGTAATGAATCTATGATGCCTCAGTAAACGTGAAATATGAAATAAAAAACGTCCACGCGTTCCTGAGTTCCAGATGTTTTTCTGCCGAGAGGCCTGAAATTAGGTCATTAGAATTACTCAAGCTTATGTAAGTCACTAGCGAAGACCTCTCCGCTCCCGAGCCAGCGCTGTCAACATAGCAAACACATGTGCTCTTACGAGTGGGTTTTCGCCACGGAGGCAACCAATCAGAGGTCTTAGCCAAATATGGACAAAGCGGTTACAAACCTAGGTCAAACAGAAGTAGATCCAAAAGGGGATTTTCTGGAAACTCGTATGACAAAAACAAGGTTTTTGAAATGAAATTAAGACTTTTATACTAAGTCCATGTTAGAGAGTCAAGCTATGGAGGTCTAATTAGCCAGAATAAGAGACCATTAAGCGAAGAAATTCCTACTTTTACCAGAGTATTGTTTTGGAGGTCTGTACTTCTGCTTAAACACAGAGTTTAAGCCATTTTTGTCACCTCTGGTAAATAAAGCATTTAACAAGCCGTTACAGACCATTGCTGGACAGGGAAAAAACAAGACTGTGGTCAGCATGCAGCAATTGATTCACTCCGTTGCCTCCAACTTCACAACCAGTATTATGGCCATATTTTGCCCGTGGTGCACATGGTCACAGGGCGACGTGCTGTCTGAAGGCACGGCCCATCTGCGTGGCCACGTGATTGCTCAGCATGCGGCACGGAGGACAAGCCGAAGTGCCGTACTGATGCAAGGACCTGGGCATATGGTCTTCGCACCGGGACGGGGACACCAGCTAGCTCGGGGATGCAGACCATGACCCAAGAAACCACTTCAAGGTGGAAGTTACATAGTATATTAGTAGTTACTCTCTGAGCAGCATGGTGATTGAATGGCTAACGTGTGCCTCACCCCTTCTGAGGTTTGGGGATCGAATCTGGATTTTAACCCTCCTGTGTGCAGTTTGCATGATCTCCCAGTGCTTGTGTGTGTTTTTCCTTGTCATTCCAAAAACATGTTAGCTTTTTAGCTTCATTAAAGAATCTAAATTGTCCATATGCCTGAATGTAGTATGAATACTTGCTTGTCTATATGTGACCTACTGGCGAGCAGTCTGTTGGTTGTCTCTGTGTGGCCTGAAATTGGCTGTCCAAAAACGCACACAAACACTGGGGAGAACATAAAACTACATAGAGGACGGTCGGACCAAAGATTTGACTGCTGAACCTTTGAACTGTGAGGCAGATGTGCTTTCTATACTGAGTTACCTGTGTGAGTGTGTGTGTGTGTGTGTGTGTGCGTGTGTAAATACAGTACAGTATATACAGTAGGTCTATTGTATATACAGATGCTGCATGTAAGCAGTCAGGAATAGCAGAAACCTCCACCACGCGCCTCTCTGGTGTGAATTTCACGTTCAGTGACACATTTTCAGCGTGTGGGCCTTATAGCAGACATGTGCAAGCTGTTTCCTGTTAAAGCATCTGTGCGGGTCATCCTCAGTCTGCGTGTGGTTAGTGTGAATTACATACCTGAGTAACACTCACTGCTGTCATTTTTATTTTTATGGATGCGTTGATGCGCTGAATTGCAGCAGAACATTTCAGAGGCTCGGCCTTTTCTGCAAAGCCATCTCTTTGGGTGCTGCTGTTCGATGACGTGGGTGCAGCTGCGTGACGGAGTCTGCGGTTTGGCTTTGTTTTCCATCCCGAAGTGGACTACACCAAGAGCCACTGTGGGGAATCACCTTTTAAAAAATACCCTCCAAAAGCTGCCAACATGTCCCATAGTTCCCGTTCCTGTCTTCGTTCCTCTATACAACATTCAGTTTATTTTATACTAAATGAGCAGTGTTACGCCTGCTATACAGTTGAGACCCAAATGATTAATAGCCTGGCCAAATGTGAGAGGAGACATATTATGCATTTTTTCCACAATATAAAACTGTTCCCAGGTGTCTTAATAAAAGCACTCTCATATTCTGTGGTCGTAATCCACAGAGCTCTATAAATAAAGTTGCATTAAGTTGAGAAAGGATAAAGAATTAAAGCACACTTAACATCTACTTGGAAAACTCTGCTTCATAGAAATCATATTTTTTTTAAATCTCTGAGCTCCACTTTATTTATAAAGAATTGTAAAAAAAACAACCACAGGTGTAACAAGATGCTATACATAAGATCAAACACAATAATAATAATAAAAACAATTATAATAAAAATAATTATTACATAACGGATAATACTAAAAATGATATCCATCCATCCATTTTCTGAGCCGCTTCTCCTCACTAGGGTCGCGGGCGTGCTGGAGCCTATCCCAGCTGTCATCGGGCAGGAGGCGGGGTACACCCTGAACTGGTTGCCAGCCAATCGCAGGGCACATACAAACAAACAAACAACCATACACACTCACATTCACACCTACGGGTAACTTAGAGTCTCCAATGAATGAATGTTTTTGGGATGTGGGAGGAAACCGGAGTGCCCGGAGAAAACCCACGCAGGCACGGGGAGAACATGCAAATTCCACACAGGCGGGACCGGGGATTGAACCCGGGTCCTCATTTTCTGTACCGCTTATCCTCACGAGGTTCGCGGGCGTGCTGGAGCCTATCCCAGCTATCTTCGGGCGAGAGGCGGAGTACACCCTGAACTGTTCGGCAGCCAATCGCAGGGCACCGGTCAAATTTCAATGTTTAAAATAAACTTCCAAATATATATAACAATGCTTTCAAACACTGTAGGCGTGACTGCTGAACCACACCCACTCAACTGTCAATCAAATACAACTACTATGACCTGGAAAAATAGGTCCTGCTTCGTGTATCATCTTTCTTATGCCAACACATAACTACATGTATGAGCCGTGACAATATATATGCTTAAAACCTTCAGTGGCTTGAATATATTGCACCACGTCATCGTGGGGCTTTTCCACATTGCGATAACGAGGCACCCTAATGAGACCACGAAATCCAAAGTCCATGTCCAAACGCTTGTTGTCAAGTTGGACATTTAAAAAATAAAAATAAAATATCCACCCTCCTTGCTCCTCCACCTTTCTCTTGGCGATGTGCGCACACTCACGACTGACAACGAGGCACTCTAAAGTGGCCATGCCATCGGACTATCCAAAGTGATTTTCGGGGTTTTAACTGCACGTTGCGACGGCACCGGATTATGGCCGATGCAAACGAACGTGAGGTGCTCCAGGCAGGCGATCAGAGCATCCTTTGCCCTTACCGCTGACATATTGTCTGAGCTTGCTGACCGGCGAGGATGGATGTGCTGCGTGGCTAAATCGTGTGTGTGTGCATGTGTGTACAGTGTGCATAGTGTGGGTCAAGATCAGGCGAGATCACGTGTTGTAAGCTTGCAATGCTGACCACAAGTCGTTTTGCTGCAGTTTTTAACTAAACAATCTACTTTTCCCAAGTGTTCAAGTCAGCATAAGGATTTCCTGCTTACAAATGACAACTCTGACTGTCATGGATGTGCTAAGTCAGGGGTGTCAAACTCATTTTCATTGCGGTTCACTATGTAGTTATGGTTTCCCTCAAAGGGTCATTATGACTGTGAAAATCATAATAATGTATAATCATGTCATCATATCATTATGTTTACACAATCGCGCAGCTGAGATTCGAACCCACAACATACTGACTTTGAGGCAGACATGCTAACCACTTATGACCTTAGGCCAGACTTTTTTCTTTTTCATTTTTCTGTAAAATTATTTTTTCACATTTGGTTTTGTTGTTGTTGTTTTTTTGGGGGGGGCAACAAAATAAATTGAACGCCAGGAAAAACTACTAATCCCAACGCTCCTTCCACCACTGGGCCAAATATCACAATGACAAAAACATGATTCCATATCATGTCCTCACTTGGAATTCCTCGAGTCGGCCCGTGTGCTGGCAAACTGCTCAAGTAGCCTACAACAAGAGACATCTCCATCTTGCGTACAACGAGTGATGAGGCTATTCATCTCCTGTCGCTTCTGTTTGCCTCGTGTCCCTGATGATAACGCTGCAATTCTTCTTCTCGACAGCCACCGGTCTTGTTTGAGATGGCTAAACAGTTTCTCTAAAGGGAGCGGGGAGCCTGTGTCAGATCAAATAAACATGGCTGCAGTCTGGCCCAGATGTCCTCAGAGACGGGCAACAAAGTTTCTAGACGGGCCTGGTTTTCAAATGACCGAGTGTCGTTTTAGTTGAAGTGACTCCAAACACAAAACACAGGTGAGGAAGATAGTTTGTCATTGGAGATGGAAAATAATCTTTTTAATAATAACAACAAACCACAGCTGCACAGTGTCCAGTATTTCCCATCCTTTATTGCGGCAAAGCACATATTTTATTTTGGAATAATCTCACCGCACACCACTAAACAAAAACATCACAAAAGTATAAATACTGAAATAATTTCATCGCAATTTACTCACCAATGTTCTTACACAGTGTGAAATCTGGAATCGGAAATATGTTATTCTGTTGGCTGATTAGTAAAAGGTGTATACACGGGTTAATTGTACCTTCTTCGGCGGCACGGTGATGACTGGTTAGCACATTTGCCTCACAATTCTGAGGACCGGGGTTAAAATCCCGGCCCAGCCTGTGTGGAGTTTGCATGTTCTCCCCGTGCCTTCGAGGGTTTTCTCCGGGCACTCCGGTTTCCTCCCACCTCCCAAAAACATGCATCGATCATGCATGCATCGATCCAGCACGCCTGCGACCCTAGTGAGGAGAAGCGGCTCAGAAAATGGATGGATGGATGGATCGATGTACCTTCTGCCATCTAGTGGTGGAGAATTTCAATGTTCTGCCAGTCACGTTGGCAAAGATAGATGAACAAAGACACATTATTCATAAGGCAAAAAAAAATATTTTCAGACCATTTAAGTGGAAGTGGGTAATTTCCCACAGCATGCCTGATGCTTTCTCATTCAATCTGGCCAACTCTTAAAGACGCATTACACATGTTTTTTACCATTTAAACCGAGGTGTCGTAATAAAAACTCTCTGACATTCTTCTGTCAAAAACCACATGATAAAAAATTACAGTACACGTAACATACAATTCCAGTGTCTAAAATTTATTTTGGACAATCCAATTCCTCCTCTGATTTTTGGGGTAAATAATTTGTAAAATAATCTGTGAAAAAAATCAGGCCTGTCTGTCCCCATCTTGTGCCTCTAATTTGATATGGAGGAAACCACAGTGCCTGAGGAAAAGCAACCAATCAGTGATAGAAGGCGTGACTGACGAGGGGTAAATTTTTTGGTTGCACGGTGCAAGTAGTACAAGAAATTACGGACAGTAACTGGTGATATAGTATGAATATTTTGGTAAAGTAACTTTAACACTGTGTCTTGATTCTGTATTTCAATTGTGCGTACACCAACTGCTGGCAGTGACAGAGAGTGCAAATGCGCTAAGGACTGCATACCATAATATTCAGTGCTTATTATTGCATAAACCTGTTCCAGACGCTTTGCAGTTCATGGGGGTAGGATAATTATAGCATCTATAACGCTTCTAAATCCCGATAGTCAGCATATTCTTGTAAAATATGGCTTTCTTATGAGCAACACTCATGAAAGAGAATGGAGGAAGAGATGTTGTGTAACAAATCTTGCTGTGAGAAGCATTGCGTTGGCCTGTTTTTTTATCTTATTATTTATTTGTTTATTTTTTACTGCCAAACAATAGGATACTAATTATGACCTTATTGCTGACGTGGTACTTTACCAACCATGCAGTTACTTATTGGCAAAGGGCATTCAATCCACTTTGATTTATACAGCGGCAATTCCCAACAGAGGTTATTTTATGGAGCATGTCTAGAAGCTCTCCCCAAATGTGAAAAGACCAGCCGAACTCTGCGTAAGCAAACAAGGCCATGGGGGCAAAACGGAAAATCCCCCTGAGGAAGAAACCTCAGAGAGTGGTGGAGAGGAGACAGTAGGCAGAGCAAGAGAGAGAAACAGGGAGCGAGCGAGCGAGCGAGAGAGAGAGAGAGAGAGAGAGAGAGAGAGAGAGAGAGAAAACGAGGAAGGCCAATAGAGATGGGGAGAAAATAAAATGAGGAAGAGAGAGAGCCTAAGAGAAGATGGAGAGATTGCAGTGCTGATATGTGAGGAGGCAGCGTGTTCTGCATTCATTGTATTATCAATAAGAACTCTATGGTGATCAGCACCTTTAATGCTATTAATATTACAAATTGATTTTGTAGCAGATGTCAAAGTATTGCCGTCATTAAGGTAAAATGGGTCAAAATGGTGGAACAGAATCATTGCGTGCCATCCCGACAGACTGAAGGACTTTGCTGTTGCTTGTCTGGGTATGGCGCTTGATAATAATTTTATAATTTATATTTTATTTGTAATTAACTCTAGATACAGGAAATGTCAAGCATCCACATGCTGGGATGTTACAGTTTGTTCCCAATCACCACATGACAGCACCTTATTAAACTTAAAATACAGAGTATCATACAAAATGTGCATACATTAGGTACATCTGCACATGCTGTTAGGTTTACTACGCAGATTGCGTGATGGCTTTGCATGTTGATGAGAAATGTATTTCGATGAGTTCCTGAGCTTGCAGTGCTCAGTGTCAGCATGGAAAAAAATAATAATAACAATAATAATAAGAATGTCAGCTCAGCGGCATGGTGAACGACTGGTTAGCACATCCGCCTCACAGTTCTGGGACCGGGGTTTAAATCCCGGCCTCACCTGTGTGGAGTTTGCATGTTCTCCCCGTGCCTGCGTGGGGTTTCTGCGGGTACTCCAGTTTCCTCCCAGATCCCCAAAACACGCAGGGTAGGTCAATTGAAGACTCTAAATTGCTCGTAGGTGTGAATGTGAGTGCGAATGGTTGGTTGTTTATATGTGCCCTGCGATTGGCTGGCGACCAGTTCGGGGTGTATCCTGCCTCTCACCTGAAGTTAGCTGAGATAGGCTCCAGCACGCCCGCGACCCTAGTGAGGATAAGCGGAATGGAAGATGAATGAATAATAATATCTTGATGAAATGTTTTGCTTTACATTCCTCAGTGTTCATCATCCACCACATGCCATGTGGGAATCCATGTTCCTATGGCAACAGACATCAATGTGGGAACCAATATGATCCCAAAAATATTTCCCGGTGGCGAGAACTTGATTGAGCGATGTTTAGTGATGTATGTAAACACTTTTATCGGCTGGGCTCATTTCACATTGAATGCTTGATGTTCAGAATACATGTGATTGCGTTTGGGGGGAAATCACAACTTTGTATTTTGCTACAAATTCACATAATAACTTCAATATCTTTAGCATCAGTTGTCCAAGTCTACTCTTAAAGGAGGCATTTATATTTTGGGGACAGAAGTTCTAGAAATTTCTAAAAAAAAAAAAATATTTCCACAAAACAAAACAAAAATATATATATAAAATATATTTTAAAAAAAATAATATATATATATATATATATATGTATATATATATATATATACCCAAGCACCTATATTACTGTATATTACTGTATTTGTACTATATTACTGTATTACTGTATAGTACAAAATTGTTGTGTAGGTTTTTTTTTTTTTTTTCATGGGCTAATAGTGCCTAGTACAGTACAAAATTTCAGAAGATCAAAAGTACAAAATTATTGTAAATAAATCTAAAAAAAAGCTTACATTTTTTTTTAAGTTTTACATTTTATCCAAACTTACCACACCGGTGTGCTTGATTATGGTGACATTGTTGATGTACATGACTCATTATAGGAGAGATGCTTTCATGAGATGCTTTCATGAATTATCGTGCTTCCTGGTACTGTACAAAAAATAGCATGTTCTAGAGTCCAGAGATGTGTTTTATATTCCTCAGAGTTAACACTGCCTCCATGCATGCCTCTCTCGCCCTGTTGCGCTCTCTTGGCACAATAGACAATAAATATAGCCATCATGACATGGCCGCCACATCAATGCTCCAGATTCAACATGACTACAAGGTAGACACGGGAGGCACGTCTTTTGGAATTGTGTATATATATATATATATATATATATATATATTTTTTTTTTTTTTTTTTTTTTTTTTTTAGGGTATTTTTGTGACACAGAAATTCATCAGTCCCATTTCTGCCTGAATTGCGCCACAGTGCCAGTAAACGACAGCGGGAAATTCTGGAACTAACGTACTTTTTTAACTGCATTTTAAGTGTCAAATGGAAACTATTTTTGGACACATTGCCCAGTCCCGGCGGACTGTTTTAGCTGATATTTGTTATAGCGGGCTCCATTTTTCATATGCTGTCAGCAATAAATGGGAATGGGGCACTTAGACATGTCGTTTAAATCCAGCCAAAGAGGAAATGAGGGGATTTAAAAATGAATGCATAACATTTTTGATGAAGCTAAAATGCCTGTCAACATGAGCTTTTTCTTTATTTTTGCGCAGGCAATTGGAGTAGTCATGCCTCATTAGCCGTTCAGGGCCATATCGGCCTCCCCCCAAAACGATGGGCTGCAACACACCTAGGTCATTCTTCGGCTCAGTGCCAGTCAGTGTCAATGCTGCTAACGTTCTTAAAGCTGGACGTGGTACAAGAAACAGCTAGCGGCATCTAACTCTGTTAGCATATTCATGTGGATGAATTGATTCCGTCGGACACAAAGAAGCCATCACACCTGACTTTGTGCTATTTCGTGAGCCAAAGTCACACCGGCAGAGTGAAAACGTTGCTTCTGTAATGACTATGTAAATTAGCTTAACATACAATCTTCTTCTTTTCCTTTCGGCTTGTTCCCTTAGGGGTCGCCACAGCGTTTCATCCTTTTCCATGTAAGCCTATCTCCTGCATCCTCCTCTCTAACACCAACTGCCCTCATGTCTTCCCCCACTACATCTAGCAACCTTCTCTTTGGTCTTCCACAAGCTCTCTTGCCTGGCAGCTGCATCCTCATCATCCTTCTACCAATATACTCACTCTCTATCCTCTGGATGTGTCCAAACCATCGAAGTCTGCTCTCTCTAACTTTGTCTCCAAATCATCTACTCTTGGCTGTCCCTCTGATGAGCTCTTTTCTAATCCTATCCAGCCTGCTCACTCCTAGAGAGAACCTCAACATCTTCATTTCATCCACCTCCAGCTCTGTGGTCCACCACACTTGTCTCTTCGACGGTTCCTTCGCTCTCATTTTCCTTATTCCTCAACTCCTCAAAGTATTCTTTCCATCTATTTAGCATAGTGGTACCAGTTAACACATTTCCAATTTGATCACCCTAACCTGCTGCACATCCTTCTCATCTCTGTCTCACCTATGGGAAATTTAGAGTTGTCAATTAATCTACCACGCATGTTGTTGGGATGTGGCAGGAAACCGGAGTGCCCAGAGAAAACCCACGCAGGCACAGGGAGAATATGCAAACTCCACACAGGCGGGGCCAGGGATTGAACCCCGGATCTCAGAACTGTGAGGCAGACACTCTAACCAGTCGTCCACCGTACCAATTAAATAAACCCCTTACCATTTATTTTTCTTTCTCGTGCCACAATTGAAAGATCCTCGTCCCTTTTCTAGCTTAGTGCTTTTCTAGTTTAGTGCTTAAATTAAAATACTGTATATTGGGGCTTTGAGAAGAAGTGCTCTTGTAAGTACTCATGAATAATGCAAGCCAAGGTCAAGGTTATCAATTTGCTTTAAAGGAGCCTCGGGAGCGTCGTGGCCATTAACCAAGGGCAGGACGTCA
Organism: Phycodurus eques; assembly: GCF_024500275.1. Classification (NCBI taxonomy): domain Eukaryota; kingdom Metazoa; phylum Chordata; class Actinopteri; order Syngnathiformes; family Syngnathidae; genus Phycodurus; species Phycodurus eques. The sequence goes on from NC_084525.1 coordinate 25,300,048, forward strand.
TGATTTTGCTTCTATGCATACTGATGACTAACAGCAGATAACCTTTGCAAAACAAAAAACGTCCGAAAAGTCCGAATTTTCAACACATCTGTTTTTGAATCAACTTACTGTACATGTTGGAACGTCATTTACAGAGACCGTTGGATCTCCATTTCATACAGTTTACCTCAGCTAACATCTGCTTTTCGCCTGACACTTTACACATCTAAACTCCAAATTCGATGTTGAATTTTCTTTCAAAAATAATTTAAAAAAACAATTGATGACTAAAGTACATGCTTAGTCTACTGCACATACTGCTCTTCTCACAAATAATGTTAAATTTGCTCTATTTACAGTAAGTCGAGACCTTGGGGCAAGTGACGCCATTTGAAATGTTGCGGTAATTTTGACAGCTCAAAGAAGCCCTCGAAATTTCAGGCCATGACCAGCTTATTGGTGGATATTTTAAACTGGAATTTGTCAGCCAATCGGAGAAAAGGTTCCCTGAGTAGCAGACAAAACAATAAGGGAGAGGAGATATGTCGATAAATAATGGAGTTGTGCTGTTTTACTCACATTTTTTGACCTTTTTAGTCCTTTTATCTCAGGCTGATACTGCAGCTCGGTCAAAATCTCTGCCAGGACGTGTCCTGCAACTCTTATGTCAGCTTCGAGCTCAGGTTTGGTTCGACTGTTTGCAAAGTTGACTTTCAAAGCGCCGCAGAGACAAAAAGTCGCTGGAGCATTTTTGATAAAGTGTGAATACACTGGATGCCATCTTTACTTCATCCCATTCGGACAATTAGCCGCTCGCATTTTAGCTGTGCTTCTTCTTGGAAAGCGAGGAGCAAATCACCAAGAGGATTCTGGTTAATTCTGCCTCCCTCACACCCCGTGTAGCCTCCCCAATTATTACAAATTGCTTGTGCGACTGAGGTTGTGAAATAGTGAACTCACGAGGGAGAACTGCTGACATTTGGAATGTGGAATTTCCTTGATGGGTGAGTGGCAGTGAAGTGTCTGAAATATTTGTTTTATCACTTTTTGAGCAGGAGGGTCTATTGTATTCGCCAGCAGGGATGCAAAACAATTGGCTTGTGTCTACTTTGGAACAGATACTAATTGCCTTAGGCTGATCCAGGGTGCTGATATTGTGGGTTTTGACAAACAAACAATGCATGTGTAATTTATTTCAGTAATTAGTCCACGTGTTTGCATCCAAATACGTTCAATCAACACATACAATAAAAATGGTTCTTTCACATATTTAGACATAAAAAAAAAAATCATTTTCCTTAATGATTAATAACTGAATTATCCTTCTTGAGCCATGACCTGTGAGAGGTAATGCACTAAAAGATTATTGACATGATTAGCCATGGAGTTACTAATTAGATATAAACAATTTTTCTTGGGATTCTATTAGTTTCTGACATAATTAAGATGCTCTGAGTCAAATTGACTCATGAATATTATTGCATTACTACTATGCTGGAAGGAACATAACAGGAGAGTTAACAGTCGAAGGATGTATTGAGTATCTCTTTCACACTCTATTCTATTCTATTCTATTGTAGAAGGTAAAAAGTGTCTCACAGTTAAATCTCAGGTCTCAGTTTTTCATTATTATGAACCTAATATTCTCTTATCCACAGCTATGTTGCTTGAAGTAATGGAAGAAACGTCATTTCTCTTGTATTCAAGGGTGCATATTATACGTGAGCACAAGGAAATTTTTATTTATTTTTCTGTCACATTGTGTAGATGTGCGACTGGTTAGAGCGTCTGCCTCACAGTTCTGAGGAGTGGGGTCCTCACCTGTGTGGAGTTTGCATGTTCTCCCCGTGCCTGCGTGGGTTTTCTCCGGGCACTCCGGTTTCCTCAAACATCCCAAAAATATGCGCGGCAGGTTAATTGAAGACTCTAAATTGCCCGTAGGTGTGAATGTGAGTGCGAATTGTTGTTTGTTTGTATGTGCCTTGCGATTGGCGGGCAACCAGTTCAGGGTGTACCCCGCCTCCTGCCCGATGATGGCTGGGATAGGCTCCAGCACACCCGCGACCCTAGTGAGGAGAAGCGGCTCAGAAAATGGATGGATGGATGGATGTGTAGCTGTATATAGGCACCTTAGGGTTGTGTAAAAGATGTTCTTTCATTCCAATATGTTATGCAACATCTAATGCTACAAATGTATATAAAATAACACAATTGCTGCTCACTGGGTGTCATGGCGGTCTTGTGGGCGCCGCCATATTGATATCTGTAATCTTATCTTTTGATTTTGTCTGATATATTCCACCTACCTTTTTCCAGTTGGTTTGTAGTTGGCTACCTTTAAACATTTCGCTCGGAAACTAAACTGTTCTTCAATCAATATTCTGCGTCGCTAAGGAAGCTAACCCCTGTCGCTAAGCCCTGTCGCTAGCTTTCGCAGCTGCCAGCCTCTCCGTACTGGCCGTGGAAAAAACAACATATAGTGGAGTATCCACCAACGACTCTACTCATCCACCGCTGTAGGCTCCGAGGGAAGCCCTCATTTGTAAGGACCCTACCTGACTTCTGCCACTACCGCAACTAGCTTCTATTAACTACTCCTGACAACTAACTCCCCTTCGGCAACTAAATCCAGCCTTCTGGGCTATGAATGGGAAAAGAATGGGTACACTCACCTCCTTACCAGGTTGAACCTTTGAAAAAAAAAAAAAAAAATACAATTGACTATGCGGATAATATTTCCTTTTTTTAGCATGGATATCGGCAATTAGGGTGGCTCATTATACATCGGTAAAAGGGGGGGGGGGGGGGGGGGAAACCTGTGATTTTGTGTATTAAACTCGAGTGCCTATTACACTCAGGAAATTATGCTAGTGTTCATATTTGTAGCCATTTTAGTTCTCAAAAACATTTCCCCAGAGGCAAAGGTCTGTTTTCTTCATGTATACTTTATTTCTTACGAGATTAAAGAATTACAGGACACCCACTTGGAACAGTCTGATTCAAATCACTTTGTTTTGGGCGGGCTGGTTCTGTTTCTTTCAAGTGATTCACTGCGGACCCCGCTCTGCTGTACAATGCAGAGTATTGGTTTTATTACCATGACCACTGGAGACGGAGCTAGGGTGTTGCCACTGGGCAAGCACCTACTTGCTTACCACCAGCCGAGAGTGAAGAGAGAGCAATACCGTGAAGACGAAGTAAAAGCAGTGTTTGTAATTACACTGGTGGAGGCAGCACTTAATCACCAACCTGCCCAATTATACTTGTCTGTCATGGGTGCGTGTTCTGGTTGTTGTCTTCCAACTTCCTCGTACACACCTGCTCCTGAGAGCATCTTCCCCACCTGTGCCTCCTTTACCCTAATTACCCTATGCATTTAACCTCATTAACTCTCATTCTGGTCACTGATGGTGTAGTGGTACACTCGCCTGACTTTGGTGCGGGCAGTGTGGGTTCAGTTCCCACTCAGTGACGGTGTGAATGTGAGTGTGAATGGTTGTCCGTGTCTATATGTACCCTGCGACTGACTGGCGACCAGTTCAGGGTGTAGTCCGCCTTTCGCCCCAAGTCAGCTGGGATAGGCTCCAGCGTCCCGCGACCCTAACCAGGATAAGCGGTGTTGAAAACGGATGGATGGAACTCTCATTCTTTCTGGTCGCCAGTTCGTTGTACCTTGTTGTCACGTTCCAGCATTCCTTATTTCCACGTCACTGACTCATAGTAAGCCTAGACGCTGTGTTGATTATTGACCTTGCCTTTTGCCTCACATTTTTGGATACTGTTGCCTTTGCGGATTGCCTGTCTGTGTACGACCCCTGCCCGTTGATTAAACTACTCTTTTTGAAACTGTCCATTGAATTGGAGGCGTGCATTTTGGGTCCTGTCCTTTGTTCCGCCCATGACATTGTCTTAGTGTATGTAAAAGATGTGTGCATGTGGCGCATGAAGCGAACATTGCACCAAAAACAAATAGCCCCCATCCTCATGCCCACAAGTTTGTCAAACATTCAAGTCCGTGCTGCTCATCCAAAGCTAACACTGTATGCTGATCAGTGAAAAAACTGCAGCTCCACTTATTTTTTGGTTCTGACATGATACTGTGGTGTAGCCTTTATATGATTATGATATCATTTTGGTGTGTCTGCTTCCTGTACTAAAGGATGTTGGTTTGTCAGGTATTGATGTGAGGAACATGAGATGCAATCCAATAGTCAATATCACGGCCGCCATGTCGACAGCAGACTATTTTGAGAGCGGCATGAGCGCATGTTAATTATTCATGTCATCAAGTGCATTCCACTGAGAAGTTGCATTTGAATCCCTGCTTCCAGAAATAGCAATCGTGTATCTATCATCTTACTGAGGTATTCCACCAGGAGTGTGCAAAGTAGGGTCGCTGACAGTGTGAATGCGAGAAAATGTAAGAAAATATTTTTTAAATTATTTTTTTTAAATACAACTATTCTCATTATATATATATTATATATATTTTTTTCCCTTCTAAAAAATATCAATTTGTTATCGCAACATTATGACTTTTTAATTTTGTTTAATTTTGTATTCAGTTAATTCAGTTGGGGTACACCTGGTAGTTTGATGTTTAATTAGTGTTAGGCTTATGAGGGGGTTTTTGGGAAAAAAATTGAGAACCCCTGATGTAGTTTAATAGTAGGGACCATGTGCAATGGAAGAAAATATGCTTTGGACCCGAATGTAGCTCTGTGAGCTGATTTCAATCCACAGCCCCTCATTCACATACATTACCAGAAATGACAGGAAAATCGGCAAGATACCTTGCAGTACAGGGGACAATGGACATACAGTAACAATTCAAAGAAAGTACAACATGAAAGTAAACCACCCCACGGGCCCTACGTGTCTCGCTTCTGTTTTTGATCAGTACAGTGTTTGTTACTTTTCGCCTGCGTTTTTTTTTCTCCTCATAAGGAAACTTTGAGGGCCTCATCTTTTGATGCAGTTTGTTTGTTTCCCCTCGTTATGCAGGGTAGCTGTCTGCGGCACTAAAAGCAGATACAAGGGGGAGTAAGAGAAAGAGCTTAGTCAGGATATGGCATTAAAATAAAACACAAGTGCCTCTCATCACAAAGAAATATAATATGAACTGAAGAACAAGAAAATTGAGTACTGTCTCGTAGCCTAACTAGAATCGTTGTAAAAGTGATGAGTAACCAGTAGGAAAAAGAGTAACTGCTACATACGATATAATGCAAACGTTGGTAACCTGGGGGGGAAAAATTCGGCAGTGAAACAGACAATCTGGAACTGAAAGATTGCGAAAAGCAGCAGAGTGGATAACAAGAAATGGCATATTTATTCTTAAACCAACCTCTCCCCTGAGATTAATTCTGTTCTTCTTTCCCTGCTCTTTGCCACTTTATCCATCCTGCAGTGTTCTTAAAAAAAGTTTTCCATTTAGATGACTTCCTCTTTATAGCTGGCAGTCCAGGCCATCAATTATTTATTTGGTTTGTCCCACGGGGGTGCTTACTTAGTTGTCCTCTGTGGTACAACAAGACAGGAGTCTGCCTAGTGCTGCTTATTTGGTTTTAGATTATTTGTTCTCCTTAAGTACTCTGTGGTTATCTCATTAATTAACTAAATCTGAACCAGCGTCAGAGTCAAACCTAAGATGGAAAGAATTAATCATTTTCCACTTGACAAATATGTTACGTGGAGTCCAGGCAATTCACTCTGTCTGAGTGAACAAAATTTGCAGCGCTGAATGTCATGCTCGACAGATGGGTGACAATAATCTGCCAAGCGTTTTATTTTTTTGCTATTTAATACAGGCAGAACATGCCGTCCAAGTTTGATGATCATCGTTCCCAGAACTTTGGGGGGTGGGGGGGTGAATATCAGCCCGAGATACCAGTTTCAATGATCAGAACAGAATTAGGTTGACATGTCTACTGTAATAGGATGCACCAAAAGGTTCCAAAGACCCATGCCCAAAAGTGAACAGGAAATCTGTCTTTTTGGTTAGAAGCAGCCACTTTAGGCAAATTCCCTAAGTAGTGCCCCCCTAGAAAGTTTTTGATAAATTAACCCCCAACACCAATTCGAATTATAAACACCAAATCAGTGGATGTGTTTTTCGTAACAAGATGCACCAAAAAGTCTCAAAGACCCATGGCGAAAACTAGTAGTAAGACGTTTTGGTTTGAAGCAGCCATTAGGCAAATTCCCTCAGTAGTGCCCCTGGAAAGTTTTGGGGAAAAAAAAAAAAAAAAAAAATCTGCCCATGACAGTAGTTGGCCCTATCAACACGAAATTCGGTAGATTAAACAAAAATGGAGGGGGGGGGAATATAATCAGAAGTTAACCATTCCTTATAAAATGCTCTCAGGTATAACATGAACTCAACCACAATATTGTAAATGTCAAATCATAAAACACAACACGCACAAAATATTGTTTTAATAACAAGTGGCTTCATCTGGTGGACAGATTTGGTTTATTTCAACATGATAAAACACAAATGCAGTTAATCCTTTGATGATACTGGCTGAAATGAGGTTTAGCGAGGTGCGCTTGCAGCTGATACAACGAATTATGGTCCAACTTCAATTCTGGGGCGTATTTCTAACAAAACTCCAAGTTGTCCAACATTTGGGACGTTTGAATGTTGAGGTGCTGCTGAAAGGAGTGGGGGGGACTGTCCTCCAATGTTTTCATTTGTTCTAAATGATCATCAGAGCAGTGTCCTGCGACTTGATGCGAGCAGAGCCGAACGCAGCTGTGGCGAGCCAAACAGGTCCCTGCAGTGGAACAAGCATTTTAATTACACACAGAAATCTGTAAATGCTGGCACAGGATAAATAACCTGGATGCACAAGCACTGTTTAAACACAGCTTGGCTTAGGCACGGAAGACTGAACATTGTTCATTTTTTTAAATATCCAAAATGCATCAGCGGGGAGCAGCCTGGCTCAGGTGGTCATGTAGTGGCCTCTGAATCGGAAGGCTGCACAATGGATCCACATTTCTGCTCCAGAAAGATGACAAAGCCCTCGCTGCCCCTGGTTACCTTGGCCTCCACGGCAACAAACACCATTGCCAATAATCCATTGGTGAATGACTTGACATTGTTCAGGGAGACATTAACATTGCAAAGAGGATCTATGCAGCAAAGTTGGAAAAACAGTTTAGCAGTTTAACAGTTCAGTTTAGCGCGAACGACTCGAAATCAGTCTGGCGTGCATTCCAATCGCTGACTAATTACAAGCGACGATCCCCCCAAGCTGAGAACAATAGCACACTAGCCAACGACTTGAATACCTTCTATTGCAGATTTGAAAAGGACAGTCTGGTTTGGTGCTGCTACAAAAAAGGACAAACTCCGACTGCAACGGACAATCAAAACTGCTGAAAGGATTGTCGGTACCCCCCTACCCACCATTGAGGACTTGCACGCTGCCAAAACTAAGACAAGGGCGTGCAAAATCCTCTCGGACCGTCTGCACCCCGGTCACCAGCTCTTCCAGCTCCTTCCCTCAGGTAGGCGCTACCGATCAACGCAAACTAGAACTAGTAGACATTCCAACAGCTTCTTCCCTCTTGCGATCAACTTCTTAAACACCGAACCTATAATTCCATTACAACAAGCTGGCAATTTTTTGACTTGAGTTCGTTGTCACATTTCTGTGGGGCCAATTATGTATTACTCGTGCACTCACTGTAGTTGTCTCGCCATGCTGCACTATTTGCATATACTGGCCACTCATGCCAGAGTAGCATCTGCTCCATTTGCACACTGATTGAGGAGTATCTGTAACATTTGCACAACCGACATTGTCCCAGATGATCGCACTACTCGTCACTTTAAACCGCATACACTCCTTGAAGTCTCAGCGCCCTTTGCACAATGGCCATTGCACCGGACTATTGCAATATTAGTCGTTCGAACTGCTCTAAGTGCTAGAGGACTCTGCATCTTTTTGCACAATTGTTTTTTGTCAATGTCTTTATGTCCCCAAAGTGTTCTGTAAATTGACTGTCTGTTGTACTAGAGCGGCTCCAACTACCGGAGACAAATTCCTTGTGTGTTTTGGACATACTTGGCAAATAAAGATGATTCTGATTCTGATTATGCATTTTTTTTCCACTATTGACCTCAACAGTTGCCAGGCTTCTTTGGCTTTTGTCAAAATACTGCAGGGAACGAGAATTGTAGAACACCGCACTTCATTTCGCTGAAATTATGATGGTCATTATATACCTCCCACATGATCTGTGAGAGGCACTGCACTATATTCTGATTTAAATGGTTGCTAATGAATATAAATGCTTTGGGGTATTGCTTTTTGACATCTTGGAATAATTAAACATGTTTAACTGACATTGAGGCAGCAGTAGCTCACCTTTCGTAACCTGGGCTTCAGAAACAGAGGGTCACGGTTTTTGTCCCCTAGTTAATATATTTGAGTTTGTAAAGAACTACTATTTTTTGACTCAGCTTTGTTTTTCTTTTCTAACAAATTTGATGGATTTTTTTCAGCATTCCCAATGTATTTGCACATATGGAAATAAAAGCCATTATGCACATTTGAGCTTTGGTCGCTTTTTAATTTTGACAATGCAGGGTAACTCCAACCTAACAGTATCATGTACACATAGTGAATCTAGTGTACAGGTGTCAAACTCAGGCCCAGGGCAACATCCGACGCGCCACATGATTTATTTTTTATTTTTTTTATGTGGCCTGCGAAAGTAAATAATTTGTGTCAACTTCCATGATTCTTGCTCAAATCGTTATATGTAATAAATAACGTGAAGATATCGCAATCATTTTTGTTCTTTGTTGCCAAACCCCTCTTTACAGTAACTTCAACAATAGTTGAACAAACTATTATCCTAACGTCTGATTTCAAAACTAGTTATCCGTCAATTTGTTGTATTGACAAATTGTAACACTATGATGCGGCAATGAAACATTTATATGGTTTCACATTCATAACGGCCCTCTGATGGGAAACTGTACCAGCAATGTGGCCCGTGACAAAAATGGGTTTGACACCCCTGATCTAGTACAGCATCCCTGGAACAACAAGGAATTAAGTGCCACCTGTGTGAACCAAAGAGCTCGTTGCTCACTTAGATAATTAATACACTATACCGCTGCAGGAAAAAGTACGTGAATCCTTTGGAATGACCTCGATTTCTGCATAAATTGCTCATAAAATGTGATCTGATCTCCACTGAAGTCACAATGGAAAACAGTTTTCTTATTTAATCCCATGCAAACAATTGTATGCCATGTTTTTACTGGCCACAACACAGTTCACAGTACAGGGCGGAAAAAGTATTTAGCTGACGCTAAGATTTTTCACCACTTCACTGAGCACTTAGTGTTGCACTCTTCCAGTCATTTGCAGGACAAACACTCCTAGGGAGAGTAGCAACAGTGCTGAACTTTCTCCAATTCTAGACGATGTGTCTTACCATTGACTGATCAACATGAAGGCTTTCAGATACTCTTGTGACCCTTAGCAATTTCATGCGAGTTAACAATTCTTAATTGTAGGTAATGTAGTGGACTGAGGGGGTAGTTGCCCTAGGAGATGGGAACCAGTAAGGCTTATTGAGTTTCACCTCAGTCTCAGAGAGAGGGCCTACAGCTGGAGGTTATTGGGCAGGCAAACAATTAAGTGGAGGGCAAAGACTGAGGACAGCATATCTGGGGAGCAAAGTTGAAAGGCACCAGGGTGATTTACTGGCGGGGGTGGCTGGTTTGCATGGGCGAGTTGAGCTGAGAGACAACAAGGATGCTGCAACGGCAACATTTGTAGGCAGTTAGGGCTGCCGGTGGCGAAGACAGGGAGGCGTATGTCGACGTTCCAGTTATATGGCGAGTAGTAGTGAGGGTCGAGGAAGTAGGAGTGCTGTACCATCCGCTGCCCAACTCTGAGTCAAGCATCTGCCTTGTGTCGGGCCACGGGAGTGGTCCCACGCGTAATGCGACCCAGACCAGACTTCGAGAACCTGCAGCATCAGAAGTCGGTGGTTCCAGACCTGGACCGGCATTTCCCGCTGTGGACCTTTGTTACGAGCAGAGCCGGGCCAGCGCCCCAGCCCCGTGGAAGGGTCTTGGCCACCTGGCCAGTTGAGTGGGCGCTTATTTCAAATGTAACAATAGTACATTTTCAATGTTTTGCCTTTTACTGTCTTCGTGTATTTTTTTTGGTCACATTAATTGCTTTAGGGATTTTAAAAACTGCATAACCACAATCACAGCCTATTTGTGGTAAAGATGCGGTGCATCTCTTAGGCAAAGATTGTCATCTGTCCTGCAGGTGAATTATCTAATACCACAGGATAAAATTAAGTGTGCCATATGCGTATCTCCATTTGGTGAATTGTTGTGTCGTGGTTGTCGCACAGCAGGCTTAGTGTGGACTTCTGCGGGGCAAAGGTTGAAGTAAATTTCCGTTCCTATACAGGGTGATTTGGTGTGTTGTGACGGAGGGCGGCCTGTTAGCCAGTGGGATGGGAGCGTTCGTTAGAGAAGTGTTAAAGGTCGGGCTGTGCATTTCCCCTTCCTTCAGAGAAGTTGCTCTTATTTAGTGAAGTTTTAATAAAGAGATTATATTGTGTACATCGTGGCTCTGTGCTGTACGTATGTGTGTGCTCAATCTCTGACTCTGGTACAGACCGGTCAGAGGTGGTGGCAGCTTAACTGCTTACCTGCCTGGTGGGTTCTATTTAAACTAAAATATGGTATGTTATAGCATTTTGAGAGCTCTTTTGTTCAAGAAATTCTTCTTGAGAAAATAAAACTCAAAACCGGTCTGGTTTCAACCAACACATCCAATCTCGTTACATTGATGGGACTCCAGGATGAGTGTGTTTAGCTCTTGCTCAAATTTTTTTTAAGTCTCCATTTGGAATGATCCCCGTGTTCTACTGTGCTCTGTTCCAGTTTTAAACTTGAATCGGGCTATACAGTTTACTCACGTAGCAGTCTGTGAAGGCGCAAAGACAAATGATGTTCGGAGGAAGCATCAGCACTCACGCCATTGAGCCGCAGAGATGCACTTTGCTTTTTGGTCAAGCAGTTTCACACTGTCAGTTCATTTAATTAAATGAATGCTTATTGTGTGATATGTTGTTAATGCCTTACGATTTGGAGTTTTCCCACTACATTTCACATTACATGCACAATTTAACTCCCCACCCTCACCTACTCTATAAATGTGCTGGCCCACCTGTCTGTTTTCAAAATCTAATTGCCCACTCTGGTATAAGTAGGCCTATGTCCCAGACTGAAATTCAAGGTCCTGCAGTAATTTACAATACATTGTGCTCATGAACGGCTTAAGTTCATTCAGATTCCACTTCAGGCCCTTTTTCTGCAAATGACCTTTCAAAGTATAAGATGAGCTGCCTCGGTCACTCCTCCACACGAGCGCTGGTTTCCCCTCACTTTACAAACACTGAAATTGATCCCTTGAAGCCCGTCCATTAGTATTGCACGCCGTTGGGGTGCAGAAAAGTGGCCATGCGAGGAAATAAAAGAGCATTTTTTTCCGAACACACCACGACCACAGAAGGAACAGTGCCCAGAAAAAGAAAAATTCATCTACTATATTTTCTGTCATTGGATCCTTGAACTCGACAGAACTAATCTGTTCTGTGCCGTGATGGGCCAGTCTACATTTAATAAATTTTACACGTAAGGGACAATTAAGAATGTTAAAATGTTATTTAAATGGGAAATGAGATGTATAAGTGACATTTAAATGTTGTGTATACAAACAGTTGTGTGTCTGGAGTGGCTGCTCACCCTTCAAGTGTGAAATTAAAATACCAACTCAATCTTTCATTGGATGACAGCCATTTTCAAGCGACAACAGGGAAGTGCTGTCTCATCAAAACCAAAGGGTAAGCAGAGCTGCATTGTTAGCACAGAGCATTTATTATTGAGCATCCTTGGGGCCCTTGAAAGTCGCTATACAAATCTAAGTAGTTGTTTTCAGATAGCTGACACATACTCAATTATTTGGCTAAAATATCGATGTGAGGCAAGTCGACCTTCAAGATCTGGTATGATTATCCATCCATTCATCCATTTTCTGAGCCGCTTCTCCTCACTAGGGTCGCGGGCGTGCTGGAGCCTATCCCAGCTATCAATGGGCAGGAGGCGGGGTCAGAATCAGAATCAGAATCATCTTTATTTGCCAAGTATGTCCAAAACACACAAGGAATTTGTCTCCGGTAGTTGGAGCCGCTCTAGTACAACAAACAGTCAATTTACAGAACACTTTGGGGACATAAAGACATTGACAAAAAACAATTGTGCAAAAAGATGCAGAGTCCTCTAGCACTTAGAGCAGTTCGAACGACTAATATTGCAATAGTCCGGTGCAATGCCCATTGTGCAAAGGGCCGCTGAGACTTCAAGGAGTGTATGCGGTTTAAAGTGACGAGTAGTGCGATCATCTGGGACAATGTTGGTTGTGCAAATGTTACAGATACTCCTCAATCAGTGTGCAAATGGAGCAGATGCTGTGACCGGGGTGCAGACGGTCCGAGAGGATTTTGCACGCCCTTGTCTTAGTTTTGGCAGCGTGCAAGTCCTCAATGGTGGGTAGGGGGGTACCGACAATCCTTTCAGCAGTTTTGATTGTCCGTTGCAGTCGGAGTTTGTCCTTTTTTGTAGCAGCACCAAACCAGACTGTGATGGAAGAACACAGGACCGACAAGGCAGCTGGACAACGTGAGGGGCAGCTGTGGCGAAGGATGCCTCCTGAAGTCCACGATCATCTCTACCGTCTTGAGCGTGTTCAGCTCCAGGTTGTGTCGCCCGCACCACAGCTCCAGCCGCTCCGCTTCCTGTCGATATGCAGACTCGTCACCGTCCTTGATGAGGCCGATGACAGTGGTGTCATCTGCAAACTTCAGGAGCTTGACAGTCGGGTTCGCTGAGGTGCAGTCGTTCGTGTAGAGAGAGAAGAGCAGCGGAGAGAGGACACAACCTTGGGGCGCCCCAGTGCTGATGCTGCGTGTGGATGAGGTGGCCTCCCCCAGCCTGACCTGCTGTGTCCTGCCCGTCAGAAAGCTGTAAATCCACTGGCAGATGGCAGGTGAGACGCTGAGCTCGAGAAGCTTGGTTGAAAGGAGTTCAGGGATGATGGTGTTGAACGCTGAGCTGAAGTCCACGAACAGGATCCTCGCGTTGGTCCCTGCACTGTCGAGGTGTTCTAGGATGAAGTGCAGTCCCATGTTGACTGCATCATCCGCAGACCTGTTCGCTTGGTAGGCAAACTGCAGGGGGTCCAGCAGGGGACCTGTGACACTCTTGAGGTGGTCCAGCACGAGACGTTCAAAGGACTTCATGACCACAGATGTCAAAGCGACAGGCCTGTAGTCATTCAGACCAGAGATTGCAGGTTTCTTGGGGACTGGAATGATGGTGGAGCGTTTGAAGCAGGATGGAACTTCGCACATTTCCAAAGATCTGTTAAAGATCTGAGTGAAGACTGGAGCGAGCTGGTCCGCGCAGACTTTGAGGCAGGATGGGGACACATGGTCCGGTCCTGTTGCTTTGTTAATCTTCTGTTGTTTGAAGATGCGTCTCACATCCTGTTCATGGATGGTTAACGCAGAAGTCAGAGGTGTGGTTGTGGTCGCGGGTGCGGCCGGGTGGGTGTGTGGAGTGAAACTGTCCTTTTCAAATCTGCAATAGAAGGTATTCAAGTCGTTGGCTACCCTGAACTGGTTGCCAGCCAATCGCAGGGCACATACAAACAAACAACCATTCGCACTCACATCCACACCTACGGGCAATTCAGAGTTTCCAATTCATGCATGTTTTTGGGAAGTGGGAAGAAACCGGAGTGCCCGGAGAAAACCCACGCAGCCACGGGGAGAACATGCAAACTCCACACAGGCGGGGCCGGGGATTGAACCCAGGTCCTCAGAACTGTGAGGCTGACGCTCTAACCAGTTGGGCACTGCGCCGCCTGGTATGATTAGATTTTTTTTTTTTTTTAAATATGGATTTGCCTGCAGTCTGAACAAGGTCAAATTGACAAGTGCAGTTGGGTGGCTTGTTAATGGAGTGCTGCCTCGACCAGAGAAGATACAAAGGAAGCTGTCTTATTTTCGCGACTCCAAAAAGAATGCTCCCCCACCCACTAATACCGCCCTGGGCAACGGGTCCGGCTGTCCTCCCCTGACCTTTCCCTTCAAACTGAGTCAGTTAAGCTCACCCCCTGTTTTATTGGACCTTTTGGGATTGAGAAAGTCATTAACCCCACTGTGGTCAAATTGAGGCTATACCCCTCGTTCCACGTGTCAGCCAGTGATCTCAGCCCTGCAGCCGAACCCCTCCACCCTCATTTATCGGCGATGGTCACCCGGCCTTCACAGTGAGGAAGGTCTTGGCTGTCAGGTTGGGAATTTCAAGTACCTCATGGACTGGGAGGGATATGGTTGAGAAGAAAACTTCTGGACTTCTAGGAAGCTCATCCTGGACACAATACAGTGGTGCCTTGAGATACAGGTGGTCATTCCGTGACCACGCTTGTAACTCAAAACATTTGATGATCAGATGTTCTTTCCCCATTGAAATGAATGAAAATGCCATTAATTGGTTCAAGCCTCCCCCCTCCAAATTGTTTTGTTTGTGTAGCTAATAATGAAAACTAGCACTCTGTAATATTTACCCATTCATTTTCTGAACCGCGTATCCTCACTAGCGTCCCAGGTGTGCTGGCACCAATTTCAACTGCTTTGGGGGGAGAGGCAGGGTACACACTGAACTGGTCACCAATCAATTGCAGGGCACATACAGGATAAACATACAACCATTTGCACTCACATTCAAAGACAATCTGGAGTATTCATTTAACCTCCCATGCATGTTTTTGGAATGTGAGAGGAAACCGGAGTTCCTGGAGAAAACCCAGACAGGCACGGGGAGAACATGCTAACTCCACACAGGTGAGGCCAGATTTGAACCTGGGACCTCAGAACTGTGAGGTGGATGTGCTAACCAGTCATCCACTATTCCGCCACTCTATAATAGTGTACTTCATAAAAACATAACATAATAACATAATTAAATATGATGTTGTTAGATATATCTTAGTAGTTATCATTTATTTGCTTAGCTTGCATTAGTATTTTGCATTAGTAGCCTGAACAATCTCCCATGCGCCCTCCTCATGAGTAAAATGACCAACGTCTTCATTCCTTTTGTGTTTATTCATTATAATGTTTGGTGAGATAAATCCAACAGATGTCAAGAATTAAACATGTTGTGCATTATAATTTAATGTTGCAATCCAATTCATTGTGTTGCTTCTCTCGTTCCTGCCTTGGCCACCGGGAGACAGTATAATACAGTCATGCAGACACAAACAAAGAAGACTAGTACTTCTACTACTACTGTGAGTCACTAAGTGTCTGTAATAGTAGTCATTTTTCATAGGGGACAAATGATATATGCCTGTGAGTATTGTTATATTATCTGTCTACATGTGATGCACCTCCATTTGTGTTCAAATATTCCTTGCTCCTCAATCAAACCATCACTGCGTACCGTTAGAATGTCAATGGTGTTTTGCATTGTTTATTAGCATTAAGCTACACATACATGCCTAAGTCATAGCAAAGTGATAGTTTTATGTACACAACACACAAACACAAATCTCTTTGTTTTAGGTTCAGTTTGACAGTAAACCTAAACCTATCAAAAAAGCCTTTTTTTTGATAAACTGTTCAATATTTACAAAGCTGCATCTTATTGAGAAGGGACTTCTTATTGAGAAGTCCCTTCTTCACTGTCACCATATAGCGGTCGTATCTCAAAACGATGGTTCGTATCACAAGTCACCACTGTATGTGGCAGTAGACAGAGCTTTGTCTGATGGCACCCCTGGTAAACAAACCCTACCATGTCATTTTGACCAAGGCAGGGCGCAATTTAGCCTTTTTCTAAACAGCCATAGTTTGAATGTATTAAGTCCATCCATCCATCCATTTTCCAAGCCGCTTATCCTCACAAGGGTCGCAGGAGTGCTGGGGTCTATCCCAGCTATCTTCGGGCAGGAGGCGGGGTACACCCTGAACTGGTTGCCAGCCAATCGCAGGGCACATTTAAACAAACAACCATTCGCACTCACAGTCATGCCTACGGGGAATTTATAGTTTTCAATCAACCTACCATGCATGTTTTTGGGATGTGGGAGGAAACCGGAATACCCGGCGAAAACCCACACAGGTATAGGGAGAACATGCAAACTCCACACAGGCGGGGCCGGGATTTGAACCCCGGTCCTCAGAACTGTGAGGCAGACGCTCTAACCAGTCGTCCACCGTGCCGCTGAATGTGTTAAGTGTCAGTCGAAAATAAAATGCAAGTAGACGGAAAGTTGGCTGTAATTTACAAATGAACTGGTAAGTTGCTTCAACATTAGACATGGTGGAAATTCAGCATTTAGCATGATCATTGAAGGACAGGCTAGTTAATGGAATTTTCTTTTGCTCAGATTAATGCCACAGACATGCTTTTTTTGGCAGTGAAATTGATAGCGTGCTGTAGTCTACCTGCACTAGCAGGCTAGCCATTATGTTTTGCCAAAATACTAAACACAACCCAACCAAACATTTGATAAATATTGTACCTGTGAGAAAATGCCTTCCACAAACCAGAGGTTCTGGCCCTTTACGCCACCTGGCACTGAAGCCTGACCTCGACGTGTGTCAATATTTTTTTTCAAACACATTACCTTGTAAAACCTTAAAACATTGCTGAATATTACACCGATCTAATCCATCAAACGAAACCTTGCAGACTGCAGTCGGTATATAGTGGTTTTAAAGCCAACAAAAGCTCAAAGGCAGATGAGAAGGGGTTGGAAATGACAACAGTAAGGTAGGATGGAAGCAGCATCATGAAGAAAAAAAGTATAAGCAGCATCTTTTATGTCAGCCCAATTGGAGCTGCATGAAGAAGCTTCAATCGCTTTCCACTCCACAGTGGGAATCCAAATTTGTGTTAATGACATACAGCCTTGAGAAGTTGGTACAGTCAAAAAGAAAGACAGAAAAGCCCAGTCTGATTTTGCTTGTTTTATTGGGCCATCACTCATTTAAAATGGCCCCCGGCTATCTCGTCATAAACAGAACTGCAACGATACGGTATCAACAGGACACAATTTATCGCTCACGACGTACTGTTATAACACTCTATTTCTTCCACACTCCCTCACCTCCTTTACTTGCAAATTTATTGGCAGATGAGCGTGACTGAATTCCATCTGCTGTCCAAGTGAGTGAGTGCTGCAGTCTATATAATCCACATTTCATATTTCCTGACCTTATTTTCGCTTTTGCGAGAGTCACATGCCAGCAAAGTCGTGCTGGGCAATATGGCCTAAAATTTAAATTATCTTAAGCTGGACTGGCGCCTTAGACAAGGTGGAGGGAATTATGAACAGTTCAAAATGGCAGTCAGTGTTAGCTCAAAACCTTTAGGCTTCTGAAAGAAATGTCTGGAAAAGCCAACTAGAATATCTGAAATGAATTTGAGGTTAATCAGAGGCACTTTAAATGCCAGTCGACTCAAATTCAACATGAGTTTGAATATGATTGGTTAATTCTGAACAAAGGCACATCCTTGTTATAAGAGGGTGTACACACTTGTGCAACCACATTATTTCAGCCATTTATTTTTAATTCCCATCTCAAAAACATTTTGTTTTAATTCAGTTGAGTGGTACAGCATATAGGCCACATTAATGGTGGAAAACGGTTTCAATTTATTCATCTTGATCAAATCTTTTTATCTCACAAAAACCTGGCATTTGAACAGAGGTGTGTAGACTTTTTATATCCACAGGATACCAAAGAATAAAAAATAACAGGAGGATTAATTGGCTCTGGAGTGGGCTTCAAGTGCATGCAATGTCCTCATATTGCGTGTAACAGCATAAACCAGATTTTAGCCTACAACAGCCTACAACTACATGACATTAACTCACTTGGAGGTTGATTCCGGCAAATGAACCTTCTCGCTCCTCATACACCCGAGCAGCAGCATTTTCACCCACTACCATCCCAACCGGGCAATATTTCAGGGCCTGTGTGACGCCAGCAGTGTTGTTAGATAAGGACCTCTTGCAGCTGCCCTGCTCTAAATGCTGCTATTTCCTCTCCTGCTCCATACATGCATAATGCACATCAGTTGTCATCCACGTGGAAACGCTCGGCCCCGCGGAGCATGCTCTGTAGTGACTTTGTGATCAATTATGCATCGTGTATTTTATTACAGTTAAGTGTACGGAACACCCACTGACACGAACGTACACTTCTGTCGACGGCGACACATAAATAAAAGAAAGAAATAAAAATTACACTCCCAACAGTGTTGTTAACTAATTACGGATTCTCCCCAACTATTAAAGGAGACATATGATGTAAAAGTGACTTTTAAGTGTGTTGTATATACTGTCATTACTTATGTGTCTGGTGGTCCCTTCCCACCCATCAAGTATAAAATTAAACAGCCAAGTAAATTTCTGGAGGTGTCTATTTCTGAAAATGTGTCATCGAGTGACACATTCGGAATTTTTCCAGATTGCGACACTGCTATTTAGCTAATTTACATAATACCTTGCACTCACCGACTGTAGTTTCTGTGTCTATGACTTTGCAGCTAGGCAGGGAGAAGATATTTCATTTTCAAGCAACGTCTGGACGACACAATGGCAAAGTTGGTTTTAAGTTTGTGGAATTCTTGTATGTCTCGTATCGAAACAGTTGCACGTCTGGAGTGCCTGCTCTCCCATCAAGTGTGAAAATAAACAACCAAGTCAATCTTTTATTAACTGCCCACTTCCAAAAATGTGTCTGGAAGCAAAATATTCTCAATTTCACCAGATGGTGACGTCACTAAGAGGTGAGGAACTCGAGTTGTATGACTGGACTCGAGTCAGACTTAAGACAGGACCTGGAACTTAAAACTTATCAGATGCAACTTGACTTTGACTTAATATTCATGTGACTCGATTTAGACTTGAACTACATGCACTCTATTTTCGTGACCAGCATAAATGTGGCGCAGTGGGCAGCGTAAATCTGTGCGGAGGCGGGTTAGACCGGGTTTTCGTAATTTTGCAGAGGGACATCGTTAACAAAATTCAATTAAGCAGGTCCTTTCATTCCCCTTTTAATATGGCACAATGACAGTCTCACATGGAGATGTCTGTGCGGAAGAGAACGATGCGTAATCGCAGCGATCCGTTCGTGACTGGAGCTTTGTCACTGCTCTCGGCCGGTGTGGCAACAGACAAAGTGAGCGGGTATGCTTATTAAATACAAAATGAACTGGTGATAACCGCTGTATGTCTGCGGGCCTCATGTATCTATCCCCACGCCAAATCGTTGGTGTGAAATATGAAAGCTACAAAGACAGCTAAGCTACATTAAGTCACACACAAACCAACCTTCACGATGGTTGCACGTTAAATTGAGAAGCCATTAAGTATAATAGATAATGCAGAGAAAAAAAGTGATGTGATAGTGAATGTGTTAGTAGAGATGGAAGTTTGATTAGTTTGATGGAAGAGATTAGTTTGATGGAAGGGGACCTTTAAATTAAATTAAATAAATAAATAAATAAATAAAGCTCATAACCTCTCAATTTAATTTTTATTTGAGTGTTTTGTGGTTGTTTCTCTGTAACTGCAATGACAAAATATCATAAATTAAATGAAACACTGATTTCACACATTTACATTTTCAAGAGTCCTGTAAAATTGGTTCATTAAAATGCATCTATTCATTTTTTTTATATTTGCCTCATTAAATAATTCATGTATTGTAAATAAAATAAAAATATTAGTAAAATAAAAAAATGTCCACTTTTTATTTGAAGAAATAATTGGCAACTCATTTTAAACAATACAATTACAAATTTGCATCCATTATTACTTCAATATTTAAATGTACTATTTTACATATTAAATAGATGGAGAGTATTATGACATTTCCCATTTGTCAGCTTTAGAAATTAAATGACCCGGGTTCAAATCCGTGACCCATGAACACAAAAAGCAACAAGCAAACCTTTGTCTGCTCTAAAGACAACAATGCACTTATTGCGACGCCTGGCTGAGCTCAATTAGTCTTCCTCCTCTCTGTAAGTGATGCAGAGCAATGATGCATCACGGAGCCCCCATCCAATCAGCTCACTCCTCAATGGCTAATGAACGGATCTATCCATCCATCCATCCATTTTCTGAGCCGCTTCTCCTCACTAGGGTCGTGGGCGTGCTGGAGCCTATCCCAACTATCATCGGGCAGGAGCCGGGGTACACCCCGAACTGGTTGCCAGCCAATTGCAGGTTACATTATAAACAAACAACCAATTGCACTCACATTCACACCTACGGGCAATTTAGAGTGGTCAATTAACCTACCATGCATGTTTTTTTGGGTTGATGTGGGAGGAAACTGGAGTGCCCGGAGAAAACCCACACAGGCACGGGGAGAACATGCAAACTCCACACAGGCGGGGGCGGGGATGGAACCCCGGTCCTCAGAACTGTGAGGCAGATGCTCTATCCAGTCGTCCAGCGTTCCGCCTGAACAGATCTACTCAAATCAAATGTTGCGCCAAGTATTTTGTGGCCCGTTTCGATTGAGTTTGGTCAGCAGAAATCTGCTGAAGGCAACAATAAGTGAATGAAGGAGAGATGGCAGGAGAACCAGTGAGAAATAGAAATTTTCCACCAGGTAGTTCTACCCAGCAACGAACATTTCACCCCAAGGGACATCTTTGGCTTCTCAGACATGCCCATAAATATCTCTGCAAGGAGTGTGAAAATAGCACCACTACATTATCCCTGGAAGGAAATAAAGCCGCCATCACCTCTGACGATGTCAACGTGTTGCCTCAGATGAATGAAGCTAATAAGTATAATCCGCTCGTCATTCATCGAAGATCGATGTTCAGCAGCGCGGGAGGAAAACATTTATTTCAAAGAAAGCAATTGAAAGTAGAGGTGAGTGATATACCCTTAAAATAAATTAACCAAAATCAGTTTCATATTTTTCATCAATGTTTTTCTCCTTCTTTATAAAAAAGTAAAAGACGACATTATTCAAAAAGTTATTTTTTATCCCCTGCCAGGAGTGACAATTAATCAACAACTAATCGATTAGCAAATTAAATGACAAATATTTTGCTATAGATCGATTAATCGTTCAGACACCTTATTTAACTTAAAATTGTCAAAATGCTTTAGAATTTCAGCCTCTCAGCTGTAAATATTCTCAGATTTCTGTAGTCATCCATGAAAGCAGAAGCAAATAAAATAAATAAATAAGCGATTTGCAAACATCTGTTTTTACTTTGGAAAACAATTATCAACATTTGTGTCGATTTTCTGACATATTCCAGACCAAACTAGTAACTAAATAATAGTTTATGTTTGTGCATTTTCTGCACAGTTCATTTGATTTAAAAACAATTCTGTTTATGAATAAAGGGATGGAATTTGAACCCGGGTGCTCAGATCTGTGAGGTAGATGTACGAACCAGTCGGTCACCGTGCTGCCTGATGGATTACCCGATTATAAAAATAATAGATAGTTGTAGCACTAAAATGCAAAAGGACAGAGATGGAGTTCTTCACAGGCGGCATCAAAGGCCACGGTGAGAAACATGTTAACAGAAGATATGGTGGAGTCATCGCAGAAGTGACAAAGAAACTCTGTGCATGCATAAGAACAAGGACAGACAGGACAGCATGAGCAAAATCTCAAAAGATGGCGACGCTGACTTCATGTTCAAGATGAGGGAGCGAGAGAGACCTGTATGCAGAATCCTTAGGGTGGACACAGGGGCTACTACGTCTCATATCATCCCCGACATGTCCAAGTTCAAGGACTTCAACACCACATTCAATAGGAAGACAACCAGAGGGATACATAAAACCTGGGCAGGAACACCTGCTGTGCAAGCTAAAAAAGAAAATAAATAAATAAATAAATGAAAGCAGATATATTGACCATGCCATTGACAAAGCAAAAGTTTAACAATCTTAAGGGGGAAACTGGACTCGTTCCTGTTTAAATACTGTTTTGTTTGTGTTTGACGGGTAAACTGGTTACAATAAGTCTTGAAAGATGTGAAAAATATGAATTGTGTTTACAAATGTATTTTCTTGACATTTTGTGGAAGAGTGCACAGCTCTCCAAATGTCATTGAAAAATTAAGTGGGAGTCTTGCAGTACACTAATTCTAACAATGGAGGGTGATGTTACTCCATGATGTCTATTCTTGTGACGGCAGCAAAGATGAAAGAGGAGAGGAACATGTCAGCTTCAACTTTGGCGCAAGTTAGTCATTATGTTTTTGTTTACACAGAGAAAAAAAAAGTGCTTTATCTTGGGGGCGGGGGGGACATATCCTTTTTTCCACATGTATGTGAACTCTATCCTTAATAAATTACATTTTAAATGTTCGACATCATGTTACCCGTTTTCTTAGTGGGAATTAAAGTTGCTTGTAACCAGAGCGGTCAGAAAAGTCATTAGAGATAGCGACCAAAAAGCGCAACGTTGTCAATAGTGACTGTGCTTTTCTAAACTAGCGCCAGTCTTGTTTATGCAAACACTGCAGGTCAGCTATATCGACGCAAATGCTTCTAGCGTTAATCTTGAAAGGATTTGGCCGTATGCTTTTGAGCCAACATGACTAAATAGGCCGACAGAGACACATCCTCCTTCAGATGAGAAAGATCCAGTGCCGCATGTCGTGTTTTCAGGCACAAACTAAGCGGTCAAGGCAGCACCACAACCGTTGTTCATACTATGCATTACGGGAACAGGCTGCCAATGCACTGCGAGAACCAATTTAAAAAATTAAAGCCTAACAAATAATACGTGAACATCAACATTTTGTTAGGCTTTAATTTTAAAGTGGGGTCGCGCAGCATGTTGGCGGCATGTTACCATAATGCATAGTATGTACAATAGTTCTGGTGGCTGGCTTGACTTTTGATTGACTGAAACCCCTAAATTGAACGAATAAATAAATACGCTGCTTGCAGTGTAACTGTAAATGTGACCTTCACATGCTTACCTTCGTCTTCATTTTTGGCCTTTTTTCTCTTGGAACTTGCATTTGCAATTGTCAGCAATACAGTATAGTAGCTGATACTTTTCTTCCCAGCACCTGTTTGCACAACCTTGCCCGGAGATCTGTGTAAAAATCATTTTCCTGGCAGACAACGCCTATGTGCATGCCAAGGGTTATATTTGTCCAAAATTATACAAAATGTTGCTGTACAGTATGGAATTTTTTGTTTGTTTGACTCATTTTCGGTGTACAAGTGAGCATTGTCAAGGAGCAAACCGGCAAGTTGACGCACCTGTTATGTCACTTCCGTGATTAGCGGCCAACATGGACGCACCCAATCCACTGAATGTTTTGCTGTAAAAGTGCAATAAATAGTGCAATAAAAGTGTAATAGGTGTATTTTTCAGCTTTTAGGCGCATTTAATGCATTGCTACCAATTACACCATACATGTTAATTTGGCTAGTGTCTCTTTTTAAAAAAATAAACTAAAATAAATTAATCGACAAGATGGACGAATCGTTCAGATCTAATCAAATCCAAAGGTCGGACATATCATCTGCCCTGGGTGCTTGCCATTGCTTGAAAGAAGTTGACAAAAGGTCCAAGGAACTGTTAACGCAGAGGACGGCCGCGCACGGCGTGAAGAACAGTGACAGGAGCAAACTGCTTTGCTGTCACCGCTGCCGTCTGACTGCACTTCTGCTTCTTCTGCTCTGCATGCAAATCCAGGAGCAAGGAGACAAGTCTGACCTCAGCGTCCTCGTAACCACACAAGCATTGACACTTTTATCAACATGTGCTTATTATTCTCACCATGAATTCAGTCAATAGTTCAAACATATTATACAGAGAAACCTTGCCTATTCGCTATTTATGGATTCACCTGATTTATCTATTTGCAGAAAAACACACCTTTTTATGCTCTTTATGTAATGCCACAAAAGTAGTACGGAAGTATAAACTGTATTATTATGTATTATTAGTATTATTATTATTATTAGTATTAAACTGATACATCTTGACTTATTTTTGTTGTTAATGGAGGGCGTGGCTGAAACTGAAGCGCAAACAATTGAAGAACACAGTGCAGCTACGCCTCATTACTCCTGCTCATCATGATTTCTTGGCCGATTAGAGAGGTAGACCGCATGCAGAGTGTGCTACTAATCTAAAGGGCACCCGGCTGTACCTTATGGCTTCTCAGCAAGAGTAAGATGTGAGCGGTAACAAGCTTCCAACCCCCTACCTCTCTTCTAGTGTGAGTGCAGTGTGTAGTTTGAGTCAAATAATTAGTAGTAAAGCAGCCTGTGATGCATGTGCTTCAGGGGGAGGAGCAGAAGCCACACGCTACAGTAAGAGAGGAACTGGCAAGTGTAATCCTGACAAGTGAGTAGTCCTGTGGAAGAAACTGTAAAGGGGAGCGGGGGGGGGGGGACCATGTAGGGTGCCGTCACCATAGTAACGCCCCCATTTGGTTGTAACCTCCCTCCCCCAACCGAAATTGAAAATACTGTATATTAGACTACCTTTCCTCCCCCTCTCGATTAGAAAAGAACTGAGGACACTGAGCAAAAGAGACTTCATCTTCACATTTGCACAGTAAATTCCGCTTTTAAAACATCTCCATAATGCATTTAATAACAGCATTAGTGTAATATGATGGACACATTATGCACACTGACGCATGTAAACGAAAACAAAATTAAATCAGTATGATCAAAGCTTACTTTACTGCCATTTCTTATCCATAGAACAGTACCAAGAAGAAAAAAAATCCCCATTAAAATAGAACCAAGGTAAATTATGAAAACGAAGATCTCATTGTGCTGGATTAATAATAAATAAAGAAATGAAGCAAATGGCCTACATAGCTTTCCTTCTCTCCTAACGCCCTCGTGTGAACAAAGATGGTACGTTTATAACAATAACAGCATGAAGTGACGTGAAATGTGGAGTATTTGGGAAATTAGAGGGGGGAGAATTCCAATGTTGCACAGTAGAACTGTTCCTCCCTAAAAGGGATACAGATTATATACATAATAAAAACAATAAAAAAAACTTTGTTATAATTATTTTATTTTTTTGACAATAGTAACAGGGTCTTCTTGGCTGGGTGTGTTGGAGTGATAACACTTCATTACAGCTGAAAACATCAAAATAAAATGAAAAATACAAACAAGGACTTACATGTGTGGTCTACTCATGATCAGAGCCAGTAGCTTGATGATGTCCTTTTCTGCTGAGTCGTGTTGCTCACTTTTTTCACTCGCTCTGGACGTCTAAAAATGTTTTTAGCAACTGGGTTGCATGTTGAGAGACAACTTTAAGAGCATAATTATTATTGTAGCTACACTGTATGTCTGTGATAAAAACAACGTTTTAACAATAGCAAGGAAGACATTAACAAAACCGTAGCCCAAAAAAGCTGTTTTAAAATGTATTTTATGTCTTATCCTGGGTATTTAAAAAGGTCATCAAGAGGGAAGGACAAGAGAAAAAACAAATCAGGGGTGTGCTCAAGAACGATTACTTTTACTACAACAAGGGTTAGATTTTGTCTCAAGAAAACTATAATTTATACAGGTGCATGATTCTGTATAATGTGCACGAATTATTTTAATTATGTTATTATGTGCGTGAGGAGAGGGGACAGAAAATACCCTCCTTTTCAGGACTAACCCAAATCAGAAAATTGGATTAGATAAGGTTGTACTACATACGATGGACAGTAGGGGGCAGTGACACACCAGCCCTGCGACAAACCACACGCCCATTTTGTGTTCCGTGCCGACGACGACGCAAAAAAAAGTCGAAGTCGTGAGCGCATTCCGTGCATGTGAACGGTAAGAAAACCAAAATACCACGGATGCGGCAAGCGAACTGTGAGTTCCTTTAACATGTCAAAAAAATAAAATAAAATGTTGTTTACTGTTAGCATACGCTTTAGCATCCACAAAACAGCCTTCATACTGCACTTGCTGAGGAGGACAACGGCAACGACAGTAACAGGGGTGCGGCCATCCCATATTTGGAAGGTGACGCAACAACCTCGGAGGAAGTCGGGAGGCTTTCCCCGCTCAGTGGGACTCACGCTGACGCCCCCTCAGTACACACACAATGAATCGGAGAGTCGAGGGCGTTAGACGCCTTGCCAAGTGCAGTGTGAAAGAGACCACGACTTAATTTCAGTATCCATGCGTTACATTCTATGGGAACGACGACCTCCCCAACATGGCCGCCACGTAAGGCACGTCGGTTAGCCGGGCTGCTACAGCGTAGTGGCATAGCTATTGTTCGTATCTATTAACGTTCCTATCTGTCAAGAACATGCGTGTAAATCAAAATCATAGAGATATATAACCATGTTATAGAAGATATCAATTTTCCTAATAACGCCGTGCTGGCGCACCTCGACTTTGTATCTATGGGAATTCCTAATGACGCGCCTGTTAAGCGCAATAATGACGACTTTAAGGAGCGACAGTTGTGGTTGGCAGGGGCGTGTCGCGTAAGTGACGCTTAAGTTGGCGCGGGGAGCCGTGGCGAGCTGTCACAAATCAAACTCCTTTAACGGACCATTTTCTGAACGCTCAAACGTGGCGCTGCAACCAAAAGCCTCAAACGAGCCACTAGATGGCAAATGACAAGTAAACGATCAATCCCAGACTGCGTTTATCGATTGGAGCGTGTCCTGCGTCGCCTGAGACGATGTCCAATGGCAAGATCATCGCCCGCACTCCTCTGGCCGTTGACTTCTGGCATGTTCGCAGAAGTCCAGAGAGCAGACTCTTCTTCCTGTCGCACATGCACAGCGACCACACGGTGGGCCTGACGTCCACATGGGCGAACCGACCCATCTACTGCTCCCCGGTCACCGCCTCGCTGCTCCACGTCAGGCTGCAGGTGATACACGTCGTTCATTTATGCTGCTGGACGGTGGTGGACTTCACTGTTTGAGTATGAATGTAAATGTATTGTAATGGTAAATTCTCAACACAGCTGCATTCCCCAGTAAAAAGAGAGTGAGTTTATTTTGTTATTATTATTATGTATTTTTTTTTTTTTTTTTTTTTAAAGAGAACTGAACTGGTTGCCAGCCAATCGCAGGGCACATATAAACAAACAACATTCGCATTCACACCTACGGGGAATTTAGAGTCTTCAATTAACCTACCATGCATTTTTTGGGGATGTGGGAGGAAACCGGAGTGTCCGGAGAAAACCCACGCAGGCGGGGCCGGGGATTGAACCCCGGTCCTCAGAACTGTGAGGCAGACGCTCTTACCAGTCTTACACCGTGTCGCTCCAATAATAATAATAAAGAGCGCAAGAAATCTGCGCTTACCTATGAACCCTTTTCGAGGATTGTAGAAATAACATCAAGAAAAGGAACAGATGTTGTTGTGAATTTTCACAACGAAGTCCATTTCTCTGATATGAGAGTGGCACTTATCAAGGGGAATGGCAACAGCAAAATGCAAATTCACTGACGGTAAATTTTCATTGACTTGATTTTTTTTGTTGTGTGAAATTCATGTTTTGTTGGTTTTGTTCTTTTAACAATGATTTTGTGTGCAACTGATGCGTGGTTCATTTTGTGCATAACCTGGATGACTGTGAATCTGCACAGACAATAAAATATACCTGTTTTGAATTTGAAAAACCCAATTTTATTTGTCTAATTAGGAAGGGTTCCGTGAACTCCAGATGAAACTTGCGGTGTTCTGTCCCTCCAACAAGGTTAAGAACCACTGGTGTAGATAGAGAGAGAGATAGAAAGATAGAAGCATCTTTACAGTATTGGCCAAGTATGTTGAAAACACAAGGAATTTGTCTCCAGTTATCGTGATTATTATTCATATTAATCCTGCTTGTTCTTTTTTTTTCTTTTTTCTTGTGTGTAGGTGAAGGAGAAGTGGATCCACCCTTTGGAGCTGGGCGAGTCATACCTCCTCCCTCTGGACGATATTGGCAAGGAAAACATGACGGTCACACTGATTGACGCCAACCACTGCCCAGGCGCCGTCATGTTCCTCTTTGAGGGCTACTTTGGCACCATACTATATACTGGTACGTGTCTCTCTCAGCACAGTAGGAGTGAAACGGTTTACGGTAAAGTGTGCTTGAATTTCAGGTAGTGCTGGGTGATATATCGAGAAGCTCGAATCTATCCACCCATCCATTTTCTGAGCCGCTTCTCCTACACCCTGAACTGGTTGCCAGCCAATCGCAGGGCACATAGGAACAAACAACCATTCGCACTCACAGTCATGCCTACGGGCTATTTAGAGTCTCCAATTCATGCATGTTTTTGGGATGTGGGAGGAAACCGAAGTGCCCGGAGAAAACCCACGCAGGCACGGGGAGAACATGCAAACCCCACACAGGCGGGGCCGGGGATTGAACCCGGGTCCTCCGAACTGTGAGGCTGACGCTCTAACCAGTCGTCCACCGTGCCGCCTAGTGAACAAAAAAGGCTAATTGCCACTCGCAGTTGAAGTTTATTCTAAAAGTAAACATAAAAAGAGAATTACACATTTATTGAAAACAATAATATAACTTTGCCTTAAAAGTCCAATAACTTAATGGTAACACATAATGGGTAATGTCATAGACAGACTAACGAACAGCATCTATGTGGCAGTGTTATAATGCTTCATGCACCTGATATGTGAAAACAAATGGTTGAGCAACACATATAGGCAGATAACATAATACTCACAGATAGGGCTGCACTGTATTTTGCTTGAGCATCGTCATCGCGATGTACGTGTGCGCAATAGTCACATCGCAGGTTCTGCTGCAATGTTGGTGTAGTGTAATATACAGTGTCGCAACTGTAATATTAAACGTGACCAGAAAAGGGACCGGTCTGGACATGCTAATAAGATTAGCACCTTCCATATTAAGGTAAATTATAACACTTAAACCAACACACGGAACAGCCCATAGTGTTGTATACTTATCTCCTTGTATGATAACTATGAATGAGGACATGGGAAAGAATGTACACTTGCTGCGAGGAATGCGAAAATATCTGTCTTTTCACCATTGTTTATACTGTGTTGCGTGTTTTTGTTAGCACGTTAAGGACAAAAGTCCTTTTGTTTTAAATCCTCATTTTAAAAAACAAAAAAACATTTTCTTCATGTTTTTGAGATTGTAGGGTGAAAGCTACAGCTGGCTACTAGTGTAGACTGAATGGCTGGCAACAATGGGGGAAATAAAATGCTAGTATTTTGAGGGTAATAGCCCATCAGCAATATAGTCGGAAAAAAACAACAACTATGAACTAGTTCATTTTTGGACCAGTAAACTTAGTTAAAAATTCTGGTTTATTAACTATAAACTGAACTGGTTCATTTTTTTTTGAACAATGAACTGAACTTTGAACTAGTTCGCACAGAAAATGAACTTTCCCAACACTGATCCTGTATTATGTCACATCACAATACACAGTATATCACAGGTTTAAAAATATGACATTTTTTTTCTCATATCGTGCAGCCCTACTCAACAGGCATATATTCTTTATCATCTGCGAAGAACGGCTACTACTACTACTACTACTGTGGATTACTGAGGTGCTATGACTGGCTCCATGTACACTATATCTGTTTTTCTGTATTATGCTGCCCCATGTGGCCAAGGCTCGCACACCAGGAAGCGCAGCACAATATGCAATGAATTGAATGAAAAAATGTGGAAAAAACTGTCATTATCCTTCCATCCATTTTCTACCGCTTATCCCTTATGTCCTGGGTCGTCCCCGGGGTCTCCTCCCGGTGGGACGTGCCCGGAACACCTCACCAGGGAGGTGGCCGGGAGGCATCCAAATCAGATGCCCCAGCCACCTCATCTGGCTCCTCTCGATGTGGAGGAGCAGCGGCTCTACTCTGAGATCCTCCCGGAGCTTCTCATCCCATCTCTAAGGGAGAGCCCGGACACACTGCGGAGGAAACTCATTTTGGCCGCTTGTATCCGGGATCTTGTTCTTTTGGTCATGACCCACAGCTCGTGACCATAAGTGAGGGTAGGAACGTAGATCGACCGGTAAATCGAGAGCTTCGCCTTTCGGCTTAGCTCCTTCTTTACCACAACGGATCGATAACAAGTCTGCATCACTGCAGACGCTGCACCGATCCGCCTGTCGATCTCCCGTTCCATTCTTCCCTCACTCGTGAACAAGACCCCAAGATTCTTGAACTCCTCAACTTGGGGCAGGATCTCATCCCCGACCTGGAGATGTGCTGATTCTCATCCCAGCCGCTTCACACTCAGCTGCAAACTGCTCCATTGAGAGTTGTAGGTCACGGCTTGATGAAGCCAACAGAACCACATCATCTGCAAAAAGCAGAGATGCAATACTGAGGCCACCAAACCGGACCCCCTCTACGCCTCGGCTGCACCTAGAAATTCTGTCCATAAAAGTTATGAACAGAATCTGTGACAAAAGCCAGCCTTGGCGGAGTCCAACCCTCACCGGAAAGGAGTCCGACTTACTGCCGGATATTTGGACCAAACTCCGGTCGTACAGGGACCGAACAGCCCGTATCAGGGGGTTCGGTACGCCATACTCCAGAAGCACCCCCCACAGGACTCCACGAGGGACACGGTCGAACGCCTTCTCCAAGTCCACAAAACACATGTAGACTGGTTGGGCGAACTCCCATGCACCCTCGAGGACCCTGCCAAGGGTGTAGAGTTGGTCCTCTGTTTCACGGCCAATAGTCCGTACCAGGGAGGCTGAGGAGTGTGATCCCCCTGTAGTTGGAACACATCCTCTTTTTTTTAAGAAAAAATGTCATTATTTTCTATTTACTTATGTCAATACTAAATGTTTTTATAAAGCACAATATTATAGTGTGTTATTTTCCTTATCATCTGCCGCTTCCTCTCTGCTGATCAGTCCGTGGTGTCATTTTGGTGTTATTTCTTAGCAGCCACAAAATTCTAAGTAAAGAGGATGTATCGCAGTGGACTCAGCACACAGCCTTGGGGACAGCCGTCACTGCTAAATGATTTTTGATGTCCGATTCCCCAATTGAATGACTGAGGAAGTTTGGCACCTGGCTGCAAAAGGGATGGTGTGAGTCCAAGGAGGAGGACCTTATCATACAGTCTTGAATGCAGACCTGTCGTCAATACAATCTCTTTCTTTTGTAATATTGTGATCATACCAATAATTGCGATAGTTTTGGTCATGATAACTGTGACATGAATTTTTCACGTCGTTTCATCTCTACAATCCACACAATGTTTGCCTGGCATATCTTTTATTGCTAACGCCTTCTAAAATTCAGGCGACTTCAGATATTCCCCGTCAATGCTGCGCGAGCTGTGCCTGGCGACCAGTGCCACCATCGATGTCCTGTACTTGGACAACACCAACTGTGACCCCAACCGCAGTATCCCCTCAAGAAAGCAAGCTACTCAGCAGATCAAGGAAATCCTCCGGAGCCACCCGGACCATAACGCTGTCTTAGGTAACTTTGTCCACGACTTCTTTAAATCCCCTATGTTATTTTGTAATTTAAAGAAATGTAATTGTTTTACAAAAGGCAAATTACAATGACATTAGACTTAGACGTTAGTTTTTTTTTGTTGTTGTTTTTTTCCCTTCTAGGATTTGGTTTATTTCTCATCATGCTAAACAAGAAACACATTATCAGAAGATTGACCCAGCGCCATTGACTGATCCATTCGTATCATACGCAAAACAATGTGAAAATATTTAGACTCATGTTGTAGAGTGAGGTAAATTAGCTTGTCTATTTTTTTGAAAAATAATTGCTAGAGGGTTCGGAAAAGCCGTTAAATTTAGCGAACAAATCGTTAAGCTGTCAAACACTGACTGCTTTTGTAAACTAGTTCCTCTCAGTTTGCAGCCATGCTGTTAGTGTAAGCAGTGCATGGCAGCGAAGGTGCATTTTGGAGTTTGGAACCCATACAAAAAATGTCCTGAGTAGGGTTGCTATATTGGTGGAAATTGTCTTGTAAATTTCTGAAATGTTTACAGTCAATTTTCATGGAAAACTAAGCAGACATCCATGCAAAACAATTCAACAAAGAAACATAATAATCAATTGATTTATTTGTTAAAAGTGCTTTGTCAAGTTTTAAATGTTTTATTGAACAATCATTTATTTCAATGAAGAACAAAAATATGAACATGTTGAGTTAAATATTATGACTCTTGGTGCACTACCCAACCCATTTAAAAAATAAAATAAAATAAAAATAAAATTAAAAAATAGCCACAAAATCACATTTGCATCTAGGGGTTTGGTCTCAGTAGCCTTGCCGTAAGCAGTGTGCGATACATTTGATTGATGAATAGCACAGATATTCAACTGTACTTGCATGAAATCGTCTTGTTTTGGTCAGGATTACGCCAAAATGTTCCCAAGCTACATTTACGTTCCCAATTAGGAGCCAACCTTGAATTTGGTAAAGTCAGGGTGTATTCCTGTTCATTCCCATAAATAAACTTGGATAGGGCTGAAAAGACTGATCGACTAACTTAAATACTTTCATTACAAAAGAGGTTGACGCAAGGTCTCTGCTTCGAAGCTTCACAGGGATAATTTTCCCACACGGAATAATGTTACTGCGGATATATGCACCACTCCAAGTAGATATAAGTTGGTAAGATTAACACATAATAAGCACTTTCATTTCTTCTATGGGCCACATCTGACAGTTAGACGGTTAAAAGACAGCCGCTAACATGAGCCAACAACAGCCTTTTAAAGCCACACACCCTCAAAGTCACAATGTAGAACGTGAGGATGGCAACCCCCAAGTGGAACAAAATAATACCTGCATCTCACGTGCACTTTATTGTATTGTGTTGGTTAATTAATAATCATTAATTAAGAATGTTAAGTAATTTTTTCATCCGATTACTCTATTAATAGAATCAGGAGAATACTACAAATATTTGATAACTGCAACGCTAAACTGGAATGAATCGATACAAGCAATGAATTGCCAAGCCCTAAGGCTGTTGACAGAGTGTGTTGCTATCCCCCACTGCGTTGCAGGTCTGTATGCCCTGGGCAAGGAGTCTCTATTGGTGGAGCTAGCTATGGAGTTTCAAACCTGGATCGAGGTGAGCTTTGACAGAATGGAGACCCTCCGATTGCTCGGGCTGCCCGACGTCTTCACCACCGAGCCGGGCGCCGGTCGTATCCGTGTTGTGGAACAAAGAGAGATCACCTTCGCCGCCCTGTGCCAGTGGAATAGTGAACAACCCACGTTGGCCATTTATCCTACCAGCAGGCCCATCCCCCTCTTCCACCCCAAAGTCTATGTGGTGCCCTACTCAGACCACTCATCTTATCAAGAGCTGGGGGACTTTGTGTCTGGACTCAAACCTTCCTCCCTGGTGCCGATTGTTGGTAACGGTATCCCGGGAAGCCTCTCCACCTTATCACCGAGCAAAAGGCACGAATTCCTGTTGCCAGAGTCGGTGCAACAGTACATGAGGAGGCTGCCGGAAAACTGGCACAAATCATCTACCAACCTTCAGCGCCAACATTTCCGACCGTTTGTGCCTAAAGGAGTGGTGTTTGACTCTCCTGGGAGTTCAAGCAAGAAGCCCAGGGAGTGTCTGGGTCAGGGTTCTTCTTCTGAGGAGGAGGAAGAGGAAGAGGAAGAGGAGATGGACACAGAGAGTGTTGATTGCATTCTCGTCGAATCCAGTAAGAAGGTCACCCCCTACAAAAGCCGCAGAGACTCCCTGGACACGTGGAGGGTCAACTTCGTGCACACTGTCCCGGAGGAGATGTTGACGGCGCAGTCGGTGCCGTTCAGTCAACTCAGCCAGAGCAACTTCGGCCCCGTGGAGATCCTGCGGAACGCAGACGTTTGCCTAAGGCCGTGGCGGTGTACCATCGAAGAGGCGGAGGAGGACAACGACGACTTGAGCGTTTCTGACAGTGACTCTTTACTCCTCTATAGTTTCCACGATTCTGACAATTTGTCGGGTTCGTTGCAGTGTTCTGAGGCTCACATAGAACAGCTTGAAAACAACATCTTGAAGCGTCTGGTTTTCTCAGCGGAGGACTTGAAGCCGTGCTGCCTCCTGAAGGAGAGGGCTGCGCAAATGGTTGCTCTCTGTCCTGTACGCAAGCCAAACATGGCCTAAACGTATCATAGCTGTTAACCCTAGTGCACTTTTTCCCCAACCTTTACTGAGCCAAGGTACACGTTTTACATCGTAAAAATCCCACATGGCACACCAACAAACAAACATGTCACAAAAGGTATCTATGAAAGAAAAACTCACAATGATCACTAAAATAAAGTAATAATAAATAAAAATGATGCAAATGAAAATCAGACATAGTTTTCTTTCTGACGTGGACAAAAAGGATGGTACCCTTAACTTATTCACTTGTACAACCTTTTTAGGGATTGATTGCAATCAAATTATTTCTGTA
Source organism: Phycodurus eques (assembly GCF_024500275.1). Taxonomy (NCBI): domain Eukaryota; kingdom Metazoa; phylum Chordata; class Actinopteri; order Syngnathiformes; family Syngnathidae; genus Phycodurus; species Phycodurus eques. The sequence continues at coordinate 25,334,589 of NC_084525.1, forward strand.
ATTCTCATAGACTTTTAGCATGTTTCGGCAGGTATTTTATTCTTATTTTGCCCACTATTCCTGAGCAAAGTGCTCCAACCTTCTCAGGTTTGAAAGGTGCCTTCTCCAAACAGAATGTTTGCGCTTCTTTCACAGATATCCAATAGTATTTATTTACATACCATAACTTGAGAATAGTCGGATGTTTTGCTCTTACCTATTCTTATTTCTTTATTTTTATGTGCGTGCATGTGTTTCTTCATCCTGTTGGAAGGCATGATCTTCAACTGTGACCAAACTCTCTGACAATGGGCAGCACGGTTTGCTTCAGAATGCCTTGATAGTCTTGAGATTTGTTTGCACCCAGCACAGGTTGAAGACACTCTTTTGTCGGATTTAACAAAGCAGCCCTAGAACATATATGAGTTCATAGATCTGCTTGATTATGTGTGAGACCATTAGATCAAAAACAATCTAATATTGTACACATTTCATTACACTCACACAACCTTTTCATAACCAGTCCTCCAAAAAAAATCAAACTTTGATGCCATGTTTGATGGCGTACGTTTAAAAAAAAAAAAAAAAAAAAAAACCCTGAAAAACGGCCTCTTTGGAGTCTTGTTTTTGTTAAGACCTTTCCTTTTCCATCTGGGCGAGATAATCTAGAAGTACTTGAAGGATATGTCGTGCAAATCCTGAAAATGCTGAAGAAAGGTGCCTGGATGCTGATGAAGTATACAGATTATGTAAAGCCGCTCGAGAGTTTACGCAAGAGACTAAATGTAATTTTGAAAAACGTCCAACTTTTTAAAAAAAAGTGCTAAACAGTATATATAAACAAACATGCATCAAGAGTACAGTGGTACAAAACAGTGGCAATGTGAACATGAAAATTGGCCTAAAAAAATGTAAGACTAACATTACTCTCCATAGGAGGAAAAAAAAAAAACAACAACCTGTAAACACCAAAAATAAAATACAGAAACTTGTGAGGGGATGAAACTGAAAAATAAAGAAAAGACAGCAAGGTAGAGACTCGCGTTGTCAATACTCGCTATCACGTGATGACATCGTTTAGGAAAAGTGGAATCGAATTCGTTTGAACCAGGGCTATACTTTCCTATGTTCCAAAGGAAGCACCTTTTATCTCTCCTTGATCCCAAGACGTGGACCACAAAGGTTAAGGAAAGTGGGCATAAACGTTAGCAGATTTGACTTTCCCATGATGGGCCAAATCTTCGTAGTTTAGCCAGTCTGTCTAGTAATCCTACTTCCGATTGGGGCTCATTTGGGTCAATTCCCTGCTTCGAGTTCGTCAAAGTACAAGCCAAGAAATGTACCCCAAAATGGCCGATTCAAACAAATTGGCTGCTTTCCTGTTCAATTCCAGGAGTGGCTCCTTGAAATATTTGGGTGCGTCCTGTCATGATAGATGTGCTCAACTATTGTCACGGTGGTTGGTGAAATTTGTATCAGGGGGTCTTTTTTTTTTAAGATCACTGGTGGGGCGTTTCTGGGTGTTTTTGGGGAGTTGTGTTCAGGATTTTCAGCAGAACATGTATGCAAAAGTAGGTGCACCTTCAGCCATGTTGAGGTCCTCAAAAGGTCTTGTTGAAAAAAAAAATAATAATAATGACAAAATGTTATATGAGTTAACATGCAACATAAAACATTTGATGTTTTTGTGGTTCCAAAAATGTCTGATTACTCCACAGTGTAAACTGAGGGCACAGTTTACTAAACTAAGGGTACAAATTATCAATTAATTTTATTTTTCTCATACCTTGGCACCAGGTGGGCTCCGTGTAAATGTGTTTGTATTCTGCTTAGCAAAATGTGACTGTGAACAGCTGCGATTGGCTGGCAACCAGTTCAGGGTGTACCCCGCCTCCCGCCCGATGATAGCTGGGATAGGCTCCAGCACGCCCGCAACCCTAGTGAGGAGAAGCGGCTCAGAAAATGGATGGATGGATGGATGGATGGATAGACTGTGAACAGTTCCGATTGCAATGTGGCCACACTGCCGTCAGATGGCAGTATTGTGAAAGCAATTCAAAGCAACTGTGGGAATCGTCTGTATTCCGGTCGACTTTGAAGGTTTGCTATTTTTATGCAGAAGAAAAAAATGGAGACTTGATGAGCATTGACCATGTGCTGATGGGAAAATGCAACGTGCAGTTCCATATTTCAACAATCGGGATTACTAGTGGGATAAAAGGCCATCATAATGTCCATTAAAATTCAGTATTGATACGTCAGTATCAAAGATTGATGCTGTTGCTGTCAGACGGTCCACAGCTTAATTGAGTTTTATCAATTAATTCGAGTTTAAGGCTCATGGGGACACTTAAGGAAACCTATTTTTAGAATAGTTTGGGTTTGGGTTAACGATTAGTTCAAAGCACATCCTTGCTGACGTACACTGTTTGCACTAACAGCATTGCGGCCAGCAGAGAGGAACTGTTCTACAAAAGCAGTCAGCATTGCCAGTTAAATGACTTTTACAATCCCTAAAAAAAGCAAATCTCGACTTTAATCCACATCATGTGACCATCCATCCATTTTCCATACTGCTTCTCCTCACTAGGGTCGCTGGCGTGCTGGAGCCCATCCCAGCTATCTTCAGGCGAGAGGCGGGGTGCACCCTGAACTGGTCGCCAGCCAGTCGCATGGCACATAGAAACAAACAACCATCCACACTGACATTCACACCTATGGGCAATTTAGAATCTTCAATTTACCTACCATGCATGTTTTTGGGATGTGGGAGGAAACCTGGAGTAACCTGAGAAAACCCACGCAGGCACGGGGAGAACATGCAAACTCCACACAGAGGAGGTCGGATTCGAACCTGCGTCCTAAGTACCGTGAGCTGGATGTGCTAACCAGTCGTTCACCATGCCGCCATCATGTGACCAAAAAAGGAAAATAGTTTAGCGGTTTTCCTGTGTATGCCGCAATAACTAGCAAAACAACGGGTTGATGACATGATGGTTTTAAGCCCATCCTGCTAACATTTTGCTTTCTTTATGGCTGGTGTCTTGGGACAAAAGTTAAATACACGTACAACCCCAATTCCAATAAAGTTGGGACGTTGTGTTAAACATCAATAAAAACAGAATACAATGATTTGCAAATCATGTTCAACCTATATTTAATTGAATAAACTACAAAGACAAGATATTAACCGTTGAAACTGATAAACTTGATGGTTTTTAGAAAATAATCATTAAATTTGAATTTTATGGCTGCAACACTTTCCAAAAAAGCTGGGACAGGGTCATTTTACCACTGTGTTACATCACCTTTTCTTTTAATGACATTCAATAAACATTTGGGAACTGAGAACACTAATTGTTGAAGCTTTTGTAGGTGGAATTCTTTCTCATCCTTGCTTGATGTACAGCTTCGGCTGTTCAACAGTCCGGGGTCTCCGTTGTCGCATTTTACGCTTCATAATGCGCCACACATTATCAATGGGAGACAGGTCTGGAGTGCAGGCAGACCAGTCTAGTACCCGCACTCTTTTACTACGAAGCCACGCTGTTGTAACACAGGCAGAATGTGGCTTGGCATTGTCTTGCTGAAATAAGTAGGGGCGTCCATGAAAAAGCCGTTGCTTGGATGGCAGCATATGTTTCTCCAAAACCTGTATGTACCTTTCAGCATGAATGGTGCCTTCACAGATGTGTAAGTTACCCATGCCATTGGCACTAACGCAGCCCCATACTATCACAGATGCTGGCTTTTGAACTTTGCGTCCATAGCAGTCCAGATGGTTCTTTTCCTCTTTGGTCCGGAGGACACGACGTCCACAATTTCCAAAAACAATTTGAAATGTGGACTTGTCGGACCACAGAACACTTTTCCACTTTGCATCAGTCCATCTTAGATGAGCTCGGGCCCAGAGAAGCCGGCGGCGTTTCTGGGTGTTGTTGATAAATGGCTTTTGCTTTGCATAGTAGAGTTTCAAGTTGCACTTACGGATGTAGCGCCGAACTGTATTGACTGCCATTGGTTTTCTGAAGTGTTCCTGAGCCCATGTGGTGATATCCTTTACACATTGATGTCGGTTTTTGATGCAGTGCCGCCTGAGGGATCGAAGGCCACGGGCATTCAATGTTGGTTTTCGGCCTTGCCGCTTACATGCAGTGATTTCTCCAGATTCTCTGAACCTTTTGATGATATTATGGACCGTAGATGATGACATCCCTAAATTCCTTGCAATTGTACGTTGAGGAACATTGTCCTTAAACTGTTCAACTATTTTCTCACGCACTTGTTCACAAAGAGGTGAACCTCGCCCCATCTGTGCTTGTGAATGACTGAGCAATTCAGGGAAGCTCCTTTTATACCCAATCATGGCACCCACCTGTCACCTGTTCCCAATTAGCCTGTTCACCTGTGGGATGTTCCAAACAGGTGTTTGATGAGCATTCCTCAACTTTCTAAGTCTTTTTTGGCACCTGTCCCAGCTTTTCTGGAACGTGTTGCAGCCATAAAATTCTAAGTTAACGATTATTTGCTAAAAACAATAAAGTTTATGAGTTTGAACATCACATATCTTGTCTTTGTAGTGTATTCAATAAAATATAGGTTGAACATGATTTGCAAATGATTGTATTCTGTTTTTATTGATGTTTCACACAACGTCCCAACTTCATTGGAATTGGGGTTGTATATCATTTATTTGTACAAATACGATATGATATACAGTAGATAAACACGAATGAAGCTGCAACCTCAGCTATTGTCATCTTTGGTGGCTCTGACAAAAAAAAGGACATTGGCAAAGTTCCTATGGTTGCTTTATCACGGTCCCCTTCGCTGTTCTGTTCACCTTAGCCGCGAGGAAGTGCTTTGACTAGTTTTGCCAAATACTGTAGTAGGTGGCGCACATACTATATTCCTACTAAAAAAATAAAATAAACAGATATTATGAGTGTAATAATTTCCACATTGTTTGTGTGTGAACCCAGTGGTAGGTAATCATGTCGTCAGTTGAACTGAACATTGCCAAATACACGGTGCCCAAGTATCCATTACAAAAGCAGTCATTTATCCATGTTGCAAACTTTTGACCCGAGGTATGTGCTTCCAGGGCCGCAAATATTTGGGTCAGTTTGACCCATAACATAAGAGGAGGGCTTTGAGAGCTTTCAGCACCAGGGACAGCTCCCAGTGGGCTCCCAGTACCATGAAGAGATTCATCTCTCGCTCGCTTTCGTTGTTGAGCCTCAATATTGAAACGGTCGGCTGAGCGGGAGAGAACCTCAACCCTCTGCACTTCAGTCAGCCGAGAAGAGTTTAAACTGGAGGCGAAACCAAATAGTGGCAGATTGTCTTTTGTGTTCGGTACCGCTGACTGTTATCGCGTCTACTCACGGTGCCCAGCTGTTTTTGTTGGCCTCTGACTGTGTTTGTGGCGGATTGAGCCGCCAGACAGATGTACAAGAATCTTGTGAAGGAACAGGATTGAATTGAGGGTGATAAGGACGATTTTGAGATAAAGCCAGCGTAGTTGATAGAAAATATATGTGAACTTTCTGGACTGACCTGGATTTCTGCATGAATTGGTCATAAAATGGGATGTGATCATCACATAATTTACAAAAATAAGCAACACAGTTTGCTTATCACTGTAAAGCCTAAAGCAGCTATTTTCAAAGTGTTGCAGTAGGCACGTTTCCGCTAGTGGTACGTGAAGAATCATGGAGTATGTTGACGTTATGCATTTCGATTGAAACATATGTTGAGGAGCAAAGTTTAGCTGGGATTATTAGTGGTGAGTCTTTGCAGCATGTGTATGTTTTTTTGTTGTTATGTTTTCGAGTGGCCATTTATCTTGAAGAGTAATGTTGTGAGATGAGTTTGAAATGATTTGACAGTAAAAAAAAAACCTCCATTGTTGGAGTTATGATCCAGACTCCCCACGTGATCAGGCAAAATCTGCAAAATAAAAATACCCTCTTTAAGTACAGCATAGGCATGTTTTATAGCATTGATGGCACTTCATTTTTAAGGACTTTAAACACACTTTTAAAACAATACAAACACATTTAAACACATACAGTATAATATATTGAAAGAGAGCTAGAGAAATGGATGACACAAAAATATTGTGCAAACAGTATTAAAAAAATAGAGTAACAACTGTAATTACACTGCAAAAGGAAAATACCAGGACTGTGAAAACTGGATCGTGATATATCAGGGGGTTTACCAAAAACTGTTATGGAATCATATTTTGAGGTATATTTAGAGTTTAAACTAATAATAATGGCAGTTATAAAAAAAAAAATCACTATAGCTGGATATTACAGTACTGGTTGTACTAAAGTTTTTCTTGTGTATGGCAATGTGCAGGAGGATTCTAGAGATGTAGGTCACGTTCGCCAAGCCAGCAGTTCTCTGTCGTCTGCTGGATTTTAGTCAGTCCGTCAGAAATAACGGCCCAGTGGACGCTGTTAATTTACGACGTGTTCTACTGTTTGATCTTGGTGAGCACAATGGCAGGAGAGCAGCGTTGCCTTTCATCTTCCACTCATGGAGGTGGTGGGCTCATCTAGCAAGGAGAGGCCATTGCTTCCCGGAGAGATCACATTTTCCACACTTATTTAATCGAGTAAATGCATCAGTGTCATCAAGGAACGAGTTATGAATCACCCGATTCACCCTGCACATGTTTAGTTTACTTACTTGTGAAAATGCAGTGTCACAAAGCAGACAGCAAATTTTGTGAGGGCAAACAAAATTTTGGGGTAAGAAAGAATGATTTCTTTTTTTTTTTTTTTTTTGTGCTAAAATTCTTTTTGTGATTCCAAAGCCTGCTTTGTAGTTTAACTCATCCACTGTCTGTTTAGCTGTATTTCATTTAGATTGTAGTAATGTTTTAGCTGTTAGCTGTAAGCCAAGCTCAGGGACAGTTGTAATAAGCGTGCCCCAAAAAAGGTTTTATTGTTGTAGCTAGTGCACAGTGGCACCTTTTGGACAGTATTATTGTTGTACATGTTCAGATGTTAGTGTAGTTTAAGTCCCATACGCTGCAGAACCACAGCAATTTTGTTTAAACGTTTGGAACAAAAAGCTTTCAAGCTCTTTAATCATTCTCATGGCCTTTATTTCATTGTTACATTTCACCCTGAAGTATGTAACAACTGACCCGGGGCATGGGGTCAATTGTAACATTTCACTTCTTGTATTTGAGATTAAGCCATGCATATTCTGTTAGTGTTACACAGACATTGTCACTTCCATTTATTAGGAGACAATTGAAGCTAGTTTGTGCAGCAGTTTGAACACCCTATGTGGTTAAAAGACTTCAAAGTTAGAGACTGAAATGACAAAATGTTACAATCATCCCCAGTCTCCCATTTATGTCGATTATTATTTTTTTATTATTATACCCCATGGACTGGTCGCCAAGAAATGTCTGGGCATATACAGTCGAGTACAGTATGTATTTTAAAAATGAGAGCATCTACGCTACTGTTTAAAAGTTTGCTGTTACTTAGAAACATCCTTATTTTCCAGAGAAAAGCATTTTTTTTTCAATGAAATTAAATCAATCAGATAAACAGTGAAAACATAGTGAATGTGGTTGAAAACAAAGCAGTTATTTTCTTTCAAAAATATATGAACATATGAACACTTGGTTATATACTGTACACAACGGACCCCAAACTTTCAAACAGTAGAGGTCTTCAGTAAGTCAAAACTAAAATAATAGCATATATGCCATTGGGGAAAGAAAACAACTAGCTAGTGAGATGTCATTGATCATTCTCTCTCTGTTGCTGTCATGATCTGCGGCTCACTTGGCTTAAACTCAAGCTGAAACTGCTGGTTGATGACACACATACACACACTCACGAGTGCTTCCCTTGGGGGTCTCCAGCTTCCCCTCCTCTCTCGCGCTGTACTCTTCATACTCTCTTTCACAGCCTCTCTCGTGTTGCTGCCTCTAATCTCGTTTATTCATAAGCGACCTCTCCCTCTTCGGTGCTCCAGGCAGCTCTTCCTCACCCCATCGTTAGTCACTCTCCTCCTGTGGATTCTCTTAAGTTGGAGCGGCTAGAGCTGGGCGGTAAGGCTTTAAAAGAAAATCGCAGATATTTACAACTACAAAAAAAACAATGGTGGTTTGACTCCATTTTTTTCCCCTTTTGCTTACAGAAAAATCAGATGACATTGTTAGCTTTGTTGAAGAGTCTAAATTGTGCACAGGTGTGACTGTGCATGAGCATGACCAGTTTTTTTTATTTATATGTGCCCCGACATTGACTGGTGACCAGTCCAATCCAAAATCACAAAAATAGGCAAACACAGTTGCTGTTCCTCCTCTTAGCCAAAAGCCAGCTGAGGTTAGTTGAAGACTAAATTTTCCATGGGTGCGAATGTGTGAGTGATTGTGTATTCATATGTGACTGTGCAATTGGATGATGACTAGTCCATTATTTGTCTATTTATGTCCTGACATTGACTGGCGACCAATCCAGCTAAAGTCAGATGGGATAATCTCGACCTCACCCGCGCCCCAAATGAGGGCGAGCACAAGAGAAAATGGATGGATGGATTTATGGTATTTTGGAGAAGTCTCCATATGAATTTTCGCATGCACACTGCATCACGGCAATCACAAGTTACTTTGCAATTTCCCACCCCCGTATGTGGAAAAAAAAAAACAGACAGTGTGGAGGGGAACACGTTACAAAAGTAACACAATTACAGCTCATTGCTGCATTGGTATTCGGTTTATTAGCCTCAGGCAATGTTATTTATCTTCTCCTCCACGTGTTTGCACTGGCAAGTAGAATCAAATAAAATCACTAAAATATCCTTGACATTTTCCATTTCAAGGTTGTTTGTGTCCCTAATGGGAAGGCATTTTATGGGGCACCAGGCAGTTCCAGCATGCGGCTAACAACAGTAAATATGGCCGGTTCGGTCCTCTGATACCATTCCATTATGGCTTGACATCTTTTGAATGTCACTAAGCATGTCATTCGCCGCTTCCTCTTATTAGAATGTAAACACGAGCAGGTAAACAAAGCGACGGCACGTTTGTGTTTGTTCCCAGTGACAGCGACACACAGCAATTAGAATCATTCATCACTATTATATTTCCAGAGCGGCCGCTTATCCCGGCCGACACGTCAGCTCATATGCGCTTTAATGGGAAACCTCCCACTGCAGCCCACAGAGCTCTGCAAAACACTCTAGTTCTTTATCAGCAGCCTAATGATGATTCATAGCACAGTGTGAGTGAGACTTGGATGTTGTGGCACTGAGGTGAGAGATGCAGTTTGCAAAATGATCATACACTTTGAAACGATCTTAATTTGAAACGTAGGAACTGTACCGAGAAGCCTACTGTGTTCTTGGTGAACCTTTTGGTTCATGAACAGACGTAGTTTTGATCAAAAGCAATTCAGGATGAGAACTTTGGGTTCCACAGTCAAAATATGAATTGCAGAAGCTTGCAATTAATATGTTACGAAAAAGAACAATGACTTTGGAAAAGTGGCTTTTGTATCCAAATAATCAATCACCATATTCTTGATTTCACACACACTGGTCAATCTAAAATCCATTTTAGTATACAAGGGTCAAAACTACTTAACTCAATCCAACTTTATTTATAGAGCACTTTTAAAAAAAAATAAAAATAAAAAAAACCCACCGCAGGTGAAACAAAGGCCCGACCATAAATATCAGCAAAGATAAAGCGGAAAACACAATAATAACAAATGAAATCAGAATTGTAACAAATTAAATATATAATAAATGTTCCTTTTTTAATCAAATGTACATCTTTAAAAATACTGTATAAAACCAGTCAGTACCATATTAACTCTCTTGCAGCGCCTCCCATGTGTCTTAAGGCTTGACTGCCACAGTCCTCATTGTTTATATGTTTATGTAACTATGCATGTATTAAAAACTACAAACTTTATAGCACATGTACAAAAGAATGATATTTTAAAACATTTAAAATTGTATGTATTTTCGGTCACTGTAGGAAAAGTAATTACATTTCAGGGTGAAAAAATGGCATTTAGGGTATTTTTATTACTGTCAAATGGGAAAACGGGTCAACTTTGACCCAATCAGTGTTCAAAATTGACTTTTTAATGTTTGTATTGAAATTGTTGTACATCTGGAGTTTTCTGCTTTATGTTTGCTTTTATTTATGTACGGCCCATCCTTCAAGTGTGATATTACAAAACAAGTCAATCTTTAGTTCCTTGTCTTTGAGTCTTCTCCATCTTGCCTCATACATACCGACCCCATTCTGAGTTTCTGAATTGGCAGCTAGACTGGGCAAATATCTTCCATTTTCAAGCGACTGGAAGAACTATCATGTCAACGGCATCAGGTAAGCAGAGCTGCAGTGCTCGCACAAATTGTGGTCATTGGGGTGCAATGTATTTGTGTTTGGCGATAAGTCTGCTGCATGTGCCACATGCACAGCTCCGCTACACAATGACAAATGTAATCGGGCAGCTTGGTGATGAAGTGCCGCCGCCACCAGTGAAAATCCAAATGATAGTTTTACTTGGTCTTTCTGCGGGGGGGTTATGGATGAATATGGTTACAGAAATCGTACTCGGCATTGGCCCAGCAGCAGAGGGGGGCAGGGTGAGGAGTGGTTCATTTGCATTAGACAGCACCGCCCCCTCAGAACGGAGCCAATTTTAGCAGAGTGTTCAAAGTGGATGATAAGTGTGTTGTTAGTCCCTATCCTTTGTTATTATGACGCCTAGGAAATGTTTCAAATTGTGAACAAAGAGCATAAAGTCTCAATCTAAATTAAATCTATTTATGATTCAATATCTCTATGCAGTATTTATGTGATGGGATTTTTGACAGTGGTTCTATACGCATTGATCTATGGATTTTATGTTGTCCTCTCTGGCTGTTCTGTGTGTTCTTATCATGCTTGACCTGGATTTATTTGGTTTGCGAATCCTCCACAGCAAATAAATCCTAACATAAAATGACTTGTTCAGATTGATTCCCAGGTGTACTCCTTGAGGTGTCTTTTTCCTCACAGCCTCCGCCATAAATTCAGTCTTGCATGGTTGGTATTGACGTGTGTGTGTGTGCGCGTGTGTTTGCGTCGTGTGTTTTGTGTTATCCTTCAGTCCTCCTGACAGATTGCATTCCTGTGAAAACACCTCTGCGTTCTCTCAAAGGGAAGCTGTGCCACGGCCTTCTCCTTGGCCTCGCTGATGATCGTTTTTGTTCAACAGCACACGACTAAGAAGCACACAGTCTTCATTCGAACCCAGCCGTGTAGCGTGTCACCATTAGCCCCACATCCTACCACTATCTGGCTTTTCCTTATAGTTTTTAGAAACACACACACAACATAGAGGCCGAGTGGTTAGCACGTTTTAACTCACAGTCCTGAGGTTGTGGGATTGACTCTCGATTCAGTCCTTCCTGTGTGTGGTTAGCACGTTGTTTGTGTGCTTTTGTGGGCGTTTTCCTCCCACATTCCAAAAACAAAGACCAGTCTATATGTGCTCTGACTTTGACTGGCAACCAATTCACGGTCTACCTGTACTCGATAGCGACAACCCAAGTGTAGACTGCTGCATTAGCTTCTCCTGCTAGCTGTCAACTGACTATGATGTAGTGTTGTTTCGTCCACGAATAAATCTTTTTAGTGAACGTGCTCATCTGAATCAGTTTATGAAACGATCCGTTCTTTGAGCTTGGCCGCTGCCGTGAGCGAGTCGGTTGGGAGCGGAAAACGGAACTGCTGTAGCGTTCTGTCACTCACTTCTGAATCTTCGGCCAATGACCAATGAGCTGCCAGCATCAGGCAGCACCGCACAGGCGGCGGCGGAGGGACGAGCTGAATGTAATGTTGAACTGAATGTGCTGAAGGGAACGCAATGTACTGTCAGCCATGAGTGATTCGTTCGTCGAGCTTCTTCGTCGGCGATCCTCTGAGGAGCGATCTATTAGTACTGATGCAATGATTCATGCGGAAGTTCATTGCGAACTACTACGATGAGCTGATTCGTTCCCGTAAGGAACGACTTACCACGCAGTGAACGTACTCATGAGTCATCTTAACTCATGAGTGATTTTAATCGTTCGTCCTGGTGTCCTCGTGGGATAGCTTACGCAGGCAGCCGTTTTTTCAAGCTATCGGCTAATGTTGAGTCAGTCAGGCACATGAAAGCAAGCACGCACACGGGCCGTGGGTCAGACGGTGTCTCCATAATCTTAACAGACTACACATAAAGTCATGAGAGGACAGGAGACCGACATGCGAGTTAATTCGTCAGTGCAAGGCAAGCTGAAGCGGCATATTATCTTCTCTGTCTACTACAATTAGTGTTTTTTTTACTATCATCACTGTAATACTGATTTTCCATTAAATTATAATTTTATACTTTTTTTGTTTTTTGTTTGTCGAGTGTTGTTTTCTTGTTGTTTGCATTTCAGTGCAACAAAACTAATTTAACAACCAGACATTTACACAGACTTTATTTGTTGATTTGACAGACATGCGTGTTCGAGCTTGATCAGGCCAACAAGGGAATATATCATATTATATTAATAGCATAGAATTGTATAAGTAAGGTTTTGCTTTGATCTCAAAGTTACATGTGGCGTAGCAATCACATGCTTGTGTAGTCAAAACAATCAATCTCAATTCTCAAAGATGTGTGGCCTAACAATGCCAAACGTCTCATCAAAACAATCATTCCCAAAGCCACGTGTGGTCTAACAATTAGACAATTGCCACAAACTGAAAAATTAATCATTTCCACCAAGAAATATTACTTTCAAACCTATCAGGAATGAAATGAAAAGTCTACATTAAACATACAGTGAGCCCTCAGACACTAAGTGCTTTTAGAATGTGTTGTTGCCTTTTTTGATCAACCTCCCAATCAAACTCGATCGAGTATGCATAGTGTTTATAGTGGGGGGTCCAATCAGTCAATGAAAAACCATTCGGCCAGAACCAATGACAACAAGTGTGTAACATTCATGCACATTTCAAAAGCAATGTTAAACCACTATGACATTATCACCACAATAATTTACACCATTGTAGCCAAACCACCCCATCCGGAATTTTATTTTCCGTCACTATTGACAGTATGTATGTTATTTATTGAACTGTAGTCTCTCTTTAATGAAAACAACGAATGATTAATGTCGGCATAATCATGTCAAAATAGCACGATGGAGATTATTTGCTCGGCGGAAGTTCCCTATATGCACATTCAGCCAATCGATCAATGCAACCAGCAGCCGCCACATTATGAATGAAGACTAAACGAGGAGCACTATCATTGCGTGAAGCTTTTTCTTAAAAAAATGAAATAAAAAAAAGAAGTAAACCAAATAGTCAGAAAGGCACGCAAGATCAAATGGAAACTGCTAAAGATAGTGTTAGGAAGCACTTTTCATAGATGGGCAGGAACCTCTGTGCGGTGTGCAAGCATTGACTGTGTGTCATGCAATGCCACAAAGATGGGCACTGTATCTTTGTTGTTTTTTGTGCTCTTTATTAGATTGACAAAACTGAGAAAGCGCTCGCCGGTGATAGCGTGAGCGAGGCAATAAAAAAAAAATGATCAAAGGAAATGTGCAGCAAATTGGCCAATCGAGAAATTAATCTTTCTTCCTGGATCAGTTTGTTGTGCCCAAATCAACCAATGAATTCGAAAAGAAACACCGAAATCGGAATTTCCCCGTGTTATTATGGGAGAAGGCTCTTGTTCAATGAGGAGCTGTAGTCCTCCTCCCTTTTCCCCTCCTTAGTTAAAGTTCATGAGCAAGAAACTTATCATATTTATTTAGTATTTTATTTCTTTAAAATAGTATGGTTTCACTTGTTTCTGTATTGTACCGAATGTATTTTTTACCACACGCCACTTTCGACTCTTTTCCATCAGCCGTACAGCGGTTGTTCCTGTCCCACTTTCTCCCATTTATGTTGTGGCCGACATCCATCTCCTTTCCGGACACCGGCTTTTCCGGTTGTGGCGCTCCCCTGTGCTCCTCGGGCTCAGCGATTGGACGCTTTCTTTCATCGTCCCCACTGCGTCTGACAAGGCTGGACAGCGTACCATCTCTGCGTTTTGACTGCAGTTTGGACAGACTCCTACCTGCTCATTCCTACGGTTATGTTTTAAAAAGCGCTCTATAAATGTATTATGATCATGATTGTGATTGTGATTACGATTATGATTATCGTTATGATTGTTACAGATTGTTATGATCGTTTAGTGGACTAATGGGGGGGGTCGTCCATTACAGCCGAATTTCTTTTATATAAGCACTTTTTTTCATGGCCTAAATGATTTTGTTTTAAGCTTTTTTTCGTGGCCTAAAACACACACTACAGTACAAAATTACTGTAAATAAATAAATTTTAAAAAAAGCTTCAAAATGTTTATCCAAAATTACCTGCTCCAACCGGGATTAGCCTGCCGTTTACAAGAGTACAGCCAGCCAGCACACATGGCTAATTTACATGCGATTTCCACGTGTCCATGGCCATTATGTCTGGTAGCCGTTAAATCCGGCCGGCTCCGTTAAAATGAGGTTTCACTGTTTTATTATTATGATTATTATCCGTCCATCCATTCTCAACACCACTTATCCTGTTCAGGGTGGCAGGGCGCTGGAGCCTATCCCAGCTGACTTGGGGCGAAAGGCGGACTACACCCTGAACTGGTTGCCAGTCAGTCGCAGGGTACCTATAGACACAGACAACCAGTCGCACTCACATTCACACCGTCACTGAGTGGGAACTGAACCCACGCTGTCTGCTCCAAAGTCAGGTGAGTGAACCACTACACCATCAGTGACCCATCCATCCATCCATCCATCCATTTTAATTACCGCTTATCCTCACGGGTCGCGGGCTGCTGGAGCCTATCCCAGCTAACTCAAAAGTTGATAATTGTTTTCCACAGTAAAAGTAGATGTTTTCAAATGTTTCATTTTGATTCAACACAAAGATAATCTGCCTTCATGGAGGACTACAGAAATATGAGAATATTTACGAAGAAACTGAAATTTAGGGGATTCAATAATCCATCCATCCCTCCATTTTCTGAGCCGCTTATCCTCACAAGGGTCGCGGGAGGCTTCAATAATAATAATAGTAATGAATAATAATTCATTTTATTTATAGGCACCTTTCAAACCACACAAGGTCACCGTACAACCATAGTTAGAAGAAATCAAGCACTACAAGCAAATAACGGAACATAAAACATCAATTAAAATGGCATATTATATGGGAAATATTTAAAGTGAAGAGGCAGTCTGGAATAGGTATGTCTTGAGTTTGGATTTGAAGAGGGTTCATGAGTCTGTGTTTCGGAGGTCAGGTGGTTGTGAGTTCCAAAGACAAGTGGCAGAGTGGCTGAAGGCTCTGTCCCCCATGGTGGACAGATGGGCAGAAGAGACAGTGAGATGGATGAAGGAAGAAGATCTGAGAGAGACCAAGATATGGCGGGGCAAGGTGATTGATGGCCTTGAAGGTGCAGATCAGTATTTTATATTGGATGCGATTTGGACAATTTAAATAGTCAAACAATGTCTCGAAACAATTCATGGATTATCAAAATAGTTGTCAATTAATTTAATAATCGATTTGTTTTCGATTCATCGATTCATTGTTTCACCTCTAATGACTGCTCGTAACGCAGCACAATTGTATCTCAAATAATCTTTCTCCATTGAAACGAATGTTAATGCCATTTATCCATTCCACTCTCCCAACCCCAAAAAAACCCAAATGATTTGTTTTTTAATAAGCAAAATAGGACTCCATGCAGCTATTTTATTAATATGTATATATTATATTGTTCCTTCTGATTGTGCGTCTTGGTCCCCTGAGGGTAGTAAATACCAATATTTGGATATACTGTATGTACATGGAGCCAATCACAGCTCCTCAGTATAGCGGTAATATTAATCAAAAATATATGCCTGTGAGTATTGCTTTATTGCCTGTGACATGTGTTGCTCCACCGTTTGTATTCAAACATTCCTTGCTTTGAAAGGGTTATTATTGCTAATATATGCTATTCTTTAGCCTTTCTACAACACTTTACTTTAGATACACAAAGTCTGTATGCTCGTTTTACGTTTACTTTCACAGTAAACCAGCTGGAGTGGCAATAAACAGATTGAAGCCTCTTTTTTTGTCGAATTTGTTTTTACAATCTTCCAAACTGCTGCATGTTGTGAAGTGAGTTGAATTGAGTTCACTGCCACCATACAAGGCTCGTATCTCAAAATTTTGCAGACAATTGGCTGAATAATTGCTCATATCTTCAAAAACTTGTCTCAGGTCACTCGTATCTCAAGGCACAACTGTACTTGCTGACTAGCTAAATAGTGGAAGAGTGGCTAATTGTTTTGTCTGTTTTATCACAAAGGAAAACAAACGTACTGTGTGCAGACTAACAAAATGCTGCCTTTGTTCAAAAAGAATCAGTGCGGCGCTTCTACGGCGGTATACGAGAGAGGCGTGGAGCGTACTTATTACTTCTTTGGAAAGTGTCATCTGGCGATGGTGGGGCGCTAAGGACAGGCTCAAAAAGCAAAAGGCTGCTGGCCGCTCCCTACCGGAGTCGTCGTCCATCCTCAGGCCTACAGATGCCCATCGAGCACTAAGCTCCTGCTGCTCCCCTAATGAAGAATGGCGTAATGGCGCGTTGTGCTCAGGGGGTCCTCTGGCACGGTGGTGGGGGTGGATGTGAAGAGATAGCGGGGGTGTTTCAGCTGGTGAGCGAACTCTCCTCATTATCTTGACATGTGGGTGTCACGTTAACCACACCGTCACGTGTGCTGACAGCAGTTCACAGTGTCACACGCGCTTGACAGCGAGCCCTTTTAACCACGGCAATCTTGACATTTAAGCCCACCGTGCTAACAAATGTTGGACTGTTTCAAATTGAAACGGACAGTGTTGCATCAGTTCCCTGGAAAGAGTATCTTAATTACTTTAATGATTACTTGATTTGAAAAGAAACTGAGTTAAGAGTAGAAGTTGCATTCAGCATCTGCTGACAACACCGGCTGAACATAAAAAATGACAACAAGTTTTGGACAAACTTTATTGGAAGTGCAAATTTAACAGTAATGTTTAATAATAGGTTAAAAGGTAAAAGGTTTGTGAATGTGAGTGCAAATGGTGGTTTGTTTCTATGTCCCCTGCGATTGGGAGAGGCTTCCAGCACGCCCGCGACCCTTGTGAGGAGAAGCAGCTCAGAAAATGGATGGATGGATGGATGGATGGATAAAGTTTTTCTTATCTTCAGTCAACATAAATAGCCTTTTTTTATATATATATACAAAAGAATACAGTAAGTCTTTCTTAATTTCACTTAACATCAATAGGCTGCTTGTTTTTATAAAACATACAATAAAGACAGTATGTTTTGACCTGACATATTTGACTGTTAATACTGTAATGGCAAAACTTAACATTTGTAATGTGCGCTGTTATAAACATTGAACCGGTTATTCACAGTAATGGAGCAGCAAGGACTGTTTTTTTTTCCCCCAAAACAAGAGTATAGCATTACATGTAAGGTCTGATGTCTACTTTTGTTACTTCGGCCTAATCTTAAATTGTAATCACATGTTATGATGAGTGAAACTGGAGTGGGGCGAGTAAACCACGAATGTAGCAAGCTTCTCTAACCTCAAAGTCTATTTGTTCTTGGCGTGAGCACCAAACTTCTTAAATTAAAAAGCCGCTCTACTTACTGCTGTTTTTGCGCCGAAGTCCAGCTTTTGTCTGAGTGGTGAAGGACCTCCTGCATTATTGTCGTAGCTCTCTGCTTCACACAACCTGGTGGGACTTTCTCAGTGAGTTTGAATGCACCGTGCTGCAACTCCAAAGGTTTCTTTCAAATTGATGAAGTGTTTTTGAAGCTAGATAACACCTTGTCGCCAGCACCGGGTGTAAAACGAAGCTTAATATTTTCATTTTTAACTGATACAAACTCAAAATAGTGACTGCATTTGCAGCTTGAAATTCATAGCAAATCTTTCCACCTGCTTGAAAACGTGAATTGGCGCACATGTAATTTCACTCTCCGAGATGGAAAAAGACAGCAAATAATGCGCGGTATATCTTTTTACGACAGAAAATGTCAAAAATAGTAACGCATATTGACTTGGATAAGTAACTTTAATCGGATTACTGGTCTGAAAATAGTAACACGTTAAATACTAGTTACAAAAACAAGAGTAACACGTACTGTACCTGCATCACTTGAAACCAATAATTTCTTACTGTCATTGTACGAGATGTCATCATATCAGGCAAGCGCTCCCACTAAACTTCATCTACGCACCTGAATTACAGTGGGAGCTTGACTAACGAGTAGACTTCAGAATCAGAATCAGAATCATCTTTATTTGCCAAGTATGTCCAAAACACACAAGGAATTTGTCTCCGGTAGTTGGAGCCGCTCTAGTACAACAGACAGTCAATTTACAGAACACTTTACGTCGATCGGTATCGTCCGATAATTAGCATTTTATGCTGATCGGCTATCATGTCATAAGTCGCCGATCCGATCAAGGACGTCATCGATCGGCTCCGCACAAGACATTTCACTCCGCGTCTACGTCGCGTATGAATCCAAAAGCTAGTTTATTTTTAGCCTTGTCACGTGTCTTGTTGCGCAGTACAGTAACTATCTGACGGCCAATAAAGTTTTTTCAATCTTGTCGGTGAAAAAACACGTCGTCGGTGTGGGACTATTTTGCGGTGTCTCAGACAAACAACACGTTAAGTGATTTACAGTCTGTGCACAACTGAAGTACGTCGTGGGGAACGTCACACAACACAACACAACCAATTTGATCGCACACCTGAAGAATCTACACGAGGAGCATGCTGCGTTCAAGCAACGCAGCGTTTGGGGAAAACAAACATCAAACGCACTCGAACTCTGGACAACACCCGTCCATATAGCTGGGACAGTGAGAAAGTCAGAGTAAGCATGTCATTAACAGTATTTATTAAAGTAATTTAATTGCAATAAAGTAATTTAATTACAGTAACTTAGAACTCATTATTTATGTCATGTTGTAATGTTGATCTGACCTAAACTTATGTCAGTGACCAATCCTTGAATGCCCCCTAGAGGTCATTGGTGTTTTAACTTTTGTCTAAAATGCTAGAGAATAATTTGAGCTGGAACGGCTCCAGCACGCCCGCAACCCTTGTGAGGATAAGCTGCACAGAAAATGGATGGATGGAGGGATGGATACAGTATACAGTACACAGGTATATACAATAAATGAACAAGTCATGTAAATAGACACATTTCTCCAGCTTGTGATCGGATCGGTGATCAGTTACCGTTTTTTAAAAAACTTGCTGATCGGTGATCGGCCCCAAAAATCCTGATTGCGTAAAGCATACTTACGAGTGCCCCAACTTACGACTATTTCCATTTACGAGCCGCCACTTGGACGATTTTCTTTTTTTGCTTCGGGTCGCAAGCCAAAATTTCAGTTACGGTCTTGAGATATGCCACCGTTCGAGTAAAGTGGAAAAAAATAGTCGTCAATGCACATTCAGCCCTGACATGGGCTTGTAACCACTCCATTGTTTTTCTCGGTGCTCTCTGACGTGACCCAAATGACAACAAGGGCTTGTACTGTGGAAAATGGATGGACAGAATATTTATTTTGCAGACTGTACCAAATGGAGGCGGAAGCTCAGTGTACCAACAGACGGCAAGCCGGATCATTTGTGATGAGTGGCGCTGAACTGCTCCTGGTGGATCTGGCTCAGCAGCCCCTCGCAGCGTCGCTGTGTGGGAGGAACGCCGCCATTACTCCTATGCGGCTGCACCTGCTGCGAGCATTGCTGCTCGCACGTCCGTGGGCGAGCGTTCATTTCCCGCCTTACTAGCACACGGGGGATAATTGTGATGATTTGCATTGATATAGCTCTGGGAGATAATTGCAATGAAAGTCCCTCTTGCACAAGACGGAAAGTAAACTTTGATCGGGGAGGCATCACAAAGGCAGCAGGCTACACATCCGCGAGTTGAACGACGCGTACTGTATTTGGAAAAAAGTGTCGATGAAAGCATCCAAACAGTTCTTTTCGCAAGAAACGCGATTAGCGGATGCGCCGCTGTCGCACCATGATGACGATGCCGGAATGGGCAGCCGATGCTGAAGAGGCCTGGAAGGGAAGATTCACATCCAATTTATTTCCTTTCATTGATTTCCACTTGGCGCTGTCACGCTGTCCGCTTTCTTGAAGTTGTGAGCCGAGGAGATTTCCCGCACTGGGTTCCGCCAAAATCAAGCGTGTAGCTTAACGGAAGGCGCCCGCTCTCGGAAAGTGCATGCGTGTCATTTTTGGATTGATGACCTCTTTTTTTTTTTTGCCAATCAAGCGCATTTTGTTCTGCTCTCATTTTTCTTCCTGAGGAATATCTGAATGCTGTGCTTAAGGTTAGTTTAACCATCAGAAAGCATATTAATAACCTGTTACGTTTTGTGTCGCATGTTCAAGGGTCAATGTGACCCGTTGCGTGTAAAACCAGTACAAAAAAAGAAAATTGCTGGAAAAGCAGTGGGTGTTGCCACCTTTCATTGGGAAGAGGAAAAAAGACAGAAAGGAAGATAGTGAGGAGAGAAAGAGAGGATTAGATTGGGAGAGTGCAAGAGAGAGGGTGGAAGAGCAAAAGAGGCATTGCAACCGTTCATTGAGAAAAGAGTAATAGAGAGAGGTGAAGCGGGAAATGGAGGGAGAGAGGGAGAAAGTGGCAGAGGAACTAAAAGGGGAGAGGCATTGCAACCAGGGCTGCAATGAATGATTATTTGATTTAAACAGTGAATCAAATTTAAAAAAACATTTTAAATTTCCATATCCTTATTCAAAAACACGACATGATTTCAAATTGACAGTGTAAAAAATGCACAAACAAATTGATTATGATTCTTTTACTGGTTTGATCTGTAAAATGTTGATCATTGTTTTTCAAAGTAAAAACAGATGTTTTCAAATCTCTTATTTTGATGAAAACCAAAATTAATCAGTCTGCTTTCATGGAGGATTACAGAAATATGAGAATATTTACTGTTGAGAGGCTGAAATATGAGAATTTGGACAATTCTAAGTTAATGTCCCTACATGATTAATTGTTCATCAAATTAGTTGTTGATTCGTCGATTAATTGTCGCACCTCTAATTGCAACCGTTCATCAGAGAGAGTTATAAAGAGAGATGAGGAACATGAAAAAGGCAGGGAGCGAAGGGAAAGAGGGTGTGAGATGATGTTGGGGAGAGAGAGAGAGAGAAGGAAAGTGAGCTAGAAGGTGGACAAGAGAGTGAGGGGAGAGAGGGGAAAAGAGGGTTAGGGGTTGCAAACATTCATCAATAAAAGGAATAGATAGGGTGAGATAGAAAATTTGATAGATAGAGAGGGATTGGGGAGAGGGAGAGCAAGGCACAAAGAGAAAGAGAGAGAGAGAGAGAGAGAGAGAGAGCAAGGAGGCCATCACGAGGGATTAGGACGGACAAACAGATGGTCAAACGAAATTGAGCAAACGGATTGTGCTGATTTGCTGATTTTCAATCGCAGGCAGTGAGGGCTGGTCAACAGAGGGTGCAAAAGTGGGAAAAGGGAAACAATATTTCAAAATATATGTACAGTGGGTACGGAAAGTTTAAAGACCCCCTTAAATTTGTCACTTTTTGTTATATTGCAGACATTTGTTAAAATCATTTTCCCCCTCATTAATGTACACACAGCACTCCATATTGACAGAAAAAAAAAACGTAATTGTTGACATTTTTGCTGATTTATTAAAAACGAAAAACTGAAATATCACACAGACATAAGTACTCAGACCCTTTGCTGTGACACTCATATTTAACTCGGGTGATGTCCATTTCTTCTGCTCATCCTGAAAATGGTTCTACACCTTCATTGGAGTCCAGCTGTGTTTGATTATACTTGATTAGGAAAACCACACACCTGTCTATATAAGACCTTACGGCTCACAGTGCATGTCAGAGTAAATGAGAATCTTGACGTCAAAGGAACTGCCTGAAGACCTCAGAGACAGGGTGCAGGTGGAGGCAGCCTTAAGCAAAGAGATGTGGAATGTGGGGTGAATTTTTAAGGACTGCGGAAGTTTCAATTGGAGGGAAGTGAGATTGATCATTTTGGTCACGTGGAAAGGACCAATGAAGCGCGGAGTGAGTTTACGGGACTCTGTTTGAAGTGGGAGGTCATGGGAAGAAAGCCAGACAGATTGACCCACCTTGCATTCGGGCGTCGGGGAGCGATGACTGTCTGCGAGCTGATTGGTGTGTGCCGCGGCCCGGGTCGACGCCGCCCGGACGTCCTTCCACACTGCCTGGACTCTCTGGAGGTGATCCTGTATGGTAGGAACTGCCACCGCCTGGTCCTGTACTTTGTACAGTTTGAAACCGCAGCAAGCCATGAATGGGGACATAGCGGAGCTGGTGAGGGAGTCGTGAGCGTACTCAATCCACGGGAGGAATGAGCTCCATGAGGAGGGGTTGCGTGCGGCCACACAGCGGAGAGCCGATTCTAGGGACTGGTTAGTCCGCTCCATCTGGCTGTTGGTTTGCGGATGATATCCTGAGGATAAGATGGCTGCTACGCCCACCGCCTTGCAGAATTCCGGAGAGACTGAAATTGAACCTGCTCACGAATAGTACCCAGCGAACTTGTCGAGGGTTGAGACGGTTAGCGGTACGGAGCTAAGCAAGGTTTTTGTGGTCTGTCCAAATGATAAATGGCTGTTCAGTCCTGGTTAGAGCGTCTGCCTCACAGTTCTGAGGACCAGTGTTCAATCCCCGGTCCCGCCTGTGTGGAGTTTGCATGTTCTCCCCGTGCCTGCATGAGTTTTCTCCGGGCACTCCGGTTTCCTCCCACATCCCAAAAACATGCATGAATTGGAGACTCTAAATTGCCCGTAGGTGTGGATGTGAGTGCGAATGGTTGTTTGTTTGCATGTGCCCTGCGATTGGCTGGCAACCAGTTCAGGGTGTACCCCGCCTCCTGCCCGATGACAGCTGGGATAGGCTCCAGCACGCCCACAACCGTAGTGAGGAGAAGCGACTCGGAAAATGGATGGATGGATGGATGTTCAGTCCCCTCCAGCCGGTGCCTCCATTCCTCCAGGACCCATATTATGGCCAGCATCTCTCGGTTGCCGACATCATAATTCCTCTCCGCAGGGGATAGGCAATGGGGAAAAAAAGCACAGGGGTGTAGTTTCTGGGTCGTGGGGTCCCGCTGCAAGGGGACAGCTCTTGATTCCTTTGCCTGAGTAGGGTGCCGTTTGACATTTGACAATAGACTATTTTCATAAGTGTGAAAGTAAACAATGGAATTCTATATTCTTTGTTGTTGAGGTTGTTGTTTTATTATTATTATTTTATTAGTTTTTCTTTTTTCTTTTTCGTTTCACACATTTTAGATCGGTTTGGATTGTGAAAAGACATGCATGCTGTGGGGATCTTCTCCTCTTGTCCCTGTGTTTGCTGTTCTGTGGGGGCAGGACTTTTTTTCACTCCTTCCTGATCACAGAGGTGGGGGGGGGGGGGGGGACCACTGGGGCGACCTCCTGGGGAGTAATGGTGGTGTGATGGTGACTCGCCCATGTTCCGAGGGTGCTAGGGCCAGCCGCCTGGGTCCCCCGCTCTGGCTGCTGGTGGGGGCGGTGGATCCCCCTGCTTCCTCCTCTTCTCTCCGTTCATTGCGTCCCACTGCGGTCGCCTCTTCCTCTTCCCGTGGCGGTCCCCTGCAGGCTGTGGGGCCTGCTATGGGGTTCTTTTCCCTTCCTGGTTTGGAGGGGGGCGGGGGGGGGTCCACCTCAGGGGTGGGTAGTGGGTGCTGGCGGGAGTGTGTGTGTGCGGGGAGGGGCGTGGGTGATGCTGCGGGTCTGGGTGGGATGGCCCTCTTCATTGGTGGTTGTCCGTCCTAATGGGCCTGACATGCAGGAGCCATGCCTCTTCATCACTCACTTACCACACACTCACACCATTCACTGTATATATTTTTCTCACTAATCACATCTGGGCACATACACATATCAAAGGGTTCGGGATCGGGAGGGTGTGGGTGTCTGATCGGGTTTCAGCACATCTGTGCTGTTTCCCAGTCTGTGCGCCCTGCCCCTCCACCCTGCCTGCCCCCCCTGGATTTTAAATGCATCAGACACACTCCCCATGTTTTAATGCACCACATTGGTGGGTCGTGGGTGCACTGATACATGGGGAAGGGCCAATAACTGCCAGTCAAGGAAGGCAGTCATAGTAACGGGGGAGGGGGGTCTCACTTACTTGCATGGCGGTGATTCTGAGGCCGGGCCCCCCGGGCTGGATGACTGCTTGGTGTTTTGGGTGACCCTCATGGCCCGCGGCTGCTCTTTGAGTTCCCTTGTCGGTTGCCCCTATCCGCCCTCCTTTCCAACAAACAAGGGACACTCTCCCGCTCTCGGGCTGGGCGGGGACTGGCTGCATCGCGGGCCCTGTGGGTTGGGGGGAGAGTCAGGCTCTCCTGGGCGTGGTGGGGTGGCGGGGCGGTTGGTGTGGTGGGTTGGGTTGGCTCGAGGGGTGACATTGGGTCCCTGCAGCTCCCACTGGGTGACCGGTTGTCAGGGCGCCTCGGTGGGGCCGGCGGACCACCCTGGGTACCCGTCCGCTGGGCTACTCTCGGGTGGACCCCTGGGCCCGATCCTGCCCCTTTATTGAGAGGTGGAATTCGCATTTCTGACGTTTGACAAACAGACGATTCTCGAGGAGGTGCTGGAGGACTTTGCGCACATGCATGCGGTGTTCTTCAGGGGAGCAAGAAAATGAGAATGTCATCAAGGTACATAAATACGAAACGGTTGAGTATGTCACGGAGGACGTCATGGATAAATTATTGGAAAACTGCAGGGACGTTTTTTTAAGCCGAACAGCATGACCAGGTACTCGAAATACCCGAGAGGGGTATTGAAGGCGGTCTTCCTTTCATCTCCCTCTCGGATGAGGTGGTCGGCGTTTCGGAGGTCCAATTTGGTCAAAATCTGAGCTTCGCAGAGGGGTTCAAAGGATGGGTCGATCAGGGGTAGCGGTGACTTGTTTTTTTATGGTTATGTCGTTGAGTCCTCAGTAGTCTATGCAGGAGCGGAGAGTGGCGTCTTTTTTCTCCACAAAAAAAACCCCAGCCCCGACCTGAGACGAGGAGGGGCGTATGATTCCATCAGCCAGGGTGTCTCTGATGTAATCCTCCATATCTTTTTTCTCCGGATGGGAGAGATTGAACAGTCGGCTGGTGGGAAGTGGAGCTCCCGGCAAGAGGTCAATGGCACAGTCGTACAGGCGGTGGAGGGGTAGAGAGAGTCCTTGCTGAATACTGGGGAGAGGTCATGATACTCTTACCCAGGGAATTCCAAGAACTAAGGCAGTCTCAGGGGAAGGAATGACAAAGAGTGAAATGTTCTCACGGTGATTACCAGAAATAAGGAGCGTGATTGGCACGGTTTGGTGGGTGATAGGGGAAATGACTCGGCCATCCAGGGCTGTGACTTTTTTGGGGGGACAGAAGTGGTTGGAGAGGGATTTGGAGCTGGTGAATAATATCTTCATGAATAAAATTGTCGGCACCAGATAGATAAGGGCAGTAATGAGGGTCTTATGAGCAGAGACTATAATGCAAGCGGGAACGGTCATGTGGGAGGGAGAGCTCGAGGGAATGGAGGTTTGGCTCACCACGACGCTCTTGGATCGCGGTGATCCTAGTCTTTTGGTCAGAGGGGGCAAGAGGAAATGAAATGACCTGATTGACCGCAATAGATGCACAGCCGCTGGATGACATGACGCTGACGTTCCTGTGGATCTAAGCGTGTTTTACCAATTTACATGGGCTCATCGGGTGCTACGGGGAGTAATTAAAGTGTAGTAGACGGTGCAGGAGGCGAGTGAGAAGCTGACAGTTTGGGGTTTTGCGGGAGCGGACCCCACTCTCTTGTACTCTCTCTCGCAGTCTGTTATCCAGACGGATGGAAAGGGCGATGAGATCCTCGAGAGAGGAGTGCTCGTCCCGGACCGTGAGCTCCTCTTTGAGTTGTTTGGAGAGGCCGTTTGAAAAAATCTCCCTAAGCGCAGCATCATCCCACCAGAATTCACCTGCAAATATACAGAACTCAATGGAGTATTGCGCTCCGTATTTAGCGCCCTGAGTGAGCTTGAGGAGGCGACGGGTGGCTTCTTTGGCCTGAACGGGGTGATTGAATACTTTACGGAGTTCGGCGGAAAAGGAATCGTATGAATGGAGTACCGGGGAGGAGTTTTGCCATAAGGAAGTGGACCATTCTGCTGCTTTGCCGCGGCGGAGGTTAGTGACATAGGCTACTTTGGATTGTTTGGTGGGATAACTGTATGGTTGAAGGTTGAAAACTAGGGTGCAGTTGAGAAGGAATTGGCTACAAGCACCTAAGTCCCCAGAGTAGGGTTCGGGTGGCGGTACATGAGGTTCTTTGTGAGGCAAGCAGGGTGGCTCGGAGACTACGGATTCAGAACGGGTACTTAAGGGGGGGTTGAACGGATTGCATCTTTTGACATAGGAGGGAGACCTGTTGCGCAAGGGAGTGTAGAGTCTTGGTGAGGAATGACGTAGATCAGAATCACAGGGGAAAACACTGAGAACAAGGAGAGACACAGGAGTCAAAAAGGGAATGAGGAATCGAGTGGCTTACGTGAGACAAGTGGGCCGTGGTACCGCTGGAAGTAACTACAATACTTTGGCGAGGATTTCTGGGAACAGGTAGGCTTATATGCAGGTAGTGACTCGAGGGCTGATTGGTGACAGGTGCGCGGCTTGAGGAAGGTGCTGAAAGAGAGGGGAGGGGGCAGAGAGAGGACGAAAGGGTGCAAAGCGCCATCCAGGTTCCAAAAATGGTACTGCCGGGCAGTACATGACACTAAAAGCTGTGTTAAAATGCCAAGTGCTTCTTTGAAAGGTATTTAATAATTAAAGATGACAGTGTGTGTGTTTCTCACAAGGTAATGAAGATTATGCCAATCACATATTATAATTCATATAAGTAGAATAATAATTAAGTCTGAAAGCAGCAAAGAACTGGACCTTACACCCCCCTTTTCATGGCAAAATGAGTTTCCAGACATGTTGAGGCCCCACAATAGGAAATGTATTTGTGGGAAGAATAACAATGAGCACTGACCTGCTTAGAAATGAGTGGTATCCCTGGCAACTAGAAATATATATCATAATCTTCCTAGCTCAATAAAATAAGATGAACTATTGCTGTCTTTTTTTACTGTATGGTTTAAAAATCCTTCTGCTATTGATGAGCTATTTGGATTAGCAAGGATTTGCGCTGTCAGGATATGAGAGATGCAGTGAAGCACTCACTCACTCACTCTCACTAACACAGACACACTGTTTCACTCTCTCACAAGCACACACATATACACACACACACACACACACACACGCACACTGTTATGTGTCTTTCGCTTTCTGCGTCTCACTCACTCACTTGGTTTCATGTCATTGTATTGGGCTGGCTTTTTTTTCTTTTGCACTGCAATCAGACGTCGAAGATTATCAGACTATGAAAGTTGATGATTCCGCCATGCATGACAGTTCTCCATAAATTCATCCATCCATTTCAACACCGCTTATCCTGGTTAGGGTCGTGGGACCCTGGAGCCTATCCCAGCTGGCTTCGGGCGAAAGGCAGACTACACCCTGAACTGGTCGCCAGTCAGTCGCAGGGCACATATAGACATGGACAACCATTCGCACTCACATTCACACCGTCACTGAGTGGGAACTGAACCCACGCTGCCTGCACCAAAGTCAGGCGATTGTACCACGACACCATCAGTGACTCTCTCCATAAATTGTTCTTTTTTATATTATTATTATCTCACGGTGTGTACTGTGTGATGTGGGGGATATGATACCAGAGAATTGCTAAGTTACTCCTGTTTTACGTGTGCAGCATTTCTATGTGAATCAACACAGCAGCAGCAGCAGTTACAGTAAACCCATGAATCACTGTAGACCACAAGTGTCATGTACGTGGTTAGCATTAACAATGATGCACAATCTGTTTAATGCTTTACATTTTATTTAATTATGTTATTTCTGCTCTTTGTCACCGATTCTGTTCATAACCTTTATGGACAGAATTTCTAAGCGCAGCCGAGGCGTAGAGAGGGCCTCAGTATTGCATCTCTGCTTTTTGCAGATGATGTGGTTCTGTTGGCTTCATCAAGCCGTGACCTCCAACTCTCACTGGAGTAGTTCACAGCCGAGTGTGAATCAGCTGGGATGAGAATCAGCACCTCCAAATCTGAGACCATGGTCCTCAGTCGGAAAAGGGTGGTGTGCCCTCTCCAGGTCGGGGATGAGATCCTGCCCCAAGTGCAGGAGTTCAAGTATCTTGGGGTCTTGTTCACGAGTGAGGGAAGAATGGAACGGGAGATCGACAGGCGGATCGGTGCAGCGTCTGCAGTGATGCGGACTTTGTATCACTCCGTTGTGGTAAAGAAGGAGCTAAGCCGAAAGGCGAAGCTCTCGATTTACCGGTCGATCTACGTTCCTACCCTCACCTATGGTCACGAGCTGTGGGTCGTGACCAAAAGAATAAGATCCCGGATACAAGCGGCCGAAATGAGTTTCCTCCGCAGGGTGTCCGGGCTCTCCCTTAGAGATAGGGTGAGAAGCTCGGTCATCCGGGAGGATCTCAGAGTAGAGCCGCTGCTCCTTCACATCGAGAGGAGCTAGATGAGGTGGCTGGGGCATCTGATTCGGATGTCTCCCGACGCCTCCCCGGGCATGTCCCACCGGGAGGAGACCCCGGGGATGACCCAGGAGACGTTGGAGAGACTACATCCTTCGGCTGGCCTGGGCATGCCTTGGGATCCCCCAGGAAGAGATGGATGAAGTGGCTGGGGAGAGGGAAGTCTGGGCGTCCCTGCTAAAGCTACTGCCCCCGCGACCCGACCTCAGATAAGCGGTACAAAATGGAGGGATGGATGGATGGATGTTATTTCTAGGATTTTTTATCATGTACAATATCATAGAGTGCTTTTTTCCTTTTTAAAAACACATTACAAACAGCGAAAGCTGATCTCAAGGCACCACTGCATGTTCTATTGTCTAAGGTATATAAACTGTGTAAACAATATGTAGAAGATGCTGTAAAAACCTCCCAAAAATTGCTATGTAATTACAATGTGAATACACTTTTAACCACACAAGCCCCTGGAGGGTGCTTGCAGTTTGGGAATCTCCAGTCTAAAATCTTGCTGGACCAGCCAGGACACCTCTCCTGTGGTGTCAAAGTTACACTGCTAAAATGCTAACTTAACTAACTATATGCTAACCATATAGTGCAATTTTGCCATAATTTAAATGAGTTCACAAATGTCCTACTATCATAAATGTATATGATTCCCGCTTTCGTCAAAATACCCCAAAGATCAACAACCGGATATTTCTACAGCACATTTTTTGCCCTGGTGAAATTGGCAGATTGGTCTCATGGAGTGCGTCAGACCTTATCCCTGCCTCACATTATGCTGGGCCAATGGTGAGCCTGGATTTCGTTCGTTTCCTGATCTATGCTTTTGTTGTTAAGATTATATTTACTTTAATTTCAGTTTACGTCTTGTTTTCCTGTGTCTCTTGTTCATGTCATGTCTGCTCTTTAGGTTTTTGTTTCCACCTGTTCTCCTCAGCCTGTTCCTTGTGTCAACCAATCAGCTCCCTCCAGGCACTCACTTCTCGTCCACTTTTTGTTTTTAAAACTAAATCCTTTTTTTGAGACACCTGCACTCCCTCCTTTCCTCTCTGCTTCCCTGAACTCTGGTCCTCCACGTTTGCCACCAACTCCACCACACAAATCTTCATCTGTGACAGATAGACTGACAACCAGTAGGCTGGATCTTTGGCCATTTCCTGGGGCCTCATTTATCAAAAGGTGTGTAGAACAGGTTCTAAGTTCATTCGTAGGACTTACATTTAGAATGTGTATCAGTTCAAAACAAAATCTGAATTTAGATTTTGTCGTACGCACACGAGTAAGTAATGTGTGTTGATACATCCCACCAGTTCTAAATGGCAACGCTCGTGCACATCTAGCCTCATTTGCAGTAGTTGTCAAATTCATTCAAAATCCATCCATCCATCCATTTTCAACACCGCTTATCCTGGTTAGGGTCATGGGGCGCTGGAGTCTATCCCAGCTGAATTTGGGCGAAAGGCGCACTACACCTTGAACTGGTCACCAGTCAGTCGCAGGGCACATATAGACACGGACAACCATTCGCACCATCACTGAGTGGGAGCTGAAACCACGCTGCCCGCACTAAAGTCTGGCGAGTGTTCCACTACACCATCAGTGACGTATTCATTCAAAATCATCCTGTCAAATTCAGGGCTTCAAAATAAAAGAGACAAAGCAAGTGTGGTGTAACTATTATTATACTGGTGGGCTTTTAGTGTGAAGCGACAACTTTTAACAGAATGTATTATTACGCCAACGTTGTCCCAATGTTTCCGAGTTTTGCCGAGCAGGCCGGGGGGGCTTGTTAATTGCCTTTAGTTGTTAATAAAAGCTTGCATTGTGGAATACGCTTTGTGGTCTGTTGAAACTTTTTAACACAATACAACAGAGAGCTCTACTTATGAAAATGAAGCAGTATTTAAGCACGAAAATGTGATGTTTAAATTGGCCATTTCTTTACCCTGGTCAAATTGAGAGAAACCGTATTCCTGGAATTACTTCAAACTTCACAGAAAACAATTATATATATATATATATATATATATATATATATATATATATATATATATATATATATATATATATATATAGGACATCTGGGCTTCTATTGTAGACGGATCCTACGAACGTTTGATTTTAGACGCTTAGATCGGGGAACATTTTCATCTTTGTCAGAACCACAGAAATTCCCAACTGAATTGAAGTCTTCACTTACTTGTTTTCTGTTCAAGCCAATTTGAAGCCCCCGTGCGAGCGGATCGATAGCTTGGATGTGCCCCTGCATGCGTGCGTGTAGGGGAATGCACTCACAACAGGAGGAGGCGGCGACGGAGGAGAAAGAGGAGGTGGGTGGAGTTCGCAGTTTGCGCTCCACCGCCGGCGCACCTCGCATTCGTCGCCTGCCGTGGAGTCCTGGAGGCCGATGTGAGCCAGCTGCAGCCGTCAACTTTTCAAGCTCTTTCTTCCGCGGACAGCACTCAGAAGGCTCCCCTGTACCGGAGCACCGGATCTCACCACTCCGCCTGGGCTGGCTTTCCCGGCAGCATGGAGGGTGACGTGATGGATAAAGTGGAGTCCACAGCGACGACGGTGTGTGACTTGGACCCCAACAGCGGGAGCATCCCGGCTACCAAAGTGGAGATCACCGTCTCCTGCAGGTGAGCGAATGCATGCGACCAATCAAACGGACGTTAAAATGACTGGAACACATTTCATAAAAGCAATAGGACGCGCTGCCATCGGGGAAACTATTTGCATTTGATGATGCTCAGGTGATGATTGTGTTGTTTCAGCATTTGATTGCAATGTTTTCATGATTGTTTTCACATATTTGAGCATTTCCAACATTTGGTTGCAATATATATTATATATATTATATATTATATTAATAAATATATAATAAATGTATTATATATATTTATTATATATTAACTAAAAAAAATATATATATTATTTATTAACCCCCCCAACTATATGTGTATTTCCGATATTTGTTTGCAATCTTTAATCATTCTTGTCAAACATTTTAGCCAGTAGCGTGCAAAGGACCGGTGGGGGTGGGAGGTGGGCTGGTGGTGCCCATCCACATGTTTGGGTGGGCATCCCAACCCAGCCCCATCCCCAGCGTTGACAAAAGGAATTCACTTGCGAAAAACGTTATTGCAAGTGGGAAAAATTCAATCTATAATGACCCCTTGTCGCCATGTTGGGATGCCACTGATTTTAACATCTCCAATATTTGAGTGCAATATTTCATCTCTTGTCTTAATTGTTTGAATTTCCAACATTTGATTGCAATATTAAAAAAAATGTGGGCATACATTTTACCATCTCCGAGATTTAATTGCAATATTACATCAATTGTGTGTCCAATTTGAGCATTTAATTGACTGCAATATTTCATCATTTTTGGTCATAAAGTTCAGCCTTTGGAAGATTTGATTGCAACATTAAATATCATTTTTATGTCATCAATTTTAGCATTATGTTATATAACGTGTGTGTGTGTGTGTGTGTGTGTGTGTGTGTGTGTGTGCGTGCGTGCGTGAGTGTTGTTGATATCGACCGTGTCGGAGTTTCGTTGCCTCACTCCGGGTCACCTCTTGCCTCTCACTCTGCTGCCACCCTCACCCTTTGGGTGCAAGTGCTTCACAGGCCTGGGAATCATTTGTCACACAAGCTCAAGCACTCAAATTGTCCATCTCTCATTTTTAATTCAGGCTCTGCAAAGACCCCTCCTCCAAATACGATCTTGCATGCTGCTCGCTCAGGGTGGGGCAGGGCTGCCTGCCTGCGCCTGCTGCTCTCCATCCTCGCATGGCTTGGCGTTTAAGACATTTTAGCTAGGTGTACTCGCTGGGCGACGACGACGATTTCATTATTCATTCAGCGATATATAATGGATGAGTTTAATTTCATGTATGAGAGAGACACGCAAGAAAGGAGCAGAGAATTAGTGTCACACCTGCCCCCGTCTCCGTCTTGTTGTTCATCTTGGGATTCCACCGCTTACCGGTGTGGCCTCCTAACTTTGATTGAATTGCCCTGTGGAAAACCTGCATGGTCAGTGTGTGCGCATGCATTTGTGTGTGTTGTAACGTCCCGACAGTTCCTCTCCATTGTTTGTCACCTAAGACAGTTGTTGCAGGCAGAAACACTGTGCTTCTCAGTTGCGGCGTTTACAGTTGTGGACAACCTTCCACACGCCTTCTCATGTGTGGTGTGACGATCTCCATTGAAAGCTCATTAGAAAAAGAGCCGATCGGCTGTGAAATAGGCATTGAGGATGACGATGTCAAGGATGTTGTGCCACAGCACCATGCACCGCTTCTGTGTCTGTCGCTCGCAGGTCCAGGTGGCAACCATCTGGTCCCGGGCCTCTACCCCTTTTGTGTGGCTGTAGAATGTGATTACCTCAGGTTTTTTTCTTTGTTGCATCTTCATCCACCACTTGTGATCCACCACGCTCTGGAACGCATCAGCTTTTATTTTCTAACATAGCGTATAGTTGCCAATGAATCCAAACTGTGAATCTCTGCGGACTTGGAGGACTTCATTATACTGATGGATGCATCATCAGTATGATATACCGAGGGATGTCCTCCAATCCATATGTATTCATCCATATCTCAGAAAGAACACCATTTATTTTGCTGTCTGCTGTTGTGTGAATGCAAAATGGCTGCCTCATCCTGGTACTTCAGCTTACAGATCCCTCTGGTGTATTGCAACAACATAATGAGGCTCTCTCCAGTGCCTTTAACATAATTAAAAAACTGGACCAACCGGTACAATCATAGCTGAAAGACTTTTGTAATTCAACTGTTGGGTTGACCCTATTGGGAAAGAAGTCGGGTCAGTTTTACCAAACATTGGATTAAATTATTAAACCATCTGTTGGGCAAGTGATGCTCCGCTCACAACATAAAACAAAATGCATTGATTTCATAACCCAACTATTGGTATAGGCTGTTAGATTTGTGTTTGATCATCCACACTGGGTTAAAGGCACACCACTATTGGGTTGGAAAACACCCATCTTCTCAAATTCGCCATTTTTGTTTCTGATTCCCACTTTTTCATTCACCTGGGACTGGGACCTGCTTTGGACTGGACTATTTTATTTACTATGTTATTAATGCTAACGAGTAAACACTTTTCCAGAAGAAAGAGTGGCTTCAGTATGATGACGTTTCGACCAACATAACATCATATAATTATATTTTAGACCAGCGGCACAGTGGACGATTGATTAAAACCTCGGTCTCACAGTACATAGGTCATTGGTTCAAATCTGGGCTCCGGTCTTCCTGTGTGGAGTTTGTGTATTTTCCCCGTGCCTATGTGGGTTTTATCTGGGTATTCCAGTTTCCTCCTACTTTCCCAAAAAGTGAGGATAAGCAGTAGAGATAATTGAT
The DNA here is from genome assembly GCF_024500275.1 of Phycodurus eques. NCBI lineage: Eukaryota > Metazoa > Chordata > Actinopteri > Syngnathiformes > Syngnathidae > Phycodurus > Phycodurus eques. Next base: position 25,368,815 of record NC_084525.1, read on the forward strand.
GGATGGATATTTTAAACTTTTGGGTCACATTGTATTAACCCAACAGCAAAATCACATTTAACCCATTTTGGGGTATACTATCAAAACCCAGGGTAACATTCATAACCCCGCCCAGCTAGTTTACAATAACCACTAACTGTGTCGGTCCAACTTTAGGAAGACGTTGAGTTACCCACGCAGCAGTTCCAAGGGTGAATAAAGTTATTAGAAGAAAAAGATATCTCCTGGTCATTTTTAACCCACTTGAGCATCTCAGGGTTAAGCAGCCATTTTGGCCAAATTCTAAGGCTTTTAGTTTGCAGCAGCGGACTTGGGGGAAAAAGTGGCCCCGGAGTCATGGACAAACCGGCCCAGTTCATGCGCGCCGTGCAGAGCCAGACAACACAAATTTCCTGTAACCTGGTGAGAAAAAATAACATTAAAAGATTAATTTGATGCTCTTTTGGACTATAATTTATGGAGTAGATGATAACCTCAAAAACCTAAAACTAAAAATATAAACAACGACGAAAGGAACAGAGTAAGGACTACCATCTACACACCCTGAAGAATGAAGTCACAAGGTGTGAGTACACACTTGAAATGACACTGGATGAAACTTAAAACAATTAGCTGCAATCACAAAACTGTGATGCAGTACGTGTTAAGATGCAAAAAAAAAAAAAAAAACATGTTTATGAAAGCCCTGGCAAACAGCTATCTGCACGCTCAGTTGCTTCTTATTCTCTTTCTCTCTGTTTACTGGTTATCTTGCACTGACTGACAGACAAGGTTCATTCACTCACCTTCTCTCATTTAGATTCGCCCCACCCACCTTTTACTGGTCCTAGATTTAGCTATTGTTTATTGGAGTACAGATTAATTTATTGCTTGGGTTTGTTCAAAAATACATGGAAAGAGGACCTTGGAAAAAAATAGTCACAAATTAAATCGCAATTGCAATATTGAGGAATAAAAAATTTGTATTGGTAATTATACTATGGAACCAGTGCAACATGAAAATGTTTGCAGTACAGTATGTACATGAGACAATGTAAGGATATTTGGCCTGCTTAAGCCAGACATACACAATAAGGCTGCGCAATTTATCAAATCGTCATCATCAAGAGATACTGACATCATCTACAATAAACTTATTGCCAAGACAACCTGTGCTAAGATAAACGAGAAAGTTAATTAAGCCGTGGTAACCAATTGTATCTTGTAGCGATACACGTTTATTTATCACAAGTCATATTGTAATATAGGAGAAGCGGCTCAGAAAATGGATGGATGGATATTGTAATATTGCAGTTTTTTTCTTATTTTATGCAGGCCTAATAAACACTCTGGAATGAAATTACTGATTGTTGTGGTTGCTGTTGATCCCATCTACAACCCCAATTCCAATTAAGTTGGGATGTTGTGTTAAACATAAATAAAAACAGAATACAAGGATTTGCAAATCATGTTCAACCGATATTTAATTGAATAAACTACAAAGACAAGATATTTAATGTTCAAACTGATAAACTTTATTGTTTTTCGCAAATAATCATTAACTAAACTAATCATGAACTTCGAATTTTATGGCTGCAACATGTTCCAAAAAAGCTGGGACAGGTGGCAAAAAAGACTGAGAAAGTTGGGGAATGCTCATCAAACACCTGTTTGGAACATCCCACAGGTGAACAGGCTACTTGGGAACAGGTGGGTGCCATGATTGGGTATAAAAGGAGCTTCCCTGAATTGCTCAGTCATTCACAAGCAAAGATGGGGCGAGGTTCAGCTCCTTGTGAACAAGTGCGTGAAAAAATAGTCGAACAGTTTAAGGACAATGTTCCTCAACATGCAATTGCAAGGGATTTAGGGATGTCATCATCTACGGTCCATAATATCATCAAAAGGTTCAGAGAATCTGGAGAAATCACTGCATGTAAGCGGCAAGGCTGAAAACCAACATTGAATGCCCGTGACCTTCGATCCCTCAGGCGGCACTGCATCAAAAACCGACATCAATGTGTAAAGTTTATCACCACGTGGGCTCAGGAACACTTCAGAAAACCAATGTCAGTAAATACAGTTCAACGCTACATCCGTAAGTGCAACTTGAAACTCTACTATGCAAAGCAAAAGCCATTCATCAACAACACCCGGAAACGCCGCCGGCTTCTCTGGGCCCGAGCTCATCTAAGATGGACTGATGCAAAGTGGAAAATTGTTCTGTGGTCCGACGAGTCCATATTTCAAATTGTTTTTGGAAATTGTGGACGTCGTGTCCTCCGGGCCAAAGAGGAAAAGAACCATCCAGACTGTTATAAGTTCAAAAGCCAGCATCTGTGATCGTATGGGGCTGTGTTAGTCCCAGTGGCATGTGTAACTTACACATCTGTGAAGGCACCATTAATGCTGAAAGGTACATACAGGTTTTGGAGAAACATATGCTGCCATCCAAGCAACGGCTTTTTCATGGACGCCCCTGCTTTTTTCAGGAAGACAATGCCAAACCACATTCACCAGACCCCGGATTGTTGAACAGCTGTACATCAAGCAAGAATGGGAAAGAATTCCACCGACAAAGCTTCAACAATTAGTGTCCTCAGTTCCCAAACGTTTATTGAATGTTGTTAAAGCAAACGTGATGTAACACAGTGGTAAAAGTGATCCTGTCCCAGCTTTTTTTGGAACGTGTTGCAGCCATAAAATTCTAAATTCTAATTATTTCCTAAAAACAATAAAGTTGATCAGTTTGAACATTAAATATCTTGTCTTTGTAGTGTATTCAATTAAATATAGGTTGAACATGATTTGCAAATCATTGTATTCTGTTTTTATTTATGTTTAACACAACATCCCAACTTCATTGGAACTGGCGTTGTATGTAGGATGGGGCATGTACAGGAAACTTAAAAAGCTATTTATTCATTCATATTCATTTAGTAGCAGAGTCAGCTCAAAGACAGTAGCAGGTTGGCTTCAACCAGAAAAGGATTATCAGTAAGCAGGTTGACAAATAGAGAAAACGTTTGGTCATTGAACGATGCTAAATTTGAATTCTGTGAAATGTAGGCCCAGGCAGCTTAGGCTACAGTAGACACTTCACGACATGAGCAAGCAAACTAATGTTAGCCAAATAAGCATTTTCACCGAAAGCATCACAGTTTAAAACATAAGTTACCATTATATCAGTCGGACTTTCATGTCGATATCCAGCTGTTGAGGGCCAGGCTCACCGCGGCTTGCGCCGGCAACGGACTCCTGTGTGGCCGTCGCCAAACTCGAACGACCACCAAATAACTCTGTTATTTTCTTATGTGTGGCCGCCACTTCCTCAAGGGATTTCCTTTTTTTATCATGATTTTTTTTAATCCCTCAACTTCTCAGCACCACTTTTTTGTTTTGGAGGTTGTTTTTTCTTGTCCATCTTAACTCTGGTCAGGCTGCCGATCTATCTACAGGTTCTCGTACCGTTAGCTGAAGAGTGATTGACAGGTGATAGTCAGCTGCAACAGTCTGGGAAAATGGGTGGGACATAAACACGTGGCCCTAATTTGACTGGCTTAGCATAGACAGTAGCAGGCGAAAGCAGGTACGTACAGAATAACCTATCACAACAGTGGGCCCATGACACTAACCCCCTCCTCCTAGTGGACATTAAAGCTGCTGGCCGACGGCTGTAGCCCTAGACTCCCCCGCTCTGTTTCATTTGCTTCTTCATTTTGTGGCACATTTCAGTGTGTCCCTTCTGATGCGCAATGATTTGTTCCCCCCATCTTCCTACTTAAAGCTCGCGATACGCGTTGATGCCTCCCAGCGCTGTCGTTCTGCAGCTCCCTTGTTTGTCATTAACGTCTCGCCAAACCGAAACTCGCTTCTGGCCACACTTTTTCCAGGATCGGGAAATCATTTCTGCTGCCTTGAGCGAGTCGGGAGAGATTGTCTGATTGAGACTTCAGCGCAACGGCTCATTTTCACACTGGTCAGACCTCTGGGGAGCAATGTAAGACACGAAAAAAAACCTGTTTATTACCACTCTCAGATAAAGTTTACTGTTAAATAATCATAAAACAAAGACAATTATACATTGTGTGTTTGAAACAACCACATAACTTTTCCTTTATAGAGTATGCTTTGCTTAATGCTAACAAGCAATGCAATACGCCATGATGGGCTAACAAATAGCATCAGTGTTTTAACAGATATTTGAGCACAAAATGGTCTCGCAACATATGTCGACAGACAATATAGCAATATTCACAGGCATATATTGTATATCCTTTGTGAAAAATTACTAACATTACTGCATCTTACTGAGTCACTTGTGGATCTCTCCTCCGTGTGTCTCTATGTCTGTATTATACTGCCCCTTTGATGGCCAAAGTGCCCACACCAGGAGGAGCAGCACAATGTCCACTGAATTGAAGCAACAAATGTGGAAAATACTGCTTAGCTCTTTATATTCTATTAAACTTTGTCATTACTGTATATTATTATTAAGTACAATATTATCGTGTTTTTTATTGTTATTAAAAAATACATTAAAATGTTGTTTTTTGGGGAGGCTGGTTGGAACGGATTAATGGGATTTCCTTTCATTTCAACAGGGAAAAATGATTGGAGATATGAGTGTTTTGAGTCATGAGCGTGGTCACGGAACGTATTAAATGCTTGTAGCCATTCCCCTCATTTCTTACGATAGACTGATTTTGTTATTTGTTATTTCACTCCTGTTTTGTAAATTGGAGATGGAGAACACTTTTCCATGCTTTTGCGAGTTACATTGAGATGAAACACCTCGTGTGCCCTTGAGACTTTTTCATGTACCCTGTTATGATCGACATTGTCACCCAATTGTGAGTTTTGGTGGGGGTGTTGTGTTAAGGACCCCATCACGTTATACTTTTTCACATAGGATACACGCTCTTGCAAAAATTTGAGTGTTGAGGTCATTGGAATCGGGATCCAATTTTTTACTGGGTGAGTTTTGAAAAATGTATACATTTTCACCAGGATATACTGTATTCACTTGCACCTACATTTTCTGGTATGATTACACCCCCTAAAGGTGAATAGTTGGTTCAAATCATCATAACCAACGCCACATGTCATAATCTGTGTTTTTGTTATTTCGATTATATTTAGTTTCGTCTTGTTTACTGTGTCCCATGTTCAAGTCTTGTATTGTCTTGCTTAGTTCTTTTTTTCCACCTGTTCTCGTCAGCCCTGTTCTTTGATTCTACCAATCAGCCCTTGTCCAGGTGCGCCTCGTTTCCTCGTCAGATTTAATTCCATTTTCTGTCGGTCTGTGTCGGATCGTCTTCATACGTCATGTTTCCTGAGTCTCATCAGGTCAGTTTTCCTGTAGTTTGTAGTAGTGAGTGTTTTGTTTATTTCTTACTTTGAGTCTTGTTTTTTGGACTTGGTTAATTTAGTTTTTGCTTCCACATGCCTTTTTTGCCCTTTGAAATAAATCTAGTTTTTATTTTTAGTACATCCTGCACTCCTGCCTGCCTGCCTGCCTGCCTGCCTGCCTCCCTGGGCTTGGGTCCACCTTTTGCCTTCCCCCAAACGCCACAAACCTCAAATCCTGACATCATAGTCTCAACACAGACTGTTGATGTGTACAGTATTTGGAGAAAAAAAGAAGTAAGTGGGTGTCTGGTGCCTGAGGGGCTCCACAATGCTGTGTCATTTATTTAGTCAGCCTGGAACTCAGAGATTGCGGCGCACTCGGAATTGAATTGTAGCGTGCAGCCCTGCAGGCGTTCTTATATTATCTGCCAATATTCCTGCAGTAGACCCTTGAAAGAAGAAAAAAAGTGTGACTGGAGACCGGGCGCCAGACAAGGGTTTTATCAAAGCAAGTGCATATCGCTGTGACGGCACAATACTTCACGTCAAAGGTTCTGATTGGTTTTTCTCTCGGGTCAGCCAGCGATTCTAGCACTGAGCATCTCCCTTCTCGTACTGAGGGATTTGCGCCAAGTCGGCAATAAGATGGTTTCTTCACACAGCTGTTCCAACAATCTGATCTCCACAGGTGGGGGAAGCAAGTCACATGATGTGACCCGAGTCAGACACAAGTTTAGGACTTTGGACTTGCATGACTTGACTTTGACGTGGTATTCATGAGACACGACTTAACTAGACTTGAGAATTCTAGTATTCCATTATGGTGTGTTTTTGAAAGAAAAGTTCATTTGAATGTAGTTCACCTGCACCTGGCAAGCCACAAGTAGGCTATAATGCAGAGTGTCAACTCATTCATGTCCCTGTAAAGTGGGGGGGGGGAAATAAATAAAATAGTGGTCCCTTGAGATACATGAGACCCAACTGACAAGTTTTTCAAAATCCGAACGGTTGTTCGGCCAATTTATTAATTTATTCAAAAAAATGTTTTGGGACTTGTGAGTGCAAACTTGAGATAGGAGTGCTTTACGGTGGCAGTGAAGGCAACTCAACTTCACAACAAGCGTCAGTTTGGCAGGTGGTGAACAATCCTTGCAAAAAGAGGCTTCAAGCTGTTTAATGCCACTCCCAGATGAGGTTTACTCTAAAAGCAAACAAAAAGAGAATTACACTTTGTGTATTTCAAACAACTAAACATTGCCTTAGAAATGACTAGCATTACTTATGATTCGCATCGATGGCTGCACTGCTATAACCCTTTTATACCATAGCTATTTTAACACTAACAGTGAAGCATCACATGCAGACAGAAAATACAATACTCACAGGCTTTTTTTATTACAAGTGAAAAATGACTACTAGTTTTGCAGTCTGAGTCACTGAGTCAGTGGTGATTCTTCTTCGGTAGTCTATATGACTGCATTATACTGCACCCCAGTGGCACATCAGACGGAGCAGCACAATGATGCACAAACTGTTTAATTCTTTACATTCTATTTAATTGTGTTATTCCAAAATGTTTTTTTTTTATATAAAGTACAATATTCTAGAGTGCTATTCAAAAGCACATTACAAAAGTTGTTCTTGATTTTTCTCGGGAATGCCGCAACAAAGGAATGCCATTTCCATTCATTTCAGTGGGGAAAGATGATTTGAGAAACAAGTGCTTTGAGTTATGCGTGTGGTCATGGAACTCATATCTCAAGGCACCACTGTACGAATTGTAAATTTGACACACCACTGAGAAGAGGGTTGTTAACAGCCCTGCTAAATTTGAATGATTGGAAAAAAACAAGTGTATAAAAGGAGGCTTCAAAATCGTGAAAAATCAAGTCACTGTCGCTGCTCTCAAAGGTTCTGTACATGTCCTCTGTATGCGTGAAACCACGACCCACTGAAAAATGAATGTTACTTTGCTAGCAACTTTTTTTTATACCTACAGTACACATCCCTCCTGTATATGCTTGAACAATATACTGTAGTTCTTAGTCTATTAGTTTTCAGCAATTATCTTCAAACATGTAGAATGTACTGAATTCACTTTACAGTTTCTTTAATCAAATATGGACGGAATGCAAAAAGATATTACATTCGGATTTAAGGATTATTTTCATATCTACAGTATATCAAATCGGGAAAGAGAGAAGGCAACATGCAAGGTTTGCAACGCAAAGAGATCCAACAACTACATCTACTTTATTTGTCATTATCAAATCTAGAGAGAGGTCAGATATGTTAGATTTTTACGTATTTATTTTGAACATGTAAATGAAATAAAATGAAATGTGTTTTTTCTACAACAACAGCATTAAAAACAAAAACAAACAAAAAGCATAACCATCCATATTCGAAAAGGGGTGAGAAGAAGCAATCCCACTCCTTTTCCACAATCGTATATAAAATCACTTGTTCCACTTCCTAATGCCTTTCATTACATTTTGTAAAAATAAAAAAAAAACAGAAAAGCACAACAACAAAATGAAAGTTAATACATAGGAACAATAATGAGAAAAGCAAGTAGAACAAGAAAGGAAAAGCAAGTACGCAGTGGTTTAACACCCACCTTCCGATATCGCTCAAGAGTCACGTTTTTATACGTAATCTTGAAGTGATTCATGTTTGGACATTGCTTGAATTTGTCGTTTAAAGTGTTCCACAGGGTCAAGCCACATATTGAAACAAAAAAACTTCTGTAACTTCTTATGTTTTTTTTCTATTTCATGGTAATTGATTAGTTTTTGCCTCGGAACCCGATTTGTGCCGTTTGACATGCTATTTGATCCATTGACTGTAAAAAGTATAATTGTGTATGGTCCCTATGGGTGACTCCCCATTATACTGATAGCTATTCTTCTGCAGAATATGTACAGGTTGTTTTGAAGTCTCGTAGCTGACGCCCCATATCTCTGCACGGTAACTTAGATGTAAGAAAACTAACGAGCAGTAGAGATTGTGTTATCCAAGACCTTTTTTTGCTTTCTATACTACTGTAATTGTTCTTAAAACTTTGGACTGTAGCTGTTTTATGTGAGGCTTCCAACAGATAAATTTGTTTTCAGTTACCCTTTCAATACTCGCCACATTTATTTGAACTTTTGTTTGTGAAATTTTACTGCAAATTCCAAATATAGTTGTGACTTGAAATGCGAGTTTAGTTTGCTCTGTGACTACACTCCTAACCCAAAAGGATATCGAAAATTATCTTTCCCGATTGAAATGAACGGAAATGCCATTAATCCACTCCAGCCTCCTCAAAAACTCAACAAAAATGCTTGATGTGTTTTTAAATGGAAAATAACTGTAATATTGTGCTCCATAAAAACATATTGTAAAACATTAATTAAATAGAGTCAAGGAAATTAAACCTGATGATAAATTCATTGCGAAGCTTTCTGGCGACTCGGCCACCTGGGGCAGTATAATACAGTAATGCAGACACACACGAAGATGTTTCACAAATACTGTACGTGACTCAGTAAGCTGCAGTAATATTAGCCATTTTTTGCACAAAATCTACAATACTGTATATGCCTGAAAGTATTACTATACGGTCTGTCTACATGTGCTATGAATTAGCTTGTCTATGGCATTTGCATTGGTTGTTAGCATATGCTTTATGGATGGTTTAAATACACATGCAGTGCCAAACTGCCACTTGTTGTGAATTGAGTTCACTGCCACTATACAATGCTAGTCTAAAATTTCTGCTCGCAACTCAAAGCAAAAAAATTAATTAATCGGCCGAGTGACGTCTCGTATCTCAAAAGCCCCGCCAGTCGGGTCACTCTTGTCTCAAGGCACCACTGTAAATTATTTTCTTTGATATTTACAGTTTAGCTCATCAATAGCTGGTCAAACATTATCTAAGCCACATGTCTGTTATGCATTTAATTGAAAAGACAATAAACTAAACTAAAATATTGCGACTGTGATAGTACAGCTAACTAACTCTTCAAGTAGATATTGAGTGCAAAGTGGGTAAAGGGCAAATTCTTTATATGTTGTGGCTGAGCAAGATTGTATTACTTGACTTATGACTTGACTTACTAAGTCAAGCCTTGATTTAACTTGCTTGAAAGTTACTGGAGACTCAATTAGATTTTTGCCACAGTAGCTTGGCACTTGCTTGAAATTTGAAGGTTAAGACTTGAGACTTACGACTTTCACGTGACCTACTCCCATCTCTGCTGATCGCCTTGTGTGTTGATATGAAAGTCTTTTTTCCCCCCCCCCACTATTTGAAAGAGTTCCCAGGTGTCTTTGTAACGTGTGACACGCTTTTGTCAAATATCCCAAGATCTTCCTTTTTTTTAATAGCCTAGCTGACATTAGTCTGTTTTGAGGGGGTGGTCCTGTGTCATTAAAATGAGTGACAGTTCACCCTACCCCATATTCTACGGAACCAATGCTGAGTAGTGGTGGAGGCAGAACTTCATAGACTTCACTTTGTCCTTGGGTTTTGTCTAAATCTCATCGGTTCGGCCACATCAATCCTGTTTTGTCTTACTTGCATTTGCTTTATTAATTTTAGATATTGATTTATTTCATCATTAATTAAATCTACATACTTTTTGTGATGTTTTTGTTTGTTTGCTGTGAGATTTTCCTAATGTAAAATACAGTTTGTGCATTGGCTCAGTAAGGCTTTGGAAACACTCCGCTTTATAACATTCAGTCGCAGTGATTGATTGATTACAGCAGTGTAGCATCCAATCGATACATTCCATAGCTGGGAGGAGGAGGGGGAAGGGGGTAACTAACGGAATCAATCTGCTCCCGAGGGACTCATTACCTTGGACGTGACCGCGAATCAGCCAGGATTCTGGTTCTCTGATTGACGCTCCATGGGGGGGGGGGTTTACACCGCTCTTAGATACTGTACCTGTACATAGCTGGAATACTTCTGAATTTCACCCTACACACAGAAGTTGTGTAAGACTTCCCCAACTTCCACATGTAGAGTGAAATTCTGAAGTATGATATACTCTAATACACTGATGATCTGGCAGCACGATAAGGTAATGGTTATGCTCTCCAGTGTGGATGCGTGCAGTCACGGTCGAGATTTCTAAATTGTCCACAGGTGTGAATGTTTGGCGTAAATGTGCCCTGATGTAGACTGTTGACCAATCCATTGTTTGTCAATGTGCCCAAATATTGGCTGGCAACCAATGCATGGCTTCTCTCAATGTTTGCAGAAATTTTTCTGGGGCACAAAGATTTTCCCCCGCAAAAAAAATTTGGGTTTAAGATCGCAAGTCAGTGAAGCACATAATTAAGCATGAACTCATGATAATATTTATATATGCTGGTGTCACTGTTCTGAATGAAAGGATGGAAAGTTTATGGTGGTGGCTCCCGATCAGTGCCAGAAACCAGGGAAGGTATGGTGACCATTAAAGTGCCTCAAAACGTAAATCCTTGTTTTTTTTCTAAATTCATTGAAAATGTTTGAAGATGAGTGCTGAAAACATGTGAAAATTCTTACAACAATATAGCACTGAATTGTTGCTTAAGACTCATGCATCTTCTAAATGTTTTTGAATTTGTGGGCAAGGCTAAAAACTATCCTCATGACATCAAGAGTTTTGGGTGTATACTTTCTGTCCCCCACTATATAAACACCAAGCGCCCTTATTTCATGCAGTGGTCATTTGGCGGAATTGTGCAATGTGTTTGGTGTTATTTGGCCCAACATGTCTTTGGCGTCTGGCCGCATGCGCATTATGTTGCGAAACAGCAGCAAACTTTACAGGATCCACCACCCCGCAGCCCCACGCTAGAGTACATGGTGAATGTCTGTTAGCCATTATGCATCGCGGGTGAGAAGTGGGGGGTGCGACACCCAGCTGCGGCCGCGGAAGCCTGCAACTCGGCAGCCGCAGCACTGCGTACACCACACTTTTTTAAATCCATTCATTCGTTGTCCATCTTGTTAACATTGCTCTTTGCTTTTCTGTGGTGTGTTGAATTTACAAGACCGGCCAGTTTTGCAGCACTTTAAGGAGTAGATGCATTATAAAAGCTATTATGAGCTAGTCACTTGAATATCATATCATGAATAATTTGTGACATTGATACGGTCAGTGGAGTTATTAGTGAGAATGGCTAATGTTGACTACGTGATGTCATCCTACAATGTGAACTGAACTATATGCCATGATGACCATTTACTTTGCTCGTTGTTTCATCATCATTTGTAACAGTGCAGTCGGAGCGTGTTGACAGGAATGGCCGGAAAAAGCCACAAGTGAAAACAAGGCGATCCCCTCCTGGCTCACAGGACTCACACTGCTTTTGTCACTATTTTCAGATAGCCCTTTAGGCTCAGGAGTTTGTTTTCTGAACACCCCGCTGGTTTAGGAGATGTGAAAGGACTGACAGGTTTACAAGTGTTACATCATTGGGAGCCTTTTCCCTCTGTGGCAATTTGAACTTCTCACAGTCAGCGGATTTGTCTACAACACAATCTGCTCAATTTTCCACCTTTCAATCCATCCAAGTTAGACTATCGCCAACAGGACGTTTCTGTCTGTCTTTGTAAGAATATACGCTTTTACTGAAGGTTTACGCTCTAAATAGGCACACACTTGCATGCAAATAGATGTTGAAGGCGCACCCATGATTGCATCTACCAAACGGACAAAATAACAGAACAATTTCTTTTGTGCTTTTGCCTCAATGAATATGCAATAGTGTTCTTCCCATATTTGCAATTCACTGGTCTTTTGTCACCTATTAGCAGATTTTTATTTTTATTTTATTTATTTATCCAGCCATCCGTTTTCCTTACCGCCCATCCTCACTAGGGTCGCAGGGCGTGCTGGAGCCTATCCCAGCTATCTTCGGGGGAGAGGCAGGGTAAATCCTGAACTGGTCGCCAGCCAATTGCACAGCACATAGAAACAAACAACCATTCACACCTAAGGGCAAGTTTGAGATGTCAATCAACCTACCATGCATGTTTTTGGGATGTGGGAGGAAACCAGAGTGCTCAGAGAAAACCCACGCAGGCACGGGGAGAACATGCAAACTCCACACAGGCGGCGCCGGGACTTGAACCCCGGTCCTCAGAACTGTGAGGCAGAAGTGCTCGGCAGACGTGCTAACCAGTCGTCCGACGTGCTAACCAGTCGTCCATTGTGCCGCCTTTTATTTTTTTTAACCTATCATCCTTTATTCACTGGAAAAAAAATCACCAATTTGCTGTTTTGGGGCTCATATTGAAGCCCAAATACAAAAGTGTTGCTTTGGCACAATCTTGTGGCATGTTGGTGCCAAGGAATTATAGTTAAGCGAGGGTAGGGGCTTCATTTAGACAGGGCCATGCCTTCATAAATGATCTTGTGGCATGTATAGGCACACAAATCTTTTATGGAAGGTTGTCAATTACTCAAAAGATTTTTGCTATGTACGACCGGGCTGAGTCTCGATCCACCTCAAAATATCCAGGGTTAGTTTGTGTCAAAATTCAATAAATAACCATTGAAATAAAAAAGAAAATTAAAATAGGTTATTAAAAAAATCCATCCATCCATTTCCTGAGCCGCTTCTCCTCATTAGGGTCGCGGGCGTGCTGGAGCCTATCCCAGCTATCATCGGGCAGGAGGCGGGGTACACCCTGAACTGGTCGCCAGCCAATCGCAGGGCACATACAAACAAACAACCATTCGCACTCACATTCACACCTACGGGCAATTTAGAGTTGTCAATTAACCTACTATGCATGTTTTTGGGATGTGGGAGGAAACCGTAGTGCCCGGAGAAAACCCACGCAGGCACGGGGAGAACATGCAAACCCCACACAGGCGGGGTCGGGGATTGAACCCCGGACCTCAGAACTGTGAGGCAGACGCTCTAACCAGTCGGTCACCGTGCCAAGGTAAATACAATTGTGCCTAAATAAATGTTTAAAAACAAGCAGTTCTCGAAGATGGAATGCGAATGTATTGAACTTGTTTTAAGTTGAATACAACTGAACTGTACTTGGGCATTGACTCAGTTACCACTAGTGGTACCATCACAAGTGTAGCAGATCTGTGCATAACGGCAAATACCACCCCATCCCCACATGGACAACTATACACAGTTAAGTATTCAAGTATGTGGCTCTTAGCAGAAGCTAACTTGCTACACTGACTTGGTTGACCCATTTCTCAATTACAAGTACAGCTTTTATTACCATGACGACCAAGGGCTGACTTCTGATTATGTGTGTGTGTGAAGTAGTAACACATGAATTTAAGGTATTTGTTGTTTTAGCAAGTGATTCTCCTTATTTTCTTATTAATGAAATTAAAGAATAACAGATCAGCGCTGGTCTCGAATGGTCTTGACAAGAGTAAGACTTTTGGGCGACGAGTCCGAGAAAAGAACAAGACCTTCCAAATGTGGTCTCGAGACATGTCTCGAGTGTGACAACATTACGCTATAGTGCATCACATAATGTTAGCTTAGCATGTCCTTGGGCCATGTGGCTGCTAAGTAACTGAGAAACCTGAAGCTTCAGTAATGTGTCATCTCCTAATCCCAAACTATTTTCTTGGAGAGTAATGGCTTCCAATTTTCAAAAGATTACTTCCAGTACGATCTACTGCCTCATTGGTTCTCGGAAGGACAAACGAGGGACTTGAAAGTGAAGTCTGAGGCAGCGGTGGAGAGAGTTGGAAAGTTCCCGTATGACATTAGCGACAACAGGAAAGCCTGAGGGAGGGTTTGCATTTGCAGGCTTCCTTTACTTAGCTTTCTCCTCTACCCCGCGGCCATCTTTTTCTTTTTCAAGTGAGCAAAGACACTGCATCTCCATTCACTTAGCGGTCTCTCAGCAATGTACCTTCTTTGTCCAACATCGCCTCGAGCAGCTTGGGAGCAATCAAAGTAAATGGCATGGACGGACCAACAAACGGATAGTAGAGACCTGGCGGAGGTCAGCTGAGCCATTACAAGTGCACATTCTTTTACAAAGATTTCTCTTCGCCCCAAGGCCATTCTTTAATTTAGCAAAAATGTGAATGATGTAAGTTAGCTCGAATGGTGGGGAAGTACAGGATTTAGTAGGACTGAAAACTTTGTTTTAAAAACCCAAGTACTGACCATTGAGGCACTAATCTAATGTTTCCACCAGAATCCTTTTTTTTTTTTTCTTCCTCTGTTATATGCATACAGTAACAGGTCAAAATGAGTTTGTGATATGATTTAAGTTTGACATCTGTGCGGTTTGTTGATTGAATGCAAAAGTCAATAAACGGCATAAGGCTTGCAAAATAGCTAGATTTGAAATCGCTAACATTGTGATGTAGTTTTGTCAATTAATATTCAAGAACTTGCCCACTTCGTGGTTGCTACCCACTCACTTAACTCAAAGGAACGGCAACACGGGATTTCCAGGATTTAAGCGAATAATTCTCAGGGGCTGCCACTCCATAAAAAAAGTATATATATGTTGCGTTTTACAACAATACTTAGTAACTATATTCATCATATATGATGTAACAGTGGATGAAATAACGAAGCTTGCTTTCATTTTTGCCAGAGATGATCGTGGCAGGTTAATTTCCAATGCATGGGAGCAAATGACGTGGTTAACCTAAAACACACACATGGTTGTGTAACCTAAAACACATATGTGTGTATATATATATATATATATATATATATATATATATATATATATATATATATATGTGTGTGTGTATATATATATGTATATGTATGTAATATTGTCCTAAGGTCTGACGTGTGTTAAGAGTGGATTTGTGACGATTTCAAGGTCCGAAACAGTTCGGGGCCAACAATCTTAAATAATGAACGTGTTCAATATTTACGACCAAGACTCTTCATGTGTGTGGGAAATGCCGACTTCTCCCGAATCATGATGCCCGAGAATGGTGACGTGGAACGAGATGTAGCCAATCAGAGAAGCACTCAAGAGTGACAAACACGAAAAGGACCTGTAAATGAAAACAAAAATATCTTACCCTATGTCATTTTATGTGCAAAAGTGGGTTCCCCAGATGGCAAGAAGTATTTTTCAGAGCACGTCATTTTTTGAGAACGTCGCCATTTCACAAGGCTCTTGGCTCCGCCAACGTTCGTGAACGTTTGGAAAATATCAGCGCATACCCAGAATTGTTTCATCTTCTTTGATTTTGTGAAACTATGTGTGATCACGTGAGATTTCAAGATCTGCGGTGAAACAGACTCTTGATGTGTGTGGTGTGTGTTGAGTTTCTCAGAGCACACCACACACATGACACCCAAAACTCTTGAATGGCTGCTTTTTTATCTTTATGTGTGGGGACTGTAGCAGATAAAACAATATTTTAAGAGTGGAAAAATTGTTGTGTGTACCAGGCTTAAAACTACAGCAATAGTGCAATGAAATCATGCACCAGTTTAAGCCCCTGCTGGACATTGTTTTGGGCAAATCCTGTTCAAAGACAAAAAAAGCTAACGTATCTTATAATTAGATGTGATTGTTTACAGTACAGTATATCACTTGGTCCCACCCAGAGGGCTTCATTGAAGAGTCTACTTGAAGAAATTGACCAGATGTGTGAATGTGAGTGGGAGTATTTCTTTGTCTGTATCAGCCCTGAAATTGACTGGCAAAGCAATCCAGTGGCATCGTTAGGCCTATTTTAGGGGGGGGCTTCAGTGCTTTTTAAAATTTTTATTAGTTATTTATTTATTTTTCTGTGCAAAAGTAAGACAAGCCTTTATGTTCTTTTTGGTTAGCAGTGGTGTTGTCCTTAGAACTCTGCCATGGATGCCATTTTTGCCAAGTCTCGCCATTATTGTTGAGTCATGAACACTGACCTTAAATAAGGCAAGGGGGGGCTGCAGTTCTTTAGATGTTGGCCTGGGTTCCTTTGTGACAACCTGGATGAGTCGTCTCTGTGCTTTTGGGGTAATTTTTGTAGTCGGGCCACACCTGCAAAGGTTCCCCACTGTGCCATCTGTTGTCCCTTTGTGGATAATGGCTCTCACTGTGGTTTGATGGATTCCTAATGCTTTGGAAATCACAATCAGAATCATCTTTATTTGCCAAGTATGTCCAAAACACACAAGGAAATGGCTTTGTAACCCTTTCCAGACTGATAGATGTCAATTACTTTATCTGTTCTTGAATTTCTTTGGATTGTGGCACTTTGTTGGAGCTTTTTAAAATGTTTTCCAACTCGATTTTGTCAGCGAGGTTCTACTGAAGTGATTTATGGACTGAACAGGTGTGGAGGGAATTAGGCGTGTGTGTGTGGTCAGTGAAAATTGGCTTCCCAAGAAAAAATGATTAGCCACAGTAATTCATGATTTAACAAGTGGGGCAATTACTTTTTCAAAGAGAGCCAGGTAGCTTTGAATATTTTTTCCCCTTCCTTCATTCCAATTTTTTAATTTATTTCTTTGTTTGATAACTACACTTGTTTGATGATCCTAAACATTAAAGTGTGGAAAATATGCAAAAAAGAATTTGCGAAGGGGCCAAATACTTTTTCTCGGCACTGTATGTGTATAGGGATTCATGTTGATATTTACTGTATGTATAAATTATTGTATGTATCTATGCTATCAATTTGCACTTCTCGATGAATAAGTTGTCTTACGTAAGGGTAAAGTGGTAGGATTTAAATAACCTTTTACTTCTTCCTGCTCATTTTCAGACTAGTATTTCATAGTGTTTCCGTTTGGGATATTTACAGTATCTTCTCAATTTTGTCTTTGTTTGGGAATTTTTGGACTGCTTGTTGGAAATAAATGTTCCCCAAAAAGTTCAGACGTTTTAAGTAGTGTTGTAAAAGCGACCACACCAGTTTTGGCTGTTTTTTCAGGCCAAAGTGTTGGAGGCGCTAACTGTGGAGGGCAATGGATGACAAGCTAATACACAGAAAAATAGTCGGTCAGGGATTTGCCTTTTTTTATCTCCCAATGATAATGATGATCACAAAATTCCAACAGGAGTCAGGTCATCCCGAGGCTAATACCTCACAAAGCTGTTTCTGTTAGCACCGCACATGTTCCTGTGGCAGAGGAATTCGGAATGACAATCACGGCAATGGCACCCTGTTGCTTGGTTGGATTCTGTCCGGAAATCTCATCTCTATTCATTGAATTCTCGCCGGTCATGAGAGGGATGAGGATTGTTACAAGGTGCTAGCAATCTATCTATTGGTACAGCTCTGCTTAAAAGCCCTCACTGAGAACTGGATATTATGTTGTGGAGGCGATAACAAGAGTCCCTGAGAGTGAATGACAATGTGTCCTGTTGTAACTGTATCATTTTAGATCTCTTTAGGTAAAACACACACACACACGCACACACACAATTAGCTTGAACTGACGCTGTTTGCCAGGAGGTGGGACCAAGCCTCTGACACAATATAAAAATATAAAATATAAAAAATATGTGAGTAAAAACCTGACAGGAAAAAAGCCTTCATGTTGTCATATGGCATGCTATTGATATTAGCATTAGCATGTCAAGCGGTGGCGTGAACAGCAATTTAAACTTTATCTCTTCTTCTCTTGCAGAAATCTCTTGGACAGAGACACCTTTTCCAAATCCGACCCACGTAAGTTATTTTTTTTGTTTTAAATGCTAATTGCAGTTTATCTTTTGTTCCTTGACCAGACATTTCATGGTCCCTCATGCGCAAGTCTAATTTTTGCTGAGCTTCACTTTGATTGTCGTTGTTGCTGTTTCAAAGTGTTCCTTCGATAATATTGGCATATCATTTGCACAATAAAATACGGTCTAATGCTAATCTAAAGTCATTTGAAACACAGTCTAAACCTAATGAAAATTTGTTTGAAATGGTGTAAACCGGCGGCACGGTGGTCGACTGGTTAGAGCGTCAGCCTCACAGTTCTGAGGACCTGGGTTCAATCCCCGGCCCCGACTGTGTGGAGTTTGCATGTTCTCCCCGTGCCTGCGTGGGTTTCCTCCCACATCCCAAAAACATGCATAAATTGGAGACTCTAAATTGCCCGTAGGTGTGACTGTGAGTGCGAATGGTTGTTTGTTTGTATGTGCCCTGCGATTGGCTGGCAACCAGTTCAGGGTGTACCCCGCCTCCTGCCCGATGACAGCTGGGATAGGCTCCAGCATGCCCGCAACCCGAGTGAGGATAAGCGGCTCAGAAAATGGATGGATGGATGGATGGTGTAAACCTGATTTAAACTCATTCAAAACAGTCTAAACCTTATATAATCTTATGTGAAACTCAGTCTAAACCTAATCCAGACTCATTTGAAAGTCAGTCTGAGCCTGATATAAACTCATTTGAAACTCTGTCAAACGCTGATCTAAACTCATTCGAAACTCAGTCTAAATCTTATCTAAACTCATTTGAAACTCAGTCCAGACCTGATCCAAACTCATTTGACACTCAGGGACTTATTTTCGAGACTGGAGTAAATCCAGCGTGGTGGGAAGCACAACTGTGCGCCAGGTGCAGGTTAGACAGGTGTTAGTAATTTTGTAGACCAGCTCAACCCGACGGATCAGACAGTGGGCGGGCTGCGCCACTCTGGGGGTATTTACAGCAGACTGCATTAGCCGCCAATCAAAGCATCTCCTCTCCTTTAAATGTAGTGCAATAACATTCTCGACGAAGACGTCTCTGTGTGGAAGAGGACGATGCGTAATCGCAGAAATCTGTGCATATGGGGAGCATTGTCACTTCTCTGGCCATGGTGTGGTAACAGACAATGTGTACGGGTACCCTCGTTAAATACAGAATGAGTTGGTGATAACCACTCAAGCTAAATATTTCTGCGGACCTCAGTATCTGTCTGTCTGTGCCCCGATCAAATTCACCAAAATCACATTAGACCAGCAGTTAAAGTGGTCTGAGCTGGCATAAGTTTAGACAGACTTTCTGTCGCCAAATTACCCCTCTGTCGGGCACATCTCCAAGAACACAACCTCGCTGTGCCAGAATGCCCAGCTTGTCACAGACCGGTCAGCGAGCCTTATGCTTGCATGAAAATCAGGATACACCAGCAGATGCACTGTGTACGAAAATAGAGCCCTTAGTGTAAACCTAATCCAAACTAATTTGAAAGTCTAAACTTTGATCTAAACCCATTAGAATCTCACTCTGATCCAAACTCATTTTGAAACTCAGTCTGAACACGCAACTCATATAAAGTAATTTGTAATGCAGTCTGTAATGCAGTCTGTCTTATCTAAACTTATTCGGGGGGAAAAAGCGCTCTGACTGCATTTCCGGGAATCCTAACAGTAAGACACAAATCAAGGGTGATGTTTTACATAATCTGAAGGAGGTTCAAGCCCTTTGTGTAAACACGCCGGTGCTGAGGATCTGACAATCGGCCTACTTTGTATTCAGCGACGTTGCGTTCAACCCTCCTCAGCTTCATTTGAGGTTGTAAAATCGAATAGGAAGACAGGAAATCGTACTGTAAAACATTTTTTTTAATTACACACCTTTAGTTGTGGATGCAGGTGGCCTTGAAGCAAGCTTGCTCGCTCCTTTCATGTGACTTTGATTCATTGCGGCGTCATCAGATGTGCCACTACATCAGGTGTGTCAAGGTAATTAATAAAGAATGTCTGCAAAAAGGAAGAAAAGTGGGCTTGATCGAGATGATTGATTTCTGTTCACTGTTGGGATTAGGTTCGGCATTATGGCGTTAAAATACAGTACACTATATTGACAAAAGTATTCACTCGCCTGCCTTGACATCCTATTCTTAATCCATCGGGTTTAATATGACATCGGCCCACCCTCTTCAATCATAACATCTTAAACTCTTCTGGAAATGCTTTCCACAATGTTTAGGAGTGTTTTTATGGGAATTTATGACCATTTTGCCAGAAGCAGATTTGTAAGATTAAACACTGATGTTGGACGTGAAGGCTTGACTCTCAGTCGCCACTCTAATTCATCCAAAAGTGCTCGATAGGGTTGAGGTCAGGATTGTGCTGGGCAGTCGAATTCATCCACAGCAAACTCTCTCATCCGTCTTTCTGAACCTTGATTTGTACACTGATGCACAGGCATGTTGGAACAGGAAGGAGCCATCTTGAAAATGGTCCCATAAAGTTGGAAATGTACAAAATTCTAGCTCCTGAGATTGGATTGGATTGATTTTGAGTGGACAATGAGCCAGGCCTTCTTGTCCAACATCAGTGTGTGACTTCACAAAGATGCTCCTGGAAGAATGGGCAAAAATTCCCATAAACTCACTCCTAAACCTTGTTCAAAGGCTTTCCACAAGAGTTGCTCTTACAGCTACAAAGGGTAGACCAACATCATATTAAACCATATGGATTTACAACCCCAATTCCAACACAGTTTGGACGTTAAACAGAAATAAAAACAGAATACAATGATTTGCAAATCATGTTCAACCTATATTTAATTGAATACACAACAAAGACAAGGTATTTAATGTTCAAACTGATAAAATGTATTGTTTTTAGCAAAGAATCATTAACTTGGAATTTTATGGCTGCAACACGTTCCAAAAAAGCTGGGCCAGGTGGCAAAAAAGACTGAGAAAGTTGAGGAATGCTCATCAAACACCAGTTTGGAACATCCCACAGATGAACAGGCTAATTTGGAACAGGTGGGTGCCATGATTGGGTCTAAAAGGAGCTTCCCTGAATTGCTCAGTCATTCACAAGCAAAGATGGGGCGACGTTCACCTCTTTGTGAACAAGTGTGTGAGAAAATAGTCGAACACTTCAAGAACAATGTTCCTCAACGTACAATTGCAAGGAATTTAGGGATTTCATCCTCTACGGTCCATAATGTCATCAAAAGGTTCAGAGAATCTGGAGAAATCACTGCATGTGAGATAAGTGGAAGATGATGGATGGATAATTTCAATTACCACAATGACAAATGATTTTGAATAAAGATCTTCCGCTCTTGTGCCCTGCGACTAACTGGCGACCGATTCAGGGTGTAGTCCGCCTTTTGGTACTTCGGTACTTGTTCATCCCCAATTTTTTTGCCTACACCATCTAATGTTGTCAGAGGATGAGGTCAAAGTTTGACAATCAAAAAGCTTGTTTGTCGCTTGGAAAGTTAGAAAAGGTTAGAAAAACAGGACGCAAGAAAGGTCTGAGGAAAATTGAACAGGAATTCTGCCCTTATACTTGAAGGCAAAACAAAGCAAATTTATTCATATTGCGCATTTGATACACAAGGTAACTCGATGTGCTTTACATGATCAAAAACATTTATTTAAAAAAGTAAAAAAAAAAAACAGCTTATAAACATTTAAAACAAAGAGGGGGGGAAATAAAAGTTCAATGAAGCAGCGTACAGCGCAAGAAATATCATTTAAAAGAGGAAATGCTCTAAAAAGCATGAGAAAAAAAGAAGAGATTTTTACCTTGGCTTAAAAACATGCACAATTGGGGCTGATGTCACTTCTGTTGGGAATTTATTCCATTTGTGTGCAGTATAATAGCTAAATGCTGCTTCGCCAGGTTTGCTTTGGACTCTGTGCGTCACTATTTGACCTGAGTCTGTCAATCTCAGAGCTGGGTTTATATTCCATTAGCATTTCTTTAATGTATTCAGGACCTAAACTATTTAGTGATTTAATAGACCAGTAGCAGAACTTTAAAATCTATTCTAAAGCTTCAGTTTTTTGGTCAACTGTATCAAATTTTGACATGGTAATAGTATCATTTAATAATTTTGCTGATTTGTGCTGATTTTTAACCTGATGGATTGTATTTTTTCCACTAAAATAACAAGCACATTCATTGCATTTATCTGCTGTTAGGCATTCTGGAGCTATCTGATTCAGGGGGCTTGTGAGCTTGTCAACCACAGCAAACAGAAAACCGAGTGCGTGTATTGTTGATGTTCTTACTGATGATTTCAGAAAAGTGTCTAGCCCTGACTAACTCTAGGTTAGAATTACAAAGACTTTGTCTGTAGAGGTCATAGTCAATTTGGAGTTTAATTATTCTACACTTACGTTCTGGTTTCCTACGCTTTGATTTAGAGGTCTTTACCATCGTGCTCCTCCCCAGTGTTCTAGGTCCCCTCAAGATTGTCTTAGTTTTAATAGGAGCGACAGCATTCATGACATTTGAGATTTTCGAGGTGACATTTTCCAAAGGTTCATCAACTGTCTAAGCATTCACAGTTTGTGGCACAGCTATGGTCTCCATAAACTAAGTGGCAGTACTCTCATTATGTACTCTTTTCTTAATAGACATAGAAGTTGTCTGAGAGGTAGAGAGAGGTAGGTGCTCTGCCATCTAATATCGGTAGAGCATGGCATCAAAGTTTGATTGATGGATTTGATCATTTGGAGGATTGGCCATGAAAATGGGGTTCCTGCTTGCAACTTTATTTGTTTTTAGTTTATTTAGGGCCATAAATTGAGTAAACCGAATTTAGATCATTAGGCCAACATAAATCTCTTTGATTTTTGAAAAATTACAAAGCATCAATGAAAATGCACGATGTTTGTGGATTGCTGTCTTATTAAAGGTCATGACTGGATTAAATGTGGTCGTCCTTAATAATTCTACCATGGTTTTTGTTTGAAAACAATCTCAGAAGTATTATATTTCAGTACAGTTCGGAGACAGACATCTTGCAAGTGTGACTATTTACTAGTAATATGTAATAGTGTATATAACATTTGAGATGGAACACAGTTTATTTGATCTGTTGTGGTTTCTTGTCTCTCCACAGTGGTGGTGTTGTACACACAGGGTGTGGAGTGCAAACAGTGGCGAGAGGTAAGAACCCCTGCCCACCCATGCCAATCTCTACCCCAGCCCACCCATGCCAGTCTCACTCCACTCGAGTCACCTCTATATGACATACATGTACTTGTTTACAATGCTAATCACTTTGCAAAGATTGTGGCATCTGTATCAGTATAACAATCTCCCGTGAACCCCCCAGGCTGTTGACCATTGGGCACCAATTAGACCCAGTGGTCAAATTGAAGTCATCATTATCTCCGTCAAAAAAAAGGACAAGGAAGCAATATCGCAAATGGAACAAGAGGCCAATTAATAATTCAAGTCTCTGTTCTCCCCTGAGGAAGCACAGTGGACCAGTGGCTAGCAAATCTGTCTCATAGATCTGAGGGGTCTGAGTCCTAATAACACGCTCAGTTGGTAGGGAGATGCTTTTTGTGAGCATCCATCCATCCATCCATTGTCTTCCGCTCATCCGAGGTTGCGTGGCGGGGGCAGCACCCTCAGCAGGGAAGCCCAGACTTCCTTCTCCACAGTCACTTCCTGCAGCTCTTCCGAGGGGTTCCCAAGGCGTTCCCAGGCAAGCCGAGAGACGTAGTCTTTCCAGCGTATCCTGGGTCGTCACCGGGGTTTGCTCCCGGTGGGACGTGGCCGGAACGCCTTAACCGGGAGGCGTCCAGGAGGTATCCTAAACAGATGCCGAGCCACCTCATCTGGCTCCTCTCAATGCGGAGAAGCAGCAGCTCTACTCTGAGCCCCTCCCAGATGACCGAGCTTCTCACCCTATCTCTAAGGGAGAGCCTGGACACCCTGCGAAGGAAACTCATTTTGGCCGCTTTTATCCGGGATCTTGTTCTTTTGGTCACAACCCACAGCTCGTGACCATAGGTGAGGGTATGAACGTAGATCGACCGGTAAATAGAGAGCTTCGCCTTTCAGCTTAGCTCCTTCTTCACCACAACAGACTGATACAAAGTCCGCATCACTGCAGACGCTGCACCGATCCGCCTGTCGATTTCCCGTTCCATTCTCCCCTCACTCATGAACAAGACCCCAAGATATTTGAACTCCTCCACTTGGGGATGGATCACATCCCCGACCTGGGGAGGGAATTCCACCCTTTTCCGACTAAGGACCTCAGATTTAGAGGTGCTGATTCTCATCCCAGCCACTTCACACTTGCCTGCGAACCGCTGGAGTGAGAGTTGGAAATCACGGCTCTATGAAACCAACAGAACCACATAATCTCCAAAAAGCAGAGATGCAATACTGAGGCCACCAAACCGGACCCCCTCTACGCCTCGGCTGCACCTAGAAATTCTATCCATAAAAGTTATTAACAGAATCGGTGACAAAGGGATGCCTCGGCGGAGTCCAACCCACACTGGAAACGAGTCTGACTTACTGCCGGCAATGCGTACCAAACTCTGACACCGGTCGTACAGGGACCGAACAGCCCGTATTTGGAGGCTCGGTACCCATTACTCCAGAAACACCCCCCACATGACTCTTCGAGGGACTCTGTCGAACGCCTTCTCCAAGTCCACAAAACACATCTAGACTGGTTGGGTGAACTCCCATGCACCCTCGAGGACCCTGCCGAGGGTGAAGAGCTCGTCCACTGTTCTACAGCCAGGACGAAAACAGCACTGCTCCTCCTGAATCTGAGATTCAACTTCCTGACGGACCCTCCTCTCCAGTACCCCTGAATCGACCTTACCAGGGAGGCTGAGGAGTGTGATCCCCCTGTAGTTGGAACACACCTTCCGGACCACAACCCAAGTCTGCAAATCCAGAGCCACTGTCCCCAAAGTCCATGTGATGTTGCAGAGGCGTGTCAACCAGGACAGCCCTACAACATCCAGAGCCTTTAGGAACTCCGGGCGAATGTCATCCACCCCGGGGCCTTGCCACCGAGGAGCTTTTTACCCACCTAGGTGACCTCAACCCCAGAGATAGCGGAGCCCGCCGTCTTCGAAGTATTCTCCCTACCGATTCACAACGACCCGAATCGAGGTCAGCAGCGCCCCATCCCACTATACACAGTGTTAATGGTGCACTGCTTCCCCCTCCTGAGACGCCGGATGGTGGACCAGAATTTCCTCAAAGTCGTTCTCCATGGCCTCACCAAACTCCTCCCACGCCCAGGTTTTTGCCTAAGCGACCAAAGCCGCATTCCGCTTGGACAGCCGGTACCCATCAGCTGCCTCAGGAGTCCCACAGTCATAAAAAGGACTGATAGGGCTCCTTCTTAAGCTTGATGGCATCCCTCACCGCTGGTGTCCACGAACGGGTTCGGGGATTGCCGCCACGACAGGCACCGACTACCTTACGGCCACTCGGAAACTCCTTCTGACAGGGTATTCTGCCAGATGTTCCCAGCAGACCCTCAGAATATGTTTGGGCTTGCCACGTCGGACCAGCATCTTCCCCCACCATCAGAGCAAACTCACCACCAGGTGGGGATCAGTTGACAGCTCCACCCCTCTCTTCACCCGAGTGTCCAAGACATGCGGCCGCAAGTCCAATGACACGACCCCAAAGTCGACACCCTAATGCTTGAACATGGTGTTTGTTATGGACAAACCATGGTGAGCACAGAAGTCTAATAACAGAACACCACTCGGGTTCTGATCGAGTGGCCCGTTCCTCTCAATCACGCCGTTCCAGGTCTCACTGTCATTGCCCACGTGAGCATTGAAGTACCCCAGCAGAACGATGGAGCACTCCATCACCCCCTCCAAGGACTCCAAAAAGGCTGGGTACTCTGAACTGCTGTTTGATGCATAGGCACAAATAACAGTCAGGACCTGTCCGCCCACCCGAAGGCGGAGGGAAGCTACCCTCTCGTCCACCGAGGTGAACCCCAGCATACAGGCGCCGAGCCGTGAAGCAATAAGTATACCCAGACCTGCTCGACGCCTCTCACCATGGGCAACTCCAGAGTGGAAAAGAGTCCAACCCCTCTCAAGAGGACTGGTACCAGAGCCCAAGCTGTGTGTGGAGGCGCGCACGACTATATCTAGTCTGAACTTCTCAACCTCGCACACCAGCTCGGGCTCCTTCCCAGCCAGAGAGGTGACATTCCAGGTCCCTAGCGCCAGCTTCTGTAGCTGGGACACAGATCGCCAAGGTCCCCGCCTTCGGCCACTGCCCAGCTCACACTGCACCCAACCCCTATGGCCCCTCCCACAGGTGGTGACCCCCTGGGTAGTGGGACCCAGATTACCCTATCGGGCTGTGCCTGGCCGGGCCCCATGGGTGCAGGCCTGGCCACCATGTGCTTGCCTTCTTGCCCCGCCTCCAGGCCTGGCTCCAGAGGGGGGCCCTGTGACCCGCATCCGGGCAAGGGAAACCTATATCCATTTATTTTATTCATCTTAGGGGTTTTTGAAGCCGTGCTTTGTCTGGTCCCTCACCTATGACCTGTTTGCCATGGGTGACCCTACCAGGGGCGTGAAACCCCAGACAACTTAGCTCCTAGGATCATTGGGACACACAAACCCCTCCCCCACGATAAGGTGACAGCTCAAGGAGAGGGCTTTTTGTGCGCAAAGGTCTTTAATTTGGAGATTGTGTGACTGCTGAGGTCAGTCTTCGTGATGTTTGACAACGAGGACCGAGTGGAGATGTAGACTTCTTACATCAGCCACGAGCTAGTGTAGCGAATACACACTATGGCACAGTTGTCAACGGCTACTCCCAAGAGCTGATAAACTTTTCATTCCTGCCTCCTGACCCTCAGTCAGCCGGCCTGTTTTCACAAGACACAAGAAACCTTGTTTATATCATCTGAAGCCATAAATTGATTGAGGGTCTCCTCATGACTTGCCCAGCATGATTGGGGGAAGGAAGTGATTGATGACTGTTGAACAATGGAACATTGTCACCCCCTGGTGATGATTGGAGACACTGCCTGTGGACTCTAAAATGACATTAAGAAATCCCACAAACCTTTATAAATATTCTGAATGTGTATCTTGAGGTCTGTGTTATTAATGTCAATTTTACAGGTCTAGCTACGAGACTTTGAGAACCATTCCTCTTAATTTGAAGCCAAACAGTATAGTAATGATGTTTTATTGAACAATAAGTAGTTGATTTGCCAAGACTAAAGTTTAAACAATCATTTTATATGCTTGATCTATGCGTGAGACAGTTTCAAATTTGGGAATCGTTTTTTGTTTGTTTGCTTGTTTGTTTGTTTTTTTTATATGCTGAGTCTCAACACGTATTTAGGGCACGGCTCACGTAGATAGTACAAAATTTAACATGGAAACCCAAGTCGATGGGTGTGGTCTTTTTCCCCCCGCCTCAGTTAGCACAAAAACCATCAACATCCCTTCTGCTCGCTCTCTGACGCTCTCTCTTCCTGGCTAATATCTTGTTAGCTACTGTGATTGACTACAGCCATAACCTCCCACTCCCGCCTTTTCCCTCCTTTTTTTTTTTTTTTTCTTTTTTCGTGTTACCACATGGCACAAGCGACCCCTGACCACGGCGGCGCTGTCCGAAGCCAGCCATGCGGCTTCGATCTGATCCCCAGGAAGTTACTCCTGGCATTCTTACCAGTTACGCCCACAGTTGAGAGCAAGAGTGGGGCCCACAACAAGTTCAAACAGCAGGAAAAGTTACAAGCACACCCCAACGGGACAAACATTTTCTTTTTGAATCTTTTTTGTTTTTACTTTTTGTGCATGTTCGTCTTCAACTAAACCTGCTTCAATTCCTCCTGAGACAACTACAAAAGACCAGACCTGGGGCCTCATGTACAAAGACTTGCGTGGATTTCCTCCTAAAACATGGCGTACGCTCAATTCCAGAAAACGATTCCAGCACAAAAATATCCAGATGTATGAAACTCTGCGTACTTATGATTCCAAGCACATTTCCTTCGTACATTCCAATCAACGTGGAAATGAGCGCACATGTTGGAGTAGCCGACCCCTCCCTGTCCACGCCCACATTTGAATATGCAAATCATATTTAAATGAACCCTGCACCTGAGATGCTGATCTCTGCATGATCAGAAAAAAAGGAAACTGAGCAAGTTAATGAAGAAAAATATTTTTTCTGAATATTTTTTCTGAATGTGAAGTTGCTCAATGAAGACATTTAATCATGTACATGTTCAAATGAAGTAAATTCAAAGGACTCTTTTTTTCAGTGCATGTGCTGGAGTCACGAAGCGATTGTGAGGGCAATAGGCGGCATAAATGATCGCCTCGATCAATAGGTGTCCTCACAAATATCAGTGGTTCATTAAATACGCTGGTTAACAAATGAATTCTCAGTCCTTGCCTCAATTGCATTGTTGAAATAAAATGTTGCGAGGCATGAATTGTTCATCAGTGCTAATTATTCATGTGTCTCTGGTGTGCAGATTTATGAGAACGGTTTCCCAGCATCACCTCTAAGTGTCACCAAAGCACCAAAAGCTGCAGAAACGTGCGTACGACACCCATGCAGTTGGCGCGAGGCACCGCACATTTCCACGGTCATGTCACTCTTGATAGAGCTGAACTTTGCCGTGAAAAAGAACGGACGCCACGTTTTTGTGCATACGCACCTTTTGCACATGAGGCCCCTGGTGATCTACGATCGTGAGTAAAACACTGCGGTGATTACTAGAAAGTACAAATTGGTGCATCATAATTTGGGGTTAAGTTAGCGAGCTCCCACGAATCCCAACTTTACTCTCCCTCACTATGGTTCAACTCGTTTCAGGCTCACATTACACATTCAGTCATTCGCCCTATATCTTGTTGTTTACGTACATTTTTCTGTAATTTTTGAAGTAAAGTCCCTGTGCATTTTTCCCCAAACTCCCCTGTGAGTGTCATTAAAATGTTCTCTAAAATTACACTTTACTGTGTGTTTGAATCCAAAACACTTGACTGCTGAAATCGAGAACTTTTATTTGTATTAATGTAGCAAGCCTTCTGAAGTGCCAAGATTGATAGAGAATTTTCATCCCTTTTCCCAAAATTTAGGAATACAAAAAGAGACACTGTGCCCTATATGAGGCAAAGATAGTTTGATTGTAACCTTCGACGTACGTCGAATTGCACCGGAAGTAAATGCAGGCGTTTACTTCCCGACTTCTTCTTTTCCAAATTAATTACGCTTTTATCGAAACCAATATACGCTACACTAGTGAGCTAACCAACTCTTGTCATTGGTGATTGAGAGGGATACTGTTTTATGTATGTATTATGTTTTATTATTTTACTTACATAAAATTATGAAACATTGCTGGCTGATGACCTTCGACTGGTTACTGTCCAAATCCGGTCATTAGAAAGTGGGTACCGACCCGCTATACGTGGAACATCACGTGCCCGAAACTGGAGATTTTAACAGGTCAGCTGACTTGCTGTGTATGGTGCAATAATGAGCATCACTACGGGTTGATGAAATTATAGTTTTAAGCCTAACTTCCTAAAAAAAATATACATAAATAAAATTATTTATCGCTGGTGTCTTTAGACAAAAGTTAAATACGTGTTTATCTTTTATTTATACAAGTATGATATAATATGATATGATCTGAACAAAGCCTCATCGTTGGATATTGTCATCTTTGGTTGCTCTAGAAGACAATCTTCTGTAAAACAAATGACATTGTAGACATTTTAAGTTCCTATGGCTGCTTTGTCCCGGTCTCCTGATCTAGGGCAGAGCCATTTATCCGAGCCGGAAGGAAGTGCTTTGACCTGTTTTGTCGAATACGGTAGGTGGTTGTGCATCTACCCTACTATCACACGCTGGACACTTTTTTTCCACCAGTGCGCCATTCTAATGGGTCTGATGGATCACAGTCCCACTTGGCCCCCATTTCAAGTTAACTATAACAGCAAAAATTGGCATTAATAAATACATCTGCAACTTGAATGAGGTCTTCCTTTCGCCCTCCATATACAATTTCATGGTATTGTTTTTGCATAACAAACTCGAAAAACAAATGACAATCAAAACCTGAAAAATGAAAGGCACCCCCAGAGAAAAGCCACACAAGAATGGGGGAGAACACACAAACTCCACACAGGAGGAAACGAACCCAGGTTTGAACCCTGAACGTCCGAACTGTGAGGCAGATCTTTTAACGACTCACCACTATCATCTCCAGTGATTCTAACCGACCTGGAGCTCACCACCAGTGGGTGCAGCCACGTGGGAGATCTGGGCACATTTGGGCTTGCTGGTGCTGCTGAAAGCCCAGTCAAGCTTTGAGCTATTGAAAAAGCTAAGTGGGCCGTGTAATTTGTTTGTTCTTTGTCTGGAGGCTTGGTGGGTCTGATGGAGTACCTTTCTCTTACCAACAAGCTGTGATCCAATTATTCTTCTGGAGGACAAACTCTCCAACTGGCTGACATGCTTGAGGATAAAGTGAATTTTAAGCTCCACTGGAGAGCCTGTTTTGGACATCTGTGTTGCTTTTAAATATTACAGAAACTACTGCGACCCAATCTCAGTAGGTGCTCATCAGGCCCACAATTGGCGCAGTTACCACTGCACTATGTATGGATATGAGGACTCCCGGCTTTTGGGGTGGGAGGGAATGCATGTAGTACATGCTGCTCAAATCCTGCTCAAATTATTTTTTATCTTTCTGCCTGTCTTTGTCTGACTTGGCTGGCCTCACATAGCATCTATCACAACCTTTCTGGACCACTGTGCTGAAATAATGATTGTCTTCATTTTAGGCAATTTACTCAAGGATTGACTTAATCAGTGTGAAATCTGGGCCTTTTTGGGCCTTTTTAGTTGGACACAAAGCTGATAAACACACAATAAGCCATAACTGAATCTGTTGTATGAATGGAAATAGTAGGTGGATTACACTGGTTTGTTGTACCTTCTGCCATCTCATGTCAAAAACTCATCTTACAACATTACCCTTAACAATAAATGGCCTATAGATGATCTGATTTTGAAGTGCACATCTATGTCATCTTCTCAAGATGTAAAAATAGCAAATGTCAAGTAATGAAACCCTATAGCCACTGAGCAGAGCAAAAATGCTTGCACCCTCCTTAACTTGCTCAAACAACCAAGAATAAACTTAGCTCCTCCTTGACATGAAAAGATCTCACACCAATTGAGATGTATCACTTCAGCATACTTCCTCGACACCAATTACGATTTTCCTATGAGCCAGGGCTCTGGAGGCATCATTTGGCATTTTTTGGGTGTAATAGAAAGAGCCCAAAAATATGTTGAGTTTTTCAGCAAATAGCTTAGGATAAGTTCCACAGTGAAACATGGGGATAATTGAATTCCTGAAGAGGTGGGGGATCACTGTCAATAAAGATTTTACAGAGAAATTAAATGTAACACCATAATTTCCCACATCACACCTGATGATGTTTTATGGCAGTGCTTGGGAATTAGTAGCCTCGTGATGCTGGAAAATGGATGAACATGGAGTTTCCCAATTGCCAGTTATGAAAAAGGGAAGAAGTCTCCTTGACTTATCTGCAGCTTAGCCTTCA
The DNA here is from genome assembly GCF_024500275.1 of Phycodurus eques. Lineage (NCBI taxonomy): Eukaryota > Metazoa > Chordata > Actinopteri > Syngnathiformes > Syngnathidae > Phycodurus > Phycodurus eques. Next base: position 25,400,405 of record NC_084525.1, read on the forward strand.
GAAGACAGGACAAACAGCGAGCAGTAGGACATGTCACTTCATCTGCACTATCTGTTGCTTATTCCTTCTCCTTTGTCATCCTCGTTGCTGATGAAGGCTCCTGGTTGGGGGTGAGGCGTCGCTCGGAGTGAGACCGCTCATTTATTTAGTCCTCTTCTTGAAGAAGAGGAAGAAGCAGTTACATTTTACCAGGCTCAAACGTGGAAACATCCCAGATGCTGTGCTAACGTGTCCAATCTACTGGGTCTTGTAGTGAAGTGATCCAGCAGCAGTGGTGTGAATGCGCTATTAATGAAATCAGTGTAATTGGTCCCTATGAAGTGTTTTCTTTTCACCTTGCTTTCTTTTCTGCAGCATGATTGTCCAATCATTGAATGTTGCTAATCCAATCCCAGTTCCGATTAATTCATATTGGCAGAGTGGGCCAAAATATCCATACTGCGATATAGTTAACTTTTGCGATAGATGAATGGATGGATGGATAGATACATTACATAGATAGATAGATCAGATGACAGGTGTAATTGTCTTTGTTAGGGTTGGGTATCGAGGATAGAGAACCGATTGGAACCAGGACTAACATTCCGGTTCCCCCAGGGAATCATACAAATTAAAATATGTTGGTTCCCAGTTTTGATGCCTACAGTCTGCCGACCCCAAAAAAGTAAGTGGCAAAAACCATTGAAGAAGCAGAGAAAACCAACGAAGAAGAACGCGCACGAAGACGTGCTTGTGCTCAACGGCTGTGGCACTGTATTAAAAGGCGCAGTATCAGTTACGGGGTCTATTTCTGTATTTAACACATACATAAGGCGCACCGTTTTATTGGGCGCAGGCATGGTAAAACATACGCTAGCTTAAAACATACGGTAGCATGCATGCACGCGAAAACAATGTTTTTTAAAAAGGCAGCGGGAGCAAAACTGAGTTCGGTTGTACTTTATTGAAATATTTAACAATGTACTCCTGTTATTTTTTTATCAATCCTCATCCACAAATCCGTTAAAGTCCTCATCTTCTGTATCCAAAATGAACAGCTGGGCAAGTTCTCCATCAAATACGCCAGGTTCGAGTCAGTCTCGTTGCCGTGCGAAAGCTCGAACAAGCATCCGCAATCCATTCACAAATTGTGGCGTAACTCGCCCGGCACTGCCTCCTAGTCTCAGTAAAGCTGTGTTCGCCATTTGTCATCCACCGCATCCAACGCCGGTCGCAACTTCACTTTGAACACCCTGTTTACACGGATGTCGTCAAGCCTCCCGGAATGATGGCAAGCCTCGGGTTATTGCACTCAGTCGAATGGTGACTATAGAAACGCTTCTCCCGGCTGTTCTTTGCTCATTAATCCATTGCTCGAGTTGGTCTTCCAACTCGGGCCACCTCGCCTTGTTTCTGCGTTTTGTTTTTCTTTTTTTTCTGCGGAAACTCAATTTCGTCTTCTTGACTTGGCGAAGCTCGTTTTCCTGCTCCCTCCATTTGCGAAGCATGGATTCGTTGATCTTGAATTCTCACGGCTTCTCGATTCCCATGTTCCTACGCGTAACTGATAGCTTCCAGTTTAAACTGTGCTTCGTAAGCGTGTCTCTTCGTAGGTGACATTTTTGGGGGTCCTTAGCCAAACCGATGTTGTTTTGTACAATGCACACCCCAGAAATGGTCCCAGTCAGTCAAGCAGTAAAAAAATAAATAAATTCTTTAAAAAAAAAAAAAAAACTCCCCGGCATGGGGGCGTGGCTTTAGCGTCCTCCTTCACGCAACCTCCCCGGTCCTCAGCCACGTCCGCTTTTCCTCTGTGTAAGCAGCAGGTTGGAAGGAAATGCTCCAACAACAAATTTAATAAATAAATAGAAAAATTTAAAAAGTCAATTTTGGAGAAAATTTAAGACTTTTAAGTGCGTCTTGTGGTCGTGAAAATACGATATATGTTGGTCTTTCAGTGGTGATTGTGTTTACTTCTCAGGTATGATTGCGTTACATGTCTGGTGTTTATCCAATCTTGGGAGATCATAAAATAAGCTCCTTGTTTGTCTTCAATTGTCTCAGTGTCATTGTGGTGGATCTTCTGATGTTGAGATCCAAGTGTCACCCTTGGCAGCGATTGAATATCACAACGTTCCTACAGCCAACTGGTGTACAATATCAATGTACCAACATTGGGTATTGATTGATTGGGTATTGGTCAACATCTCCTTAAAAATGTGTCGCTGCACACTTGCGGCCAAGTTGAACGTGACGAGCATGTGTTGCAGTGTTAATTTACTAGCGTGTCCCCCGAGACACATGGTGATGGGATTATGTCTCTTGGTGTGATATCACTCTGTAATTGTGATACAACACCCTTGTGATCATTTTATCCTAATTGCCTGTCCTCTTATTTGCATGCAAATTGCACACATTTGTAGTTTAAAAAAAAATAATAATAAAAAAGGCAAAAACATTTGTATGGGATATGAAGGTCGCTTTTGTGCTGACATTCTGTCAGCACTGCACATGTAAACCACCAATTTTGTGTAACCATGTGTAGGCAAGTTTGGTCATCTGGAGTTACTGACTAATGCTAACATTAACTTATGGGTTCTGCAGAATTATTTGTAAAATATAAATACAATGCTTTCGTATGTCTAACTAAAGTGTACTTTTACTATTACTATATTGCATATTCTTAAAAGGTGAGGAAACACATATAAAACACATCTTACGTGGACACTAAACATGAAAAGGTACACATACGACATACAGTGATGACTGAAAATATACATGTACCTTTGGTCTGCTAAATCTAATTAACGCTTGTTTATGTTGACTTTTGATGCCATACTTTGATCAGTCTTTGTCATCATTATGGAACTATGATGAGAGAAATTAGTGTTTTCATAGATTCAAATATATACATTTTTTCAATATTTGTATGCTCAATAATGTCTCCCTCTTCTCCTTTATAGACATTGTAATATATCCTATTGTGATATAATCATTGGCAAAATATTGCAAGTATCATATTCCTATTTTGCTATCGCTCCATGTTTTGACACAGTTTGGGAGAACGGAAGTGATAGACAACACGCTGAACCCAGACTTTGTCAGGAAATACATCCTGGACTACTTCTTTGAAGAGAAGCAGAACCTGCGCTTTGACGTGTAAGTTGTCCGCTTTGAAGAGCTCCTTTGAGGACACGCCGAGGCTGAGGTGTGCGTGATCCACATGTAAGCGCTGCTCCAAAGCTTTCTTTACCACATACTCAATAGCTTACCCGCTCATGCTCACCCCTAAAGACTCAGAAAGAAGTCAATATTCGTCCATCCATTTTCCATACATTAGTCAAGGAATAAGAGGCTGTTCACCATTCGGAGAGGTAACGGTTCAATTGCAAGACGATATATTATTCAGTACACTAAAATGTAGTTTTGTTGACAAAGCACAAAACACATACAAAAATGTATCGCAATGTGCCCCAAAAATCCAAGGTATGGACCGTACCGTGTGTGTGTGTGTGTGTGTATATATATATATATATATATATATATATATATCTGTGTGTGTGTGTGTGTGTGTGTGTGTGTGTGGACCCGGGTTCAAATCGGGCCTCCCCTGTGTGGAATTTACATGTTCTCCCCATTCCTGCGTGGATTTTCTCCGAGTACTCCGGGTTCCTCCCAAAAACATGCGTGGTAGGTTGATTGAAGACTCAAAATTGTCCGTAGGTGTGAATGTGAGTGCGAATGGTTGTTTGTTTACATGTGCCCTGCAATTGGCTGGCGACCAGGTCAGGGTGTACACTGCCCCTCGCCCGGAGATAGCTGGGATAGGCTCCAGCACGCCCGCGACCATAGTGAGGATAAGCGGTACAGATGGATGGATGGAGATATTTGTATGTGTGTGTGTTAAAATAACCACTGGAAAGTTTCAACAAAATCCTCTTCATGCATAACAATACAACATCTCCTGCTGCAAGGAATACTTCTGCATCATAGGCTGCAATGTGCACAAATGTAAAAAAAACTCAAGTGTGGCCCCTATCCATCCCTAACCTTAACCCCGTTGGGAACCTTTGGAGCATCCTCAAGAAAAAGATTTATGAGGGTGGGAGACACTCGTGATACATCTGAGTGTGGGATCCAAACAGCATCTTTAGGAGGCTATTCTGACATCCTGCTCAGATATTAAAAAATAAACTCAAATGCAATGATCCTGAACTGTTGTCAACCTGGGAGCAGCATTTTCTTTTGTTGCAAAGTAATGAGTAAAGAACATAAAGAACACTATTGTTCAAAAATAGTCTTTGAAAACACATGTATGTCATATTTTTAACAATAATGACACATGCTCACATATTCAAAGTGTCTTTCAATGCACCTAATTAGAAACTGAGGGTGAACATAACAACTGCATGTACAAATATTATCTTGACACTGATCTCTTCTTTATCGGAAATGAAGGAAATGAAAGAACCAAACTATAACAGTTTCAACGGTCTGAGTCATGCTATGAAAACACCAATGGCTTTCTTTTAATGTGTAAATGCTCGAAACAATTATGTTTCTGACACATGCCTGTTCATTTTTTTATTTTCCAAATAACAGGCAAGTCTGACGTGAGATGGATGTACCTTAAATATTTCCCTGCTGGTGGCGACGTGGCCCGAATTTGTATGCAGGTCGTAACGTGCCATTGTCCATCACTTATCAATGCTAACATAGTACTAAAGCCTTAATTACAGTAAATATGTGTATGAAAAACACTAACTTTGCTAAGTGATGGTGCTTTCTTGTGGTGCTTGAAAACATATTCTGTAACCTCAAATTGTTGTAAACCGAAAGACCTTGTTATTTTTTGACGACCTGTCCACAACCCAAAATGGGTCCGTGACACACTTTTGGGCCCAGACCCACCAGTTGAGAATCAATGCTTTTATGGACGTAAGAATTGTGAAGCTGCTATCAAATCAGGGGTCCTATGTGCAAATGTAACTTGACCCAATGAATTACTATTTTCAGTTGTTTAATACTTATAAAATCTCTTGAAACTCTGTTGTGCGAAACACAGTAATCTGGAACACGCATTTTAGGTATTTTTTTTTTTTTTTTTTTTAAATAGTTATATTTGGGAGGTCTGTTCAAAAACATTCCAATTTTGCTCAAACGGTTGAAAACTTAAAAATTAAGCTTACTTGCATTTGTGGCGACTATTTAGGAAAATCAGAGAAAAAAATCATTTCCATAACGCAGTGTAAAGGGCTTTTATTAAGACACCTGTGAACTGTTTTAAATTGTGGAAAGGATGCATATGTTTTTCTTTTAACTTGATTTAGATGAGCAATATGAGTGTGAATGAGTGACTGTACTGCTCACCCAGGTCTGGGGAATGGATACATGACAACACAACAGCTATTGCACTGTATTCTGGGAATTGTAGTGTCTGCTGTGCATACGTTAACGCTATACTAACTGGTCAGTTTTGTTTAATTTCAGATATTTAGCAGTCAAAATTGTGCCTCGCACGTCTGCTTCTCATGATGAAAAGACATTAAATATACCCCAATGTCCTCATTCACTCTTCCTCTCACCTGACTCTCAATTTCTCTCTTGTGAGGAATTATTCATTGGCACTGTGTCTCAATAGATGGCTATGAGGGTGATACATATTTCATATCAACTTTTATCCTTAATCTCCCCCGCTGTCAAAGCTAAGCAAGTCTTATAAAACTTGCCAAGATCCCATCCCTTTTGCACACAAAAAGAGACTCACGCAAACAAAAACACACATAGTCGCGCGCACAAGCACACAAACACACCTACACACACACGTTTTGCAATTTATAGATACATATTGGTGTAAAATTAATTTTATTATAGAAACTACTAACAACGCCCAAATTCCAAATACAAATGCTCTCATTTAGAGCAGGGTTACTAAAATACAAATCTTAAAGGGCCACAAATAAAAAAAAATAATTAGTGAAAGGTCCATTTATCAAGGTCAGTCAGGCATCTCAAAACAAAATGTACCGTAATTTCTCGTGTATAATGCATATTTTTTTCCCAAAAAAATATTGTCAAAAGTCAATAGTGCGTATTATATATAGTTATAGGGGGAAATGAAAAAAACTTTCACATTTTATAAATGTATGCAGCCATTATGGTTATGAAAAAGCTGTACACTTTAATTCCAATATGCAACCGCCACCTAGAGGTTATGAAAAAGGTGTAGCCTACACTTTCATTCCAAAATGACAGGGTACATATGACTGCATATATGTAAAATTGTGCTGATAAGTTTACATATCCAGGCAGAATTTGTGAAATATTATGTGTATGTATGTGTGTGTGTGTGTGTGTGTATGTATATATATATATATATATATATATATATATATATATATATATATATATATATATATATATAAAATATAGAATCAAATGAGGGCCAGACGGAGCACTCAACATTCCTCCTGAAACTCAGAGATATCTTACAAAGAGTGCTTTCTTTCGTCTCACTGCAAGCACCAAGTCTCTGGTGGACTCTTAGGTTTCCTGGGAGTTTTGTTCGCTTAAATAATTCATTTGCATGCTATCTTGATGGAAGTGCGGGTTTGGACAGTGGGGAGTTTCTCCCTTTGCAATTAGAGGGACTCATTTACATCTCTCTTTTATCACAAAAGGAGGAGGAGGGAGTCAAGGCCTTCTGGAGTTTAATTACTTTTACGTAGCCTGACAGACGCCTGCAACTTAAGGCCTCGTTTACTATTTTTTTATTTTAATTCAAAATAGTTCCCTGGTGTCTTAACCCTTACATACACTAAATGCACATTTAACACAGTGGCGGCTGGGGAATAGGAGGGCACTAGGGCGCCGTCCCACTGCAAAAATATTACACAGTATAGATATTTTTAGATGAGTAAGATAAATAATAAAAAGTTAATGATGAGTAAAATTAATTAGTTTACATCTGGCTGTCTCATTTTATGACACAACTTCCAGTTTAGTATGCTTAGAGGTTTTCGCATTGACTGTCGTTAAATGTTTGAAATGTGTAGTTGGTCCTGTACAATACAAAATATAGTGCTGAGGTAGGGTGTTGAAATCCAGCACATGTTTTCCTATAACTTTAAACCCCCCCCCCCACCCCATACATGGAGCTGCATCTTCCCACATTTCTTCTGGTCCCATTCTCGAGTGAGCCAGTCTGCAGAGGTGCAGACGTTTAAAAATGGTGGGACTCGGAGTGGAATAACTATTTATTGATTTCAAAGCAATTTTGAAGGTAAATTTGCATCGTAGCTTACAAACATGTTTTATTCAATTGCTGCACAGTACCCATTGTCACTGTATAGCTGAGTGTTTAGAACCGATGACTTTTACGGTGGCTGGTGATGATTATTTAAGCCGATCCTCGGTGTGTTTACGTTTGGCCTAAAAATAATTGAAAAAGCTTTCATAATTCAAATGACATGTAATAATCTGGTTAAAATCGAAACTTTATTTATACAGTACTTCAACAACAACCGTAGCTGTAATGAAGTGCTGTGCATAAAACATAAACATGCAACCCCAATTTGAATGAAGCTGGGGCATTGTGTTTTTATTTAACATAAATAAAAACAGAATATAATGATTTGCAAATCATGTTCGAATTATTTTTAATCGAATACATTACAAAGACAAGATATTTTAATGTTCAAACTGAGCAAATAATCATTAACTTAAAAAGTTATGGCTGCAACACGTTCCAAAAAAGCTGGGACAGGGTCACGTTTACCACTGTGTTACATCACCTTTTCTTTTAACAACATTCAATAAACGTTTGGGAACTGAGGACACTAATTGTTGAAGGTAGGTAGGAAGGTAGGTGGAATTCCTTTCCATTCTTGCTTGATGTACAGCTTCTGCTGTTCAACAGTCTGGTGCCTTCGTTGTCGTATTTTACGCTTCGTAATGCGCCACACATTTTCAATGGGAGACCAAAATAGGGATAGGTCATGCAAATGAGCACCTTGCTCCACAGGTTTGGGGGGGGAACTGAGACTGAATTTCTAAGTAAAGCAGCTCCAGGAGTTTGAAATTGAATGAATGAATTTTTTATTTATTTATGTCGAATCAGTGATAGCTGAACATCAATCAGTCTCTCTCTCTCTCTCTATATATATATATATATATGTGTATATATATATATATATATATATATATATATATATAAAACCTAAAAACAATAAAAGAGTGAAACAGCATAAGAATGATTGTACATACCAAACATAAGGAACTGTGCTTCTGTGTCGTTGCTTAAAAATTGCAACTCTTCACCCAACCTAGCTGCCAAGTCTGAGGCAGAGAAACTATTGTATTGGTAGTCACAAATGGCCTCATTTAACAAAATATCAACTTTTTTTTTTTCCATATTTGATGGGTGGCAGGCAGACCAGACAGAAAACTATCTGTATACAACACATTCAAAAGTCGTCGTGTTGAGCGCTGCGGTGGTTTTGCAGCTTGTATGTCCTGTTGTTGGAAAATGGAGCACTTAACACACTGAAGTGTTCTTTGTGATTTCAGGTTTGATATTGATTCGAGAAGTCCCGATTTGGCCAAGCATGTAAGTGAAGCTCCTTATATGTGCCCTGGAGCGTGAAAGCAAGTCGTAGCCCCTCAATGTGATTCGTCATGGATTTATTTCTTTTTTTCTTTTTTTTAAATATATGTGCACGTCTCAAACCTTTTGGTTGTCTGCTTCTATTTGAGTAAATGATGCATCATGTGCTAAATTAATTTGTTTTCTTTAATTTCCAATCCCGACAAAGTGGAAAAAACACATTTTTAATTCCCCTGGAGAAATACTAATCCAAATTACAGTTGCAGCACACACTCAAGCACGCACAAGTTTCACACTTTAAATTGAATTGAAAATCAAAGCTCTGTGCATCATTGCTGAAGCATTTCAGGACATCAGATTTCCAATCTCTAGAAAAGCAATTCTTAAAAAGATGAAGATGTACAGTATTTATCAAATATTTGGCCGGCACGGTGGTCAACTGGTCAGCACATCTGCCTCACAGTTCTGGGGACTGGGCTTCAAATCCCGGCCCTGCCTGTGTGGTTTTCTCTGGGCAGTCTGTTTTCCTCCCACATCCCAAAAACATGCATGGCAGGTTGACTGAAGACTCTAAATTGCCCCGTAGATAGCTGGGATAGGCTCCAGCAGCCCGCGACCCTCGTGAGGATAAGCAATAAAGTAAATGGACGGATGGATAAAATATTTGTCATTTTGTGCCGAATATTTTTCATAAAAGTTAGTTCTATCAGACTATCCATTTTCTTTACCAATTGTTTTCATTCGCCAAATGACGTAAAGCCCAAATTATCTTCTGACCTGAATATCTAACCAAACCGACCAAGCTACCTACCTACTTCCCTAATCAACCTCCCAACCTAAATTTCATTCCTAAATGACAGACCTACCGACCTACCCACCTGCACTGATCACCATAGCTAATCAACCTACCTACCCAACCTTTTCCTACCTAACTACATATCTACCTGATCTTTTCATTCCTAACCCACCTACTTAACTGCCAGTTCCCCCACCTACCTACCTACCTACCAACATGATCTCCATACATAACCAACCTACCTAATCTCCATAACTAACCAACCTAGCTACTTAATGTGTATTATGAAAATAATCTTTGCTTCGCATACAACCAACCATTCCAGCATCTGTGCTGCTTTTTTATTTTGTGAAGTTGTGCTGCAGAAGCAGATGGCCTCTAAAACCCTTTCACACTCCCTATTGCTTTGTATGCTTTCATTTCGTCATACTTCCCATTCTGCCCTAATACCCCACCCCTTGCCGTAATGCCGACAGAGTCTTTCCCAAATCAACCTTTTTTGCTCTCCATCTTGCTTGATGATAATTTGAGTAGCGTGTGTCTTCTGTTCCATGATATGCTCTCTTGTTTCACTGCTACTGCTGCCCGGTCTCTTTCTTTCTTTATCTTCCTCCTCCTCCTCCTCTTCCTTCTCCTCCTTCTCCACACTTGGGAAAAAGCCGTCCGACTTTAACGTACGTGTCAGCCTCAGACATCCTCTCAATTTTGACTGTACAATGCCTTTAATGATGCTCAACTCATTTTTTTGTTACTCCCGCCTGAACATGCCGCCCTACATTTTGACCCAACCTGCGCCCTTTCTCCGTGGCACTTACTGTCCCCCTCATGGCAGGACTTCCTGGGACAGGTCTACTGCACACTGGGAGAGATTGTGGGCTCTCCTGCGAGTCGCCTGGAAAAGTCTCTAAGGTGAGTTAGCCTTTTGACCCCCATTTCCACCAAATAGTACAGTTCACTACATCGCGGCTGCCCCAAGCACTTAGTTTAACCTAGGGTTGGGCAGAGCACATACGGCCCACTTCGTTCTTTAATTCGACCCACCGACTACTTGGTAGAAACATGGCTGTGACCCCTTAAGGTCAAGGAGCTTTCCATAAACCCTTGAATATAATCGTAGAAGGTCAAAGCTCATTCAGATGTGGCGCGTTATTCCCGCTTCATGCCAACAGTCGGAACAAAGTCAAGGCGATGATCAATGTCTGTGCGCCATCTGCATCTACATCAGTCTGCATCATAAGACCGTGAGCTTGCAAAGGGGACGGCTAATTGAACACGACATAGGGCTTCCACAAATAAATGACTGTCATTAGCAACACAATCTAGCAAGAAGTTAATTGAAACCGTGAGACACATGCTGCTATGCCACTTGATTGCCTGTTTTTTCTTGCTTTAAAAATGCTTACTTTCATTGGATTATCATGGCAATAGAGAGTGTTTTTTCATACATTTATTTAATGTGTTTGGTTGCGGTTGATACTGGCCCAGAAAGTAAGTAGGTAAATGCTTGGGGTTCGTGTCAGGTGCCATTGTAATTACATATCAGGTGTGAGTGTTTTTACAGATGTGATTGTGTTTCAAGATCAGCTCTAATTGTCTTCACAGTACAGGTCTGATTGTGTTTAGTGGTCAGGTGTGATTGTGTTCACGTGTCAGGTTAGATTGTCCGAACATGTCAGGTGTCATGATGTTTATTTATAGTTGCAGTGGATAGATTGGTTGGTTGGACGGACAGACGTTTTGGGTATTTGGTTTTTACATCTCTACACATTTTTCCTTCTTCACAACAATTTATGGGGATGGTATCGCGAGTTGTACCGTAAGTGCTGATCGCAGGATGAGAAGCAGCAAACTCAGGCTGTGGACTCTTTAACAGTATTGATTCTACTACTCGACTGATGCAGCACTCACCAATGCTGATAATTCAGTTGCTGACATGATAATAAAGGCGTTAATAGGCTTCATTCAGCATTTTCCATTATGAAAATCTAAACATTAATATTTGTTCATAAACAATGGCTCAGCAATGCAGCCCTATGGTTGGGCACTAGCCAGTGCAAACTGTAGGCCGGTCCCCAGCCCGGATAAATGCAGACGGTTGCGTCAGGAAGGGCATCCGGCTTAAAACTTTGCCAAACAAATATGAGCGTTCATCCAAAGAATTCCATACCGGATCGGTCGTGGACCGGGTTAACAAGGTCCGCCAATGGCTTCGTCAACCTGCAGGGCGCCGGTGGAAATTCAGCTACTATGGGTCGAAGACGAAGGAGAGGTGGAAAGCTGGTTCTTAGACAGAAAGAGAAGAGGAAAGCACAGAGCCTAGAACTGAATGTGGGGACTTTGAATGATGGGACTATGAAAATGTCAGGAGTTGGTTGACATGATGATTAGGAGAAAGGTTGATACATTGTGTGTCCAGGAGAGCAGGTGGAAAGGCATTAAGGCAAGAAGTTTAGGGGCAGGGTTTAAATTATTTTTCCATGTTGTAGATGGGAAGAGAAATGGAGTAGGTGTTATTTTTAAAGCAAGCGTTAGCTAAGGATGTCTTGGAGGTGAAGAGTATCAGATCGCGTGATGAGGCTGAAACTTGAAATTGAGGGTGTTCTGTATAATGTGGCTATGCCCCTCAGGTAGGATGTGAGCTAGAGGTGAAAGAGAAATTCTGTCAGGCGCTAGATGAAGTAGTTCTGAGCATCCCAGACAGAGAGAGAGTCTTGATTGGTGCAGATTGTAATGGACATGTTGGTAATGGAAACAGGGGTGATGAAGAAGTGATGTAGTGTATTCAATTAAATATAGGTTGAACATGATTTGCAAATCATTGTATTATGTTTTTATTTATGTTCAACACAATGTCCCAAGTTCATGGGAATTGGGGTTGTAGAATTTAAAAAAAAGTTTCCTTTTTTTTTTTTTGTTTCTTTTGTTTTTTAACCTGTCCTGTTCAGCTGCATGGCCTTGCAGAATTGTGGATCTGTATGCCTTTTGTGCTGGAACAGTTTTGCTGTGCCACAGGGGAGTTTGAAATACTCCCTCTGCTTATTGTTTTATTATTTTTATGTTTACTGAAAATGCAGCCAGAAAGAAAAGAGTTTTAGGGGACAGACAGAGGGACAAAGGGGACTAGGGGGGAAAACCCATCCATCCATTTTCTGAGCCGCTTATCCTCATGAGGGTCGCGGGAGTGCTGGAGCCTATCCCAGCTATCTTCGGGCAGGAGGCGGGGTACACCCTTAACTGGTTGCCAGTCAATCGCAGGGCACATATAAACAAACAACCATTCACACTCACATTCACACCTACGGGCAATTGAGAGTCTTCAATTAACCTACCCTGCATGTTTTTGGGATGTGGGAGGAAACCGGAGTGCCCGGAGAAAACCCACGCAGGCACGGGGAGAACATGCAAACGCCACACAGGCGGGGCCGGGGATTGAACCCCGGTCCTCAGAACTGTGAGGCAGACGCTCTAACCAGTCATCCACTGTGAAGTGGGGTGAAAACCACAGCAGAACAATAGTGAGACAGTCTTGATATTTTAACACAAGTAACATTACAACAGTTATTTGTACAACCCCAATTCCAATGAAGTTGGGACGTTGTGTTAAACATAAATAAGAACAGAATACATCCATCCATCCATTTTCTGAGCCGCTTCTCCTCACTAGGGTCGCGGGCGTGCTGGAGCCTATCCCAGCTGTCATCGGGCAGGAGGCGGGGTACACCCTGAACCGGTTGCCAGCCAATCGCAGGGCACATACAAACAAACAAACATCTGCACTCACATTCACACCTAGGGGCAATTTAGAGTCCAACAGAATACAATGATTTTCAAATCACGTTCAACCTATATTTAATTGAATACACTACAAAGACTAGATATTTCATGTTCAAACAGATAAACTTTGTTTTTAGTAAATAATCACGAACTTAGAATTTTATGGCTGCAACACGTTTCAAAAAAGCTGGGACAGGGTCCTGTTTACTATTGTGTTACATCACCTTTTCTTTTAACAACATTCAATAAACGTTTCGGAACTGAGGACACTAATTGTTGAAGCTTTGTAGGCGGAATTATTTCCCATTCTTGCTTGATATACAGCTGTTCAACAGTCCGGGGTCTCCGTTGTCATATTTTATGCTTCATAATCCACCACACATTTTGAATGGGAGACAGTGATTCCACAAGTGACTGAAGTCTATAGTGTTTCTATTGAACTTATTAGTGCATGAACACCATATCACATGCATGTTGGTCAACTGATGTACAAAGTTGCTGAGTCGGCACATCGAGGAAGGGTGAGGTTGGGTGTTTGATCTGAGCTCCAGCCTTCCTGATCTTCTCCTTGTGCTTGACTGGGTTTTCTCCGGCTTCGTCACACATTTTAAAAAATGTATGTTAGCTTAATTCAAGACTCTAAATTGTGTAAATGGTTGTCTATATGTTCCTTGCAATTGTCTGGCGCCCAGTTCAGGATGTACTCTCTGGGATAGGCTCCAGCTCAACTGCGACTCGGTTTTTGTGCCATCCATGTCCTTCAATGTACATGCAGCACTACAGGTAAAAATCCTACACAATAATTACAATAACATGTACCATATCTACAGTATTTATTAGGACAGGAAAAGCTATGATGGTCCTAAGCCTGCGTTTATAATCGGCTTTTAATGAGAGGCATGCATGGTTGTTGTTGATGGTTGAGCAAATGGAAGGCTAAATGAGTGACTGATGCAGGTGAAAGCAACATCCAATGTTTGGGATTTTGTGGTAGCCTGTAGGAAGAGGTTGCACGTTACATGCTAATGGAGTTTATTATACAGATGACAGTAACCTTATACAGCTGCCCTGGCAAATTACAGACGTGCGCTGAAACATAGGAGTGCTTTTGAGGATAGCATGTGCATGAAGCAATTTCACTGCACCTATTGAAATGCTGGATTCACGGATTATTATTAATATTCGAAGTTGGATTGAAATCGGCAGCACGAAAGATCATTTGAGATACGAGTGTTTTGATTTTGGAGGATGGTCACGGAACGAATTACACTCGTATCTCAAGGCACCAATGTATAATTAATTAAAAATGAGATGACGTAATTTACTAAAATATGTATAATACATAAAATAAATGTAGGGGCGACACGGTTGACGACTGGTTGGCACGTCTGCCTTACAGTTCCGAGGACCCGGGTTCAAACCCGGACTCGCCTGAGTCGAGTTTGCTTGTTCTACCCGTACCTGCGTGGCTTTTCTCTGGGTACTGCAGTTTCCTCCCACATCCCAAAAACATGCGTGGTAGGTTGATTGAAGACCTTAAATTGCCCATTGGTGTGAATGTGAGTGCGAAATGTTGTTTGTTTTTATGTGCCCTGCGATTGGCTGGCGACGAGTTCAGTGTGTACCCCACCTCTCGCCCAGACTCGGCTGAAATAGGCGCCAGCATGCCCGCGACACTAGTGAGGATAAGCGGTACGGAAAATGGATTGAAGGATTGAAATCAATTCCGATACGATGGTCCCACGGAAGATATAGTGATGAAACTTTCCTGTGGTTGTTGAATTGAGTTCAAACTTCATTTACGTTTGTTCCCCGCAAATAAACATTTGCGTCATGCTCGTTGTGTAAAATGTGTTTTTTCTTTCGTGGCTTGAACACCTTCACTGCTGCGATGAATGAATGCACTCCAGAACACCAGCGGCGGCGCGTAGAGTCACTCAAGATGAACCCTCGCCACTCGTCAATCTATTCATCGGACGTAAATGAAGTGCGGATTGTAATCTACAGTCGACTTTAAGCACCGCTGGGAGGTCAAGGTGACCCCGTGTAAAATGATATGAATTACATTATTCAGCAGCGAGCAGCCGGCCAGCGGGCTGAAACTGAAGTGCGGATAAAGGCCAAAACACATCTGTAAATAAAGAAGTGAAGAGAGCATGGCTTTCAAAAAGTGGGATGTTCTGCTCTTGCTAAGGGGATTCGAAATTATGTCATGATGTCCTCAGGAAAAAGGCCTTTGATCATCAGCAGGGAAGAACACATTTACGCCACATGCTTGAAGCCCCATTTACACCAAATACTACAGTTCAGGACAATTATTTTTGTTTAAAGGGGACACATTTTACTCTTTAATGTTTGTATCCAAATACTGTTGTGGTGTGTCGGGAGTACCTGCCAATCCATCAAGTGTGAAATTAAACAACCTAGATAACTGTGTATTTCTGAAAATATTTCTGTGTGAGAGACAGTGGAGCTATTCAACACTTTTTTACATTTCCATCCCTTCATTAAATAAAAGACATTAGTTTAAATTGATAGGGCAGAAAATGCACAAACATAAATTGATTATGATTCAATTACTGGTTTTGATCTGTAAAATGTTAGAAAATAGGCAAAAATAAAAGATATGTCTTTTTTTAATGAAATGAAATTTTCATGAGTCTGCTTTATTATTATTATAATAAACATAATTATTATTTACTGCTTCATTATTATAATGAATATGCAATTCATGCGGCACGGTGACCCACTGGTGAGAGCATCTGCCTCACAGTTCTGAGGTCCGGGGTTCAAACCCCGGCCCCGCCTGTGTGGAGTTTGCATGTTCTCCCCGTGCCTGCGTGGGTTTTCTGCGGGCACTCCGGTTTCCTCCCACATCCCAAAAACATGCGTGGTAGGTTAATTGACAACTCTAAATTGCCCCTAGGTGTGAATGTGAGTGCGAATGGTTGTTTGTTTATGTGTGCCCTGCGATTGGCTGGCAACCAGTTCAGGGTGTACCCCGCCTCCTGCCCGATGACAGCTGGGAGAGGCTCCAGCACGCCCGCGGACCCTAGTGAGGAGAAGCCGCTCAGAAAATGGGTGGATGGATGGATAATTATTCATATTTACTGTTGAGAGGCTGACACTGAGGATTTTGACAATTTTAGGTTTAACAAGGTTTCTAAACGATTAATCAATTATCAAAAATAATTTATTAATTTGGTAATTAATTAGTTGTTGATTAATCGAGTAATCGTCGCACCTATATGTGTGAGTATTGTTATATTATCTGTCTATATGCATTGCTCCACTCTTTGGGTTCAAATATCTGTTGCCTAAAGGGTTATAACACTGCCATATAGATACTATTTGTTAGCCCATCTTTCTATGGTATTTCCTATTTTGTGTATTAACATTAAGTTAGCAGACAAAAAAGGTAAAGCTACAGTATGAGGTTGTTTTAAATACACAGACTGTAATTCTGTTTGTTTTATGTTTGACAGTCAACTTCAACAGGGAGTGGCAATAAACATCTTGAAGACGTTCTTGATGAATTGCTCACTAATTTAACGTGTCAAACTGCTGCTTGTTGTGAAGAAAGTTGAATTGAGTTCATTGCCAGCTGTACAGCGCTCTTTTCTAAAGTTTGCACTCAAAAAATCAGCCAAACAATGGCTTGTATCTTGAAATACTTGTAAGTCGAGTCACTCGTATCTCAAGGCACCACTGTATATGACAGTGTGTTTCAGTGGTTTGGTGATCAAATGCTGCCTTCGCCAGTGCAAATGTAGTTTAATCTCGATGGGCACTCGCATTGCTACAGAGCAAAGACAACCAAATGATAATGTAAATATGTCAATATGTCAAACGGGTCAATGTGACCTGCAACATAACAGGAGGTTAAAATCAGGACGATGAAACTGAATGTAATGTTTAATACTTATATGTTGTTACATGCTTTCATGGTTTGTGAGTATTCTTGATTCTTCTGAGCATAACACTGCAAACTTGAAGACCGCACCCTGCACCAGCTGCTGTATGAAAAAAAAAAAAATCATCTTCATCTTCTTGCGCGCTCACCCTCGGACTGTTGAGCAGACAACCCTCCCCCCTTTTCTCTCGCATGACACGTTGCAGCGTTGTTAAATATCAAGCGCATCCCTCATCTTAATGACCCCGTGTGAGCAGCATCAACAATTGCTTCCTTCCTTTCGGACTTTAATATCACAGCCAACTACATTTCGCATACAGAACGACGGGATTGGGAAACACCCTGGTCAAATGTAAGGCTGTCTCCAGTTGTTCATATTATAGAAGCCCTGCATACAGTAGAGCACAGGTGTCAAACTCAAGGCCCGGGCGCCAGATCCAACCCCCCACCACATGATTTTATGTGGCCCGCAAAGGCAAATCATCTGTGTCAACTTCCATGATTCTTGTTATCTGTACCAAGATTTAAATTATTTTGTAAATAACATTGCAACATAAAATATTGACAGCATTTTTGTGTTACCAAATATGAACAACAGTTGAAAAACTCATTACCCTTGATTTCTGATTCTAAAACTAGTTTATAAATTTCGGGTGTAATAATATGATGAGGTGATTCGGCTGTGAGGCTGTTACAGCCGAACAGGACCAAAAAAAACAAAAACAAAGGATGAGGTGATTAAAGATTTTTATGGGTTCACAGTCACAGGGAAACCGTAACTACAATGTGGCGTGTGACAAAAATGAATTTGACACCCCTGCAGTAGAGCCTAAAGATACTTATTTGGAGGGGTGCAATTCACACTTCTAACATTTTAATATATATATTTTTTAAATCAGTTTATTGATTCATAAATTGATAATTAATTATTAATCGTTGTTGATTATTATTTTTTCCGGAAAGGAAGAAATACAGTGGAGCCTTGAGATACCAGTTTAATTCGTTCTGTGACAACAGTCGTAATTATAAAACACTCATAACTCAAATCATCTTTCCCTCATCCATCCATCCATTTTCTGTACCATTTATCCTCACTAGGGTCACGGGCGTGCTGGAACCTATCCCAGCTATCTTCGGGTGAGAGGCGGGGTACACCCTGAACAGGTCGCCAGCCAATTGCAGGGCACATATAAACAAACAACCATTCACACTCACATTCACACCTAAGGACAATTTAGTTTCTTGAATTAACCTACCATGCATGTTTTTGGGATGCGGGAGGAAACCGGAGTACATGGAGAAAACCCACGCAGGCATGGGGAGAACATGCAAACTCCACACAGGTGGGGCCGGGATTTGAACCCCGGTCCTCAGAACTGTGAGGCAGATGTGCTAACCAGTTGTCCACTATGCCGCCTCATCTTTCCCCATTAAAATGAATTGAAATCCCATTAATCCGTTCCAGCCTCTGGGATTGTGCTATTTAATAAGGAAACTAGGAAACATGGAATTGCACTTAATAAAAAAACATATTTTTTTTCAATAGAATGTAAAGAATTAAACACCTTTTGGCACACTTTCTGCCTCAGTTCAGTGGACATTGCGCTCCTCGTTCTGGTGTATGTACCTTGGCTACCTGGGGGCAGTGTAATACAGCCATCCAGATACACATGAAGATGGTCAGTCCTCAGGAAGCTGCAGTAATGTTAATCGTTCGTCACAGAGGATAAAGAATATATGGCTGTGAGTTATATGATCTGTCCTATATGTATTAGTTCAAATATCTGTTGCTTAAAGGGTTATAGCACTCTACATTAGCCTGTCTAAGGCGTTTTGCAGTGATTTTGTCAGCATTATGCTCAACACACTTTACTACAGACAAAGCTACAGTATTTGGTTGTTTTCAATACACAACATGTAGTTTGCTTTGTTTCATGTTTGGTTTTAGAGTAAATGTCAATTTGGAGTGGCAATACACAGTCAGAAGCTTATTTTTTGAAGAATTGTTCACTATCTGCCAAACTGCTGCTTGTTGCCAAGTGAGTTAAGTTTACTGCCACCGTACAGCGGTCCCATCTCAATTTTTTACCTACTTGTCAAAAATAAATTCCTTGTGTGTTTTGGACATACTTGGCAAATAAAGATGATTCTGATAAGAAATCGACCAAACTATGGCTCATTCAGTATCTCGAAAAATTCTTAAGTCGGGTCCACTGTATGTTCAATGGTAACCTAACATAATATACAGTCACCAGCCATTTAATTGGATAAGCCTACAGAATAACAATAATATACAAGCTCTGACAATGGTCGCTATATTTTACATATCTATCCATCCATCTGTGTGTCTATCCACCCATCCAACCATCTATTCACCTATGCATCCATCTTTCTATCCATCCATCCTTCCATCAGCTATCAACCTATCTATGCATTCATCCATCCATCCATCCAACTAACCCCAATAAAAGCAGGCTCAACGCGTCTTAGTCAGTCAGTGATTATTGGCTGAATTTTAAAAGTCACCTAAAAGCTGTGACCAAGTCAACATATTAATTTCCTCCTGAAGAACATCTCTGTCAACCAAGACACAGAAATGCTGGTTCACGCATTCCTTTTCAGTATATTGGGTTATTGCAAAAAGGTTTTATGGGTCTAAATAAATGGTCTCGAATGCTGCTGCTTGAGTTCTTACTGGTACCAGGAAGCTGGATCACTTCACACCAGTCCTAAAATATCTACACTGTCTTCCTGTGAGTCAAAGAATACAGTAGATTATTAAATCTTACTGTTCATTTCCAAGCAAAGATTTGAATGGCTTTGGACCTCAATATATTGAAGACCTTTTAGTTCCAGAGGAGACTTTCAGACCTCTCAGGCTTATTGAGTGTTTCCAGATGCTGCTTTTTCATGAATCAAAAATATGATTTCTTGTTATCACTGTGCATTTTACATAGTGTGATTTTTTTTTTCTCATATACTTCCTGCAGTTACTTTCCCGTAAGTCACCCTATTCCTCGTTCCCTTTTTGACTCCTGTGTCTCCTTGTTCCAGTGTGTTTTCCACCCATGTTCCTGATCCACGTAAGCCATTACCTTTCATCAATAAACTATTTATCCTTTCACATCTGCCTCCGACTGCTCTTGGATCCAGCCACTTTATTCATGTCAGAATACTTCGGCCATTATGGACCCAGCAACTCCAGAGGAACTGATGAATGCACTCACTCTCCAAGGAGCCCACGTAGGAAAACTAAAAAAGACTCTCCAAGAACGCACGGAATCCCTACACTCCCTCACACAACAGGTATCCCTCCTTTCTTCGACGATGCTAGCTAACCCTCCACCTGTAAGTACGCCTTCCAAGCCTGCAGCCTCAGTGCCACCTGTATAAAGAACCTCATGTTCCGCCGCCCGAGCCCTACTCCGGGGACCTAGGTGCATGTAGCCAGTTTCTACTCAATTGCTCACTCGTTTTCAACCTTCCACCATACAGTTATCCCACCAAACAATCCAAAATAGCGTATGTCACTAACCTCATCTGCGGCAAAGCAGCTAAATGGTCCACTTCCTGATGGCTAAACTCCTCCCCAGTACTCCACTCATTCAATTCCTTTTCCGACGAACTTCGTAAAGTGTTCGATCACCCCGTTCAGGGCAAAGAAGCCACCTGTCCTCCCCTCACAGTCACCCAGGGCGCTAATTCTGCAGCGGAATATACCGTAGAGTTCTGGATATTAGCGGGTGAATGTGGGTGGGATGACGCGGCACTTCGGGGGATTTTTTCCAATGGCCTTTCTGAGCCGCTCAAGGATGAGCTAGTAGTCTGGAACAAGCCCTCCTCTCTCGAGGATCTTTTCGGCCTTTCCATCCGTCTGGATAACAGACTGCGAGAGCGTACACGAGCCTAAGCGTCGTATCGCCCAGCGGCTGTGTATCTACTGCGGTCAAACCGGTCACTTTATTTCCTCATGTCCCTTCCGGCCAAAAGACCAAGCTCACCGCAATCTGAGAGCGTCGTGGTGAGCCACACGTCCATGCCCTCAAGCTCGCTGTCTCGCATGACCATTCCCGCTTGCATTATAGTTTCGGCTCTTAACGCCCCCATCACTGCCCTGATTGATTCCGGTGCCGATGACAATTTCATTCATGAAGCCATAATTCACCAGCTCCAAATTCCTCTCCAACTGCTTCCGTCTGCGATGAAGGTCACAGCCCTGGATGGCCGTATCATCTCCGCTGTTACCCACCAAACTGTGCCATTCACCTTGCTTATTTCAGGAAATCACCGTGAAAACATTTCCCTTTTTGTTATCCCTTCTCCTGATACCCCATTAGTCCTTGGAATCCCCTGGCTTAAAAGACATAACCCCACCATTAACTTCCGTAGTCTCAATGATATCACCATGAAGAATAAATCTCCGCTTCCCCTCATCGACCCCTCGTTTGAACCCCTCTGTGACGCCCAGGTATTCACCAAATTGGATCTACGGAACGCCAACCACCTCATGCGTATCCGAGAGGGGGACGAATGGAAGACCGCCTTCAATACCCCTCTCGGACACTTCGAGTATCTGGTCATGCCATTCGGTTTAACCAACGCACCTGCAGTTTTCCAGACATTTATTACTGACGTCCTCCGTGACATGCTCAACCGGTGCGTATTTGTATACCTTGATGACATCCTCATTTTCTCCCGCTCCCCCGAAGAACACCGCCTCCATGTATGCCAAGTCATTCAGCATCTCCTTGAAAACCGGCTACCTGAAAAGTGCGAATTCCACCTCTCCTCCGTACACTTCCTGGGCTACGTCGTCTGCAAAGTTCAACTACAACCGACCCTGCCAAGATCCAAGCAGTCGTTAACTGGCCCATTCCCACCACCCACAAAGAACTACAACGTTTCCTTGGTTTCGCCAATTTCTACCGTTTGTTTATCCGTGATTACAGCAAGGTCGCTATTCCCCTCACTAGCCTCACATCCGCCAGCTCCCTCTTTCGTTGGACCCCGGCAGCATCCCAAGCATTCAACCGACTCAAGACCCTGTTCACCAGTGCGCCCATTCCTTGCCACCCCGACCCCTTCCTCCAGTTTGTGGTCCAGGTTGACGCCTCGGGCACAACCCAGAAACTGCACCCCTGTGCCATTTTTTCCCGTCGTCTGTCCCCTGCCGAGAGGAACAACGATGTCGGCAACCGAGAGCTACTGGCCATTATATGGGCCTTGGAAGAGTGGAGGCACTGGTTGGAGGGGACGGAACAACCATTTATCATTTGGACCGACCACAAGAATCTCGCTTACCTCCGTTCCGCCAAACGCCTTAACCCCCGACAAGCTTGCTGGGCTCTCTTCTTGAGCAGGTTTCATTTCAATCTCTCCTTCCGTCCTGGCTCCAAAAACGGCAAACCTGATGCCCTGTCTCGACTTTACTCACCCACCACCAGCCCTGACAAACCGGAACCCATTCTTCCTTCCTCGTGCTTCGTTGGTGCTCCCACTAGGCAAATCGAACTGGTGGTTAAGGAGGCCCAAAAAACTCACCCGGATCCCAAGATTGGGCCTCCAAACCGCCTGTTCATACCAGATTCTGAATGCTCTGACGTTCTTCAGTGGGCTCATATCTCCAAACTCACCTGTCATCCTGGCATCACCCGCACCATTCAGTTCATCCGGCAGCATTTCTGTTGGCCCAGCCTTGTTCAAGACACCCCGGAGTTTGTCCAAGCCCGCTGCTCCGTCTGTGCCCGAGGAAAGTCGACACACCTGCCCCCAGCTGGGCTGCAGCGTCCATTGCCTAACCCTAACCGCCCTTGGTCCCATAATGCTCTGTTCTTTGTTACTGGTCTACCTCCTTCTGAAGGTAACTCTGTCATTCACACCATTGTCGATCGTTTTTCCAAATCTGTCCATTACATACCTCTCCCCAAGCTACCATCCGCCTTCGAAACTACTGAGCTCCTTTTCCAGCATGTCTTTAGACTCCACGGTATTCCCATCGATATTGTCTCTGACAGAGGTCCTCAGTTCTCATCCCTGTTGTAGAAGGAATTCTGTAAAGCGGTGGGCGCAGCAGCCAGCTTGTCATCAGGATATCATCCGCAGACCAACGACCTGACGGAGCGGGCAAACCAATCAGCCTTCCGTTGTGTTGCCGCACGCAGCCCCTCCTCCTGGAGCTCATTCCTCCCGTGGATAGAGTACGCCCACAACTCCCTCACCAGTTCCGTGAGGATTGCTATGGTTACCAACCGCCATTGTTCAAGTAGCAGGAGCGGGCAGTGGCAGTCCCCGCAGTCAAGAATAATCTCCAGCGGATCCAGGCTGTAAGGAATGACGTCCGTGCGGCATTGACCCGGTCCGCCACACGCAACAAACAGCTTGCGGACCGTCATCGCTCCCCGAAGCCCGAATACAAGGTGGGCCAATCTGTCTGGCTTTCTTCTCATGACCTCCCACTTCAGACTGAATCCCGTAAAATCACACCCCGTTTCATTGGTCCTTTCCCGATTATCAAAATCATCAATCCCACTTCCGTCCAGTTGAAGCTTCCACTGTCCTTGAAAATTCACCCAACCTTCCACGTCTCGTTGCTAAAGCCTCTCTCCACCTGCGCCTTTTCTCCGGGCACTCCAGTTTCCTCCCACATCCCAAAAACATGCATGGTAGGTTAATGGACAACTCTAAATTGCCCGTCGGTGTGAATGTGAGTGCGAATGGTTGTTTGTTTGTATGTGCCCTGTGATTGGCTGACAACCACTTCAGGCTGTACCCCGCCTCCTGCCTGATGATAGCTGGGATAGACTCCAGCACACCCGCGACGCTAGTGAAGAGAAGCGGCTCAGAAAATGGATGGATAGATGGATGAATTTTAACTTGCTAATCCATGTTTTATCATTTTACTGTTTTGTTTGATCAATTAATTTATCCCACTTTTATGTTTGTATTTGATCTTGGTTTTCATCTTTCCATTTTGTTTTTAATCATGATTTTTTTGCCTCTGCACATTTTATGGCACACAGTATGTTCACAGAGTGTACTTTCCCGATTTTCCATAATGCATAGCATTTGACATAGCAAATAACACACAATGTTTTATAGTGCCACACCTCTCAGGCCACGGCATCGCAGTTTAGGCGGGATTGTCTGCATGTCATAAAACATGAATCAGATTGACGAGGTGTTCACTTGCTGGCTGCACACCACCTGCAGCAGGGCGCGTCCGTGTAGTCGGTTGGCGCAGGAAGCAGCACATTTCACATCATTTCATCATCAAAATGATCCAGGAGCATTCCAATCAGCAGCCGACATTTCACCGAAGGCAACCCCCCCCCCCCCCCCGCCCCTCACCACCACCTCACCCCCAAAAAAAGAAAAATGAAACAGTGGGGGATAAAACCACAGCATCTGTATTTACTGTATTCTTTCCTCCAAATACAGGAGGTTTTTACAATTTCTCAAGTGTCTTAATAACATGCCACAGGGTCCAGATGTTCAACAGCAGGTTTTAATGGGATTCACAGAGGTTCTGGCGGTCCTCTACAAGATTGTTAAAGTGAGCATTAAGGGGGTTCTAGAGTTTCTATCGGTCTAGGTGTTCTACTACATGTTCTATTGGTGATCGACTTGGTCTGGTAGTCCACTCCAAGTTTGCAAATGTGCTCATTAAGAAAGAGGTTCTGGCAGTTTACAGCAAGGCCGAGAATGTGGCTATTAAAAATGTTCTAGCGGTTCTACAGGTCTAGGTGTTCTACTACATGTTCTTGTGGTGATCAGTGAATTATTGAAGTCCACTCCAAGGTTGCGAATGAACCCATTAAGAAGGTTCTAGAGGTTCTTTAAGCCTAGATGTTCAACAGCATGTTCTATTGGTGATCAAGGATGTTCTGGTAGTCCACCATAAGATTGTGAACGTGATCATTAAGAATGTTCCGAGGTTCTATGGGTCCAAGTGTTCTACTCAATGGTCTAGTGGTGATCAAAGAGGTTCTGGTAGTCCATTCCAAGTTTGTGACTGTAGGTACACTCTCAAGTTTGTGATGGTGGGTATTAAGAATGTTCTAGAGATTCTAGAGGTTCTCGTAGTCCTCCAGGAGGTTTTAGTAGTCCGCAATAAGGTTTAGAATTTGCCTCTTAAGAAGTTTCTAGATGATGTACTGGTCTAGGTGTTCTACCAAAGTTTATATTGGTGATCATGGAGGTTCTGGTCGTCGACTACAAGGTATTGATTGCGGATATTAAGAATGGTCCTGAGCTTTTAAACGTCTAGATGTTCTGCAACCAGTTCCAGTTGTGATCAAAGAGGTCCTGAGAGTCCATTTCAGGTTTATGATTGTGGGTATTAAGAATGTTCTAGAGGTTCTACAGCAGACATGCCCAAAGTCCGGCCCCCGGGCCAAATCCGGCCCGTGTTCATATTTCCACTGGCCCGAAGCCTCTGTCATAAAACCAATAATATGTGGCCCGGCAGTACAAAATACACGCGCAATTTTATATTTCACCACAGGATGGCAGTAAACTTGTGGCTGAACTCTCGCGGGGCCGTTTTGCGCATGATCTGTTTTTTGCTCATTTCTAAAATGGCAACTGGAAGTAAGAAAAGGAAAGTTGATTGCGAGGACCGACGTTTCCAGGACAAATGGAAGTCTGAATATTTTTTCACTGAGTTTAGAAACAACTGTGTCTGCCTAATTTGCCAAGAGACTGTGGCTGTGTTCAAGGAGTTCAATATAAAAAAGCACTACCACATGCAAATTACGACAAGCTAACTGGGAACGAACGCAGTGAAAAATTGAAGCAACTGGAAGCTGGTTTAACGGCACAGCAACACTTTTTCACAAGAGCCAGTGAGTCGAATGAAAATGCAACAAAGGCAAGCTATGAGGTGGCAACGCTGATTGCCAAGCACTGCAAACCTTTTCCTGAGGGTGAATTTATTCAAGACTGTGATGAAAATGGTGGAGAACATTTGTCCTGAGAAAAAGCAACAGTTCGCCAATGTTTTCCTGGCTCGTGGCACTGTGTCACAAAGGATCAAAGAAGTTTCTTCTGATATTAAGAGACAGTTGGACGCAAAAGGAGTGGAGTTTGAATTTTTTTCGTGAGCCTGTGACGAAAGCACGGATGCATCCGACAGTGCTCAGTTACTGATTTTTTTTAGAGGAGTGGACAGTGAAATGAACGTGCGTGAAGAGTTACTTGACCTCCAGAGCCTTAAGGACCAAACAAGAGGGAAAGATTTATTTGCTTCTGTTTGTTCCGCCGTACATGACATCAAATTAAAGTGGAATAAAATCACGGGGATTTTTACGGATGGCGCACCTGCCATGGTTGGCGAGCACAGTGGATTATCCACCCTAGTGTGTCACAAAGTAAGCGAAGAAGGAGGTAAAGCTACAAAACTCCATTGTATTATTCACCAAAAAGTTCTATGTGCCAAACCGTTTCCGTGGATCTCAGTGACGTTCCACCCCACCTGCAGTTGGAGCTCATTGAGCTGCAGTGTGACACAGAGTGTCGCAGCCGGTACCAACAACTCCCTCGTCAACTTTTACCAGCAGCTGGATAAAGACAGGTTCCAAGAGATTCGTACATTTGCTAAGAAAATGTTGAGCTTGTTTGGCTCGACATACTTGTGTGAGAAGACATTCTCAGTCATGAACATGAATAAGAACTGCGTGAGGACAAGACTAAGTGACTCCCACCTGCGTGACATCTTGCGCATTAAAACCATCGCTTTTGAGCCAGACCTGCCCCATTTACTGCAGTCGAGATCTCAGTATCACCCTTCACATTAATGCAAACATGTTGTTTGTTGATTCTGATGAATAAAGTTTGAGTTTGAGTCAAATTTCATAAAAATACTTTATTTTGCATTTCATTTATTTTGCAGTTTATTTTAACCTTAATTTATCCAGGTCAGGCAGTTATAAGATCTACCTAGCAGCAGACAGCATAGTAAAACTAGTAAAATAAAAATACAAAAAAGCATTCCCCTCGTCGGTAGCATGTAAAATTAATGCTGGCCCACATGACAATTTTTTTACGGCAATGTGGCCCCTGAGCCAAAACGTTTGGGCACCCCTGTTCTACAGTGTAGCTGGTCCACAGCTTCTAGTAGTAATCAAGGAGGTTATGGTAGTCTGCAACAAAGTTGACAATGTGCCTATTAAGAAGCTCCAAGATGAATGATATATAGTGAGGTTCAAGAGTTTCTGTGTGTTCAATTGAGACAAAAGACACCAATTAATAATCTGATAAAATATTAAATCAAATAGTGCTGCTATTGAAAAAATAACTATTTTAATCCTCAGGGAACACCTCTCAGATGAAAAGAATATCAAGTTGATAGGGGCCAGTTGTGGGTTGGACTGATGTAATTGTCAGGCAACATTTAGCCCGAGGGGTTTGAAATTGAATGAATTCTTTTTAATTGATGTAAAATCAGTGATGGCTGGTGGAGTTGTCGCTGGCAGGGCGCTATACATCAAATTTTTCTCTCTCTCTCTCTCTCTCTCTCTCTCTCTCTCTCTCTCTTTCTCTCTCTCTCTCTCTCTCTCCTCCAGTATTGCTGGGCCAATGGCAAGCCGAGCTTTCATTAGATTGACAACCATTGGGGTAGATTTCACTGCGGTGCCAGGATGCTTCCTTCTAGCAGAGTTCAGAATGGGGAAAATAGGCGACTACCCAACAACATTTTTGCAGTGGATGGACAAATCTCTAAATACAAACAACCCTATACCACCGTCATGCCAGCAGCTCAATGGCGCCAAGTATTGCATTTCAGAAGCTAACACTGTTATCTAACGGTAATCTGTGAACCCCAGAAGATTTCTTTATATCACATTTAAAAGTCACTCATCATACAGTAGGTCCCCTTTTAGCACTGAATAACTTGGCTGTTTGAAAAGATCCTTTTGAAGCCAATGTACCTCGACATGAACACACTGACAGCCCGGCCATTATTACTTGGCCTGAGCAGTGAAATGTTTACTGGCTCTTTGGAGGTTTCCATCAAACAGTGACTCCTCTGGAAACATCAATAATTCAAGGACGCTTAATTCACCTTGAAATGGGTCCCCGTGGAGCTTGAAGAAGCAACCAGAGAGCGTCTACCCTCAATGCTTCATTTGTATTCTTGCCTCATCAAAAGATCAGGCGTAGCAGGGGCGTATGTAGGATTTGTAGTATTAGAGCTGCTTAGCCCCACGTTACAATTTCAAACACAGGATCTTAATCGTGACATACTTTTGGTCAAATGAGTACTGGGTACACCGCACAAAGTCACTTTCAAAAGTGACTTTGATGTTCGAGTCTCTAAAAAACATGTTAAAGAAAACGTTTATGTTTAGACTACAAATGAAATTTTTTCCCCCCCCTTACAGATCACCGTATTTGGGCATGTCAGGGACAGCACTTCTCAAAAAGGCTTCTTGTTTTGGTTATGATTGTATGAAACTGGTCTCAGGGGATCATTTAATCTATCTTCCTAGTGGGGTGTTACTGAGGGAATCTTTAGGGGTTATGCTGGAAACCTCTCAAATACACCCAGATACACATTTCCAAATATTGTTGGGTTTTCAGGCATTTTAAGGCTCCCGAAAACGCCATTAATTTGGCAGAAAATAATGATAAGCGAGTGAGTCATGATCACAACATTGGGCCAGGAAAATTTCAAATGTAAATCTTCGTTATAAAGTTTTACGAAGTATGTTCCATTTTTTGCAGACTTGTAATACATCTTTGGAGATCAGTGGGGCTGCAATAATGATTGACACGTGGGGCCATCTAATGGATATTTAGATTTAAATATAATAAAACTATGGAGGTTGTGGATTTTTTTTTAATCCTGGCCATACACCATTTCTAATTGTCTTGTTACCCTAGCTTTGTCATGTGAGTTCATTGCTCATCATTGTTCATCTTTATATACCCCGCAATTAAGTGGCAACCTGTCCACTATTTGTCAATATGTGCCTTGACTTTAGATGACGAACATTCCCGCCTCTTGCCCAATGTCAACTAATATAGACTCCAGCTGACCCACAACCCTAATCAGGATAAGCGCTATAGAACATTGATGGATGGATGGATGGGTGAATGCATGGATGTAGTGTAATTGAAGTCTACCCACAAATTGCCTTTTTGCTGCAGTTTCAGTAAATGCAAATGATGCTGTGATTGAAAGAAAACTTTATCAAGATCCGCTTGGAAAAACAACTAAATATGAGTTATCTCCGGAGCAACTGATCGACTAATGTGTTGTTCATGTAATAGGATGGCTAAGCCGCTCTGGTGTTCTAATACGTCTTTATGCTCAGAAGGGATTTTTGCAGCCAGATAGGGATCACATGTGCTCATGTGTTTCACCAGCTTTCCACCACATTGTGTCAAGATGAGAAAAGTAAAAAATAAATAGATACAAAAATTTAAAAAACAAGATGTACGGAGATATAGCTAGAGCGGAGAAACCAAATCATGCGCTTATTAGAGAAATCACACAATTCTCCAGTGTCTTGTTGCGGCATTTTTCCATAAAAAATGTGTGCGGGAGAAGTAGTTACGCCGTTACTTTTTTTTTTTTTTACTCCACCGCATCAGTCTGTTGTGACACATGCCCTGGTCATTCCAATCATTTGTGTTTTTCTTTCTGTCTGCAGTGGAATACCCGGGAAGAAATGTGGGACCATTATCTTGTCTGCTGAGGAACTTGGCAACTGCAGAGTAAGTCTTTGGCTCAGAGCATTAAAAGCATACAGTAGTATGCATCGGGCAGCACGGTGGTGAGCGGTTAGCACATCTACCTCACAGTTCAGAGGTCCTGGTTTCGAAACTCTAAGAAATGGTCCATAGGTGTACATGTGACCATGAATGCTTACTTGTCTATATATGTGCACAGTGATTGACTGGCGACCAATCCAGGGTGTACGCCATCTGTTGCCCAAAGTCAAGAAAAGTTTGTTGATAGACGTTATTCACAAAAGATTCTCAAAGGGCTTCAGAGGCCTGCAGTTCACAAAAATCAACAACATCCCCTGGTCTAGGATCATAGTCACTGGAGGATTTATTAATTTTGGATAAAATTCACAAAGAACAGCGTGAGCTGTCAAAGTCATCCTGACTGCTGGAGACTTCGGCTATGGAGGAGCTAGCAGCGGGCTCGACGTACGCCCACACCTTAGTAGACGTTTCACTATCCCGGCAAAAATCCCCCACTGCATGACTATTTAAACACTGTATTACCAATACTAGCTGTCACCGGGAATAAAAAAAAGTGTTGCCAGAGTTTGTAAATCTTAATTTGTCCTCTTTTTTTGTCATTACGAACGACAAGTCATGTGGAAAGGTTTTAATAACTTTGTTAAAGTACCTACAGAATCTGTCTGTCTGTCTGTCAATACTATTATTTTGGAAAAGTACAACCAGTAACCATTCAAATCTGATTTATTTGCTAGTTTACGTCCTCATGAATCGCAAGTGGGGATATAGAATCAGAGTCCGAGCATTTATTTATATATATATATATATAATATATATATATATATATATATATATAGTAATTAAAAGTAATTAAGTTACATTACACTATTATTGTGGTACACTACATTACTGGTACATTGCTACATTTTTTGTAACCATGTAACTAGTAACTGTATCGGAATACATTTTTTAAGTAACCCTACTAACTGGTGTTATAATCTGCTGTGATCTCCATTGGCTCAATAAGTATGGTAAAAAAAAAAAGCATTACGTGCTGCCTGGAAAGCTGGGGAAAGACTTAGTGTTCACTATCTCGTTTTCATCTTTGCTATAAGGTTTTCAGTGGAGCAGCATACATTTACTCCATGAATGTTTAATGGTGCAAAGGCAAGCAAGCATCAAATAATTGGATATGTGCTAACTTTATGTTCGACACTAAGAGAGAGAAGCAGTTATTGTTGTTCAACAATCTTTTTCCACTATTCAATGTTTTTCTTTGAGCTTCATGACCTCTATACCTTATGTTTAGTTTTTCTACTTTGCACAATGGTCATAAAATAGTCCTCTGTTTGGTTAATGACATTTTACTTTCCACTGCAGTTTGCATGGAATCTTTTAGCAATATAGTGACGCACCTGCCTATTTGCGCTTTGCTCGTCACAAATTCATCTTGTCCTGTTTTTTTCATATTTGATATTTGTGGTTTTTGTGGTATTTCTATAATGCTCTTAGATACAACAAACACTTACTTATAGAAAAGTAATTGGTGTCAAAGAAGTACCGTATGTTGAAGTGATGCATCTCAATTGAGAGACTAACATTTTTGTATATCAGGGAGGAGTTAAATTAATCCTGGGTTATTAAAAAGTTATGGAGAGTCTTCAGTTTGCGTTCATGTGCAAGTACGTGCTCTTCTGGTACGTTAAAAAATATAAGTTTTATATATATATATATATATATATATATATAATCGTATGTAAGACATTTGTTTTAAGGGTAATGTAAGATGAGTATGAAATTATGTGTTTTGGGTTTACAGTATGTAGTATATTTCTGGTTCAAACTATTAATAATAATTCATAATTTTTTAAAATTTAATTTAATCAATTTAATTTAATATTTTTTTAGGAATGTGTCAAGGTTTGTTTTGATGTGGTTTTAGGCTGTGTGCAAGGGACAGGGGGTGCGCCAACTCTTTCAGATTGTTGAAGGGGACTGCACGTGGCTTTCGGGGACATTTAGGAAAGGCTGTGCTGGATGATTAAAGCCTGCGCTGAAGTGAGTTCATCACTGACAAAAATCACTGGTCAATTCTTTTTCACTCTCCCGGGCGAACTAATTCATTCATTAAGCCACATTTTCCACCGCGTCTACCTGAGGCAGCTACTGCATGGGTAATTGACTTGGCTCTGTGCTAATATTTTCTATTTTAGTGCTCCCTATTAACACTCACTCCCCCTAACATCCTCACCAGCATTCTGGCAGGATTTCTGGCAGATGCAAATAAAGCACAATGACACACAGCAATAAAAGGACACAGTGATCTTTTATTACCACTTGTTCAGGGGGTCTCTGACTGTAAATGGGTCATTCCTCCGTATGTACTTTTTTTAACTTAAATTTCCTTCATTTTAAAACGATACACCCGCCCCCCATGTGCTATTTTCAACATAAATAATTATTTTTTTTGATTGTTTTTAAATTAAATTGACTTCATTTTGTTTTGTTAAAAAGCCCTAAAAACCCACAGAGGGAGGATATGAATTTGTGGCAATGGCTCTATAACTTGACCGTGAAACCATCTGGGGAAGAAAAAGACCATTGTGGACTTCCTGGGCTAAGTAGAATCTCACAATAGTGCTGGTAATGACACGAATGCGAGGGGTAAAAAAGAAAAAAAAAAAAAAGAAAAAAACAGAGGCTGATTCATTTTACCACCACTGACTGTTTTAATCAACTCTTCACTATCTTCAACATCCCCACCGTGATGATTGGAAACATAAACTGTATGATTGGAAACAACAGCGAGAATGCGGAGGAGCTTTAATAGGTGTCATGAAATAATCACTCTCCCTCTCTCTGAGATGGAGGAGAGTTGGAGGAGTCAACAATGCTGCTCAGTCATCGGTGTGTTGATGCGAATGTGACACCTGCACGACATCATCGCATTCAGCATTAATACAATTAACATGAGATTCACAAGTTTCAGTCCTCTGTCTCCATTTCCCTCCTCCACTATCCTCATCCTATGCTAACACTAGCCACGGCTGGGCGATATGGCCTTCAAAAATATTTTTGGGTCAATTTGTCAAAACAAGTATGTAAACACAGTCTTGAATGAATTACCATTTCAATTGTTTCACAGTTTAACATAAAATTAGCCATCAACCTGATAAGTATTGTTGTGTTTGGACCAAAATATTAATCATCTTTTTTCATCAACGTACCAAAGTATACAAAACACGTGGGGAAATGTGTTTTGATCCGATGAAACAAAGGTTGAACTTTTTAGCCATAATTCCAAAAAGTATCTTTGGCGCAGGGGCTGTTTTTCTTCAGCTTAGTCAAGGTGGAGGGAATTATGAACAGTTCGAATTAGCAGTCAATGGGTCTCAGTCACAAACAAATGCGTAGAAATGTTCTTATTCTGCGCACAATTTGAGGGTATACGCAAAATCACTGTCGGATTCATGCATGACATGTGCGCACTGGCCAATTTTTATCACACCTTTCGTGCCTATGTTAGTGAATTAGAATTGATTAAAAATGACAAGCTTGTGCCCATGAGCTGTAAACTGCATAAACCGCGCCCCTATTTCCCTATGAAAGGACATCCGTCTGCAGACAATACGCGGAGGTGTAGTCACAAAAGATTGCGCCAAAACTTTCATAACATTCTTAATCTTTATCCTATTTTCAAAAGGTTGACCTCATCAGAAAGCTTACTAAAAAACAGAAACTGACAACCTGTATTCATCATGTTAATCATTTTTAATTAATTTTAAAGTTAAATGAGAGAATGTGGCACAAAACACATACTAAGACTAAAAATATTTGAGCCAAGATGCACAAACTTTCTAAGTTAAAAAATATATATGTATAAAATATATACTAATGAATAAATATAGCACAGTATAGAGGCATTTGTAATTGATAAAATTCAGGAAATTCGCATTGTATGCCAATTTTGTCAATCGGAGTTACGTCACAAGCAACCACGCCAGCAGCAGATGTGGGCCCGCATTGATCAAATTACCATAATTTCTCGTGTATAATGCGCATTTCTTTCACCCAAAAATTGTCAAAAGTCAACAGTGCCCATTATACATGGGTATAGGGGAAAATGAAAAAGATTGTATAAATGTATGCCGCCATCTAGTGGTTATGAAAAAGCTGTACACTTTCGTTCCGAAATGCCATATATATATATATATATATATATATATATATATATATATATATATATATATATATATATTCAATTTCAAAATAAGAGCATGTAAATCAAAATAAAGTATTATCTGTTCAAATAAAGTGCTTAACTTCAGAATAATTCTTTGAAAAAATGAACAAAAATACAAATAATACTTCATGTTTTGATCATATGAGTAGAAACAAAATCATCCATTGTAAAAATCCATTATACATAAGTAGAAGGGTTTTCCAGGATTTTGAGGTCAAATTTGGGGGTGCGTATTATACATCAGTGCGCATTAAACACGAGAAATTATGGTGCATCACATTGGCACATGCAAAATCAAAGAAAAACATTTAAGTCTGAGGGATTTGAAAGAATAACTAAAGCCTTGGATAGACTAGGAACTGTGAGCGGTCCGAATGCTGTTCCAGTTGCGAAACTTGCTCATTGAGTAACAACATCGTACTGCAGGCAGACGTGCACATAAAAGCACTTGAAC
This sequence comes from Phycodurus eques, assembly GCF_024500275.1. Classification (NCBI taxonomy): domain Eukaryota; kingdom Metazoa; phylum Chordata; class Actinopteri; order Syngnathiformes; family Syngnathidae; genus Phycodurus; species Phycodurus eques. Next base: position 25,434,865 of record NC_084525.1, read on the forward strand.
GGAATGAGGGTAAAAGTGATGAGAAGTGTCCTTTTCACAATTTTTTAGGACAATCAACTCATTAGCAAATTCCCCGTTTAAGTCATTATGTTTACATTTATTATTATTGTTTTTATAAATGACTGTGGTTTCAATATGTTGTGCATCTTTTTGTGTAAAAGATGTTTGAAGTTTTTTCGAAAGCTGATCATTGTTTGTATATATACGCATGGTCTGAGGAGGATCTAGTACGAACAAAAACAAGTACGAACATATTGATGAATCACAGATTTGTACGTCCAACATACATGCATACGATTTAAGGACAAATTTCTGCCTACGTACTATTAGTGAATGATGCTCAGTGTATTTACAAAACTTTCAGGCCTCTACTAGAAAACAACAACAACAACAACAACAACAAATTGTCGGGAAACGCCAACTAGAACACCTGAACTTTATTTTGGGTTAATCGCAGATACTTCAAACAGTGCCATGTATGTAATGACTCCCATTTTTTCATGAGTTTGAATGTGATTCTGAACACAGCCACATCCATAGTTATATGAGGCTGTGCAAACTTGTGCAACTACATTATCTCATTTCTTTTTTACTTTCCCTCTCCAAAATATTAGATTTTCAATTGTGTTGTACAGCTTGTAGGTCACATTTAATGGTGAAAAGGTATCATTTGGACTTGCCTGTACACTGTAAAAACCCATAACAAACTCTCACCTAAAGATCTGTGATACAGCAGTGGTCCACTGTATAAGTGGACATCAGGCTTTTACATACTGTACGATGTCACTGACCTGTCCACCACGCAACTTCATTGGTATACGATAGCTGAGAGCGTGACCACCATTTGATAGCAAGAGCTTTTTCAGGCCATGTTCATTGTCTTTATAATGTTGTCTACATGCAAATGGTGCCTAAATGGGTGTAATTATGCTAATGGAGCCTAACGTATTATTAGCTGCACTCACACATACCCTGGGCACGCATTGTGTACGAAGGCCCCCCTCCTCCACGCACAGCCATTCCAATCTAATCTCCTGCTATTATGATCAACAAGGTAGTCTCCCTGTGATAGCCCTCACTGGGTTATAATGCAGGCATTGTATGACATACTGTTATTATCATCATCATCATAATAGTCATCATTATCATCATCAGAATCCTAATAATAATAAGTGATCAGTGACCATGCCCATAAGTCAAAGCACTCGTTCCACAATTAATCTTAGCCCCATTGAAATGAATGGACAATTTCTAATGTGTTTTTAATAAGGAAAATAGCGCTCCATAAAATTGACCGTACTAACTTGGTCTGGTCATCGCAAGTTGATAATGTGTTTTAACCAAAATGCACTGAAACAAAAATGCATTGGAACTTTCCCAAAATCCTCTGAGGTTGTCTTTTTTTTGTCCTCTGAAGGACTACACCACCATGCAGTTTTGTGCCAACAAGCTGGACAAGAAAGACTTCTTTGGGAAGTCAGACCCCTTCATGGTTTTCTACAGGAGCAATGAGGATGGCACGTAAGTTTGTCTCTTTGTCTGTCTTTTTAGCGTAAGTCTCGTAAAGCTAAGGCCCAGTACACACATAAAGACAATGGGGCTGTTTTTGTCCTAATTTTGCCCCTTTATGACCAAGGATGACTAATGTCAAACTCTACGTTTCATATCTTATAAGATTATCCAGTAAAGTTATTCTGTGGTCTGAGGTGTGTTAATTTGTCCTGATAATAGGGTGGGAAACAGATCTTGGCCGACAATCTTAAATACTGTATGAAATGTGTTCAATGTTTACAACCAAAAATCTTCGCATATGTGGAAAGCCGACGACTCCTAAGTCATAACTCCGTGAATTATGACGTGAAACGGAATGTAGCCAATCAAGCAGCGACCTGACTGACGACATATCCGATGTTGTATTTCATATAAGTGGGTTGACCAGACAGCAAGAAATATTTTCCAAAGCAAGTCTTTTTGTTGACATCGCCATTCAACAACACTCCTGCCCTTCTTCGTTTTTGTGAGATAACGTGCTCATGCGAGATGTCTGCCTTGGAGGTCTTTTTTCTAGTTTAGTGATGGAAAAGAATCTTTGTGTGTGGTGTTCTGTAGTGTTGTAACACACAAGACCCCATTCTGAAAGTCTTGGTCTCGTTTGGGACTCGACTACCGAAAGTCTTGGGGTTTTGTCAGTCTCGGACTGGCTGGACTTTCCGGTCGAGACCAGCACTGATCTACTATTCTTCAACTTCATTAATAAGGAGAATCACTGGATAAAACATCAAATACCTTCAATTCATGTTATTAACCCAGGTGTTAAACACAGGTAAGCTATTGTTAGCTGTAGGTAACACAGCGACTTTAATTTTGTCTTTCTGAGATGAATATTTTGGGAAAGAGGTTTTAATTCCACCTTAAATTGGCTTTATTTAACAGTCTTACACTTTGGCTGTAGCTTATGTTAAATCAACTAAATTGGCTAATTTTTCCACTCTTTGCATGAGCAGCACTCGTAAACTAGCTTTCCACTCGCATTTCACTTTTAAATACATACAAAGATATATTTTTTGCAAGAATTTAGTTGAGAAAAATTCTTAAGGTTTGAGAATTTGCCATGTTGCACTTTGAAATAGTTGCAGTATAGAGTTTTCTCTGTCACGTGTTTAAAAAAAAAAAACATTTTTAACTATAGAGTGAATGCTCTTCAACTGGGACCCGGGTTCAAATAAGCCCTCCTCTGTGTGGAATTTGCATGTTCTCCCCGTGCATGCGTGAGTTTTCTCCGGGTACCTCGGTTTCCTACCACATCCCAAAAACATGCGTGGTAGGTTGATGGAAGACTCTAAATTGCCCATAGATGTGAATATGAGGGTGAATGGTTGTTTGTTTATATGTGCCCTGCGATTGGCTGGCGACCAGTTCAGGGTGTACCCCGCCTCTCGCCCGAAGGTAGCTGGGATAGGCTCCAGCACGCCCGCGACCCCAGTGAGGATAAGCGGTAAAGAAAATGGATGGATGGATGCTCTTCAACTGTTCAAGCTTGTTTTGGTTTTTAAATTGGTCTTGTCACAGCGTGGGCTTGTCTTGGTCTTCTTCTTCTTCTGCGTTCTTGATCACAACACTAGTGTTCTGTGTTGAAATGATCAGAGCACACCACACACAGTACAACCAGAACTTTTCAATGCCATATTTTTTATCTTCATGTGTTTGAATTTGAAAACTGTACCAGGCCTAAATCAGAGGCAGGCAGACTAGGGAAAGGTCTTGTGGTGCTACAGTACGCTTCAAATTCCCATTGATCTTTCATGTTCAGGTTCACCATCTGCCACAAGACTGAAGTGGTGAAGAACACGCTGAACCCCGTGTGGCAGCCCTTCTCCATCCCTGTGCGGGCGCTCTGCAACGGAGACTACGACAGGTAAGCCCCATGATGCAATATCATCATTTATTGCAAATTGTTTTGTGGACCCCAAAGCTACAGCTCGTGGCATTTGAGAAGCACTGTTTTTCAGCTTCAGTGTGCACAGTGGTACATTCTACAAGATTCTTATCAGATTTTGAGCAACATTTGGAAGAGGCCTGATTCCGAACTGAAGAAATACGATGAAAAAGTTAGTTTTTCAAGAAAAGTTGCATTACAAGAATAAAGGCTCTTTTTTTCTTTTCTTTTTTTTTCAAAAAGCACTACTTTTTTAAGAATGAAAGTAAGAATGAAAATTTCACATATGCATACATACATTAAGAATGAAAATTTCATTCTTTTTAAGTATGAAATTAAGAATGATTTTTTTAGTTGTTCTTTATTAAAACGTACCATTTGGGGGATAAAGACATATTTTAAAATAAGTTTTTTTAAAGTATTTTTTTTCAAGAAATATACATTGTCAGAGTCATATTTTTCGAGATAATTGTATTTTCTTTGTAAAAGTCTTATTTTTCTACATAAGTTATCGGGGTTTGGGGAAGAAAGCCATAATATTATGAAAATATTTTTTTATAAAGTGATATTTAGATAAAGTCATATTTTTTTTATGTGAAGTCCTAGTTTTGGAGAAAACAAATCCTAGTATTCCAAGTAAAACGTCCTCTTAAAAAGGTTGCAGTTTTTCAAGAAAATGAAACATTTTGAGAATAATCGCTTAGATTTTTTAGAGACTCCTATTTTTTATGAAACAGATTTTTGTTTTTTTTTGTTTTTAGTTACAGTAAAAGGTGTACTTTTTTTTAGACAAAGTCATATATATTTAAACATTTTATATAAAGTAATAGTTTTGGAGAACAACATCACATAGTCGAATACACAACAAAGACAAGTTATTTAATGTTCAAACTGATCAAATTTATTGTTTTTAGCAAAGAATCATTAACTTGGAATTTTATGGTTGCAACACGTTCCAGAAAAGCTGGGACAGGTGGCAAAAAAGACTGAGAAAGTTGAGGAATGCTCATCAAACACCAGTTTGGAACATTCCACAGGTGAAAAGGCTAATTGGGAACATGTGGGTGCCATGATTGGGTATAAAAGGAGCTTCCTTGAATTGCTCAGTCATTCAGAAGCAAAGATTGGGCAACGTTAACCTCTTTGTGAACAAGTGTGTGAGAAAATAGTCAAACAGTTTAAGGACAATGTTCCTCAACGTACAATTGGAAGGAATTGAAGGATTTCTTCAGTTCACAGTGGTGAGGTGTGCTGTAGGTGTGACAGACGAATTTAAGGTGGAGGTGGGACTGCATCAGGGATCAGCCCTAAGCCCCTTCCTGTTTGCAGTGGTGATGGATAGGCTGACAGATGAGGTTAGACTGGAATCCCCGTGGACCATGATGTTTGCAGATGACATTGTGATCTGCAGTGAAAGCAGAGAGCAGGTGGAGGAACAGTTAGAAAGATGGAGGCATGCACTGGAAAGGATGGGAATGAAGATTAGCCGAAGTAAGACAGAATATATGTGCATGAATGAGAGGAGTGGTGGGGGAAGAGTGAGGCTACAGGGAGAAGAGATAGCAAGGGTGCAAGACTTTAAATACTTGGGGTCAACCTTACAGAGTAATGGTGAGTGTGGTCAGGAAGTGAAGAAACGGGTCCAAGCAGGTTGGAACGGGTGGAGGAAGGTGTCAGGTGTGTTATGTGACAGAAGAGTCTCTGCTAGGATGAGACGTGCGGATTAGAGACAGTGGCACTGAAGAGACAACAGGAAGCAGAGCTGGAGGTGGCGGAAATGAAGATGTTGAGGTTCTCTCTCGGAGTGACCAGGTTGGATAAAATTAGAAATGAGCTCATCAGAGGGACAGCCGAGGTTCGATGTTTTGGAGACAAAGTTAGAGAGAGCAGACTTTGATGGTTTGGACATGTCCTGAGGAGGGAGAATGAGTATATTGGTAGAAGGATTATGAGGATGGAGCTGCCAGGCAAGAGAGCTTGAAGAAGACCAAAGAGAAGGTTGATGGATGTCGTGAGGGAAGACATGAGGGCAGTTGGTGTTTGAGAGGAGGATGCAGGAGATAGTCTTACATGGAAAAGGATGAGGCGCTGTGGCGACCCCTAAAGGGACAAGCCGAAAGGAAATGTAGCAGCTCATCTACGGTCCATAATATCATCAAAAGGTTCAGAGAATCTGGAGAAATCACTGCATGTAAGCAGCAAGGCCCAAATCTCACATTGAATGCCCGTGACCTTTGATTCCTCAGGCGGCACTGCATCAAAAACCAACATCAATGTGTAAACGATATCACCACATGGGCTCTGGAACACTTCAGAAAACCAATGTCAGTAAATACAGATCGGAGCTACATCCGTAAGTGCAACTTGAAACTCTACTATGCAAAGCAAAAGCCATTTATTAACAACACCCAGAAAGACTGCCGGCTTTTCTGGGCCTGAGCTCATCTAAAATGGACTAGTGCAAAGTGGAAAAGTGTTCTGTAGTCCGATGAGTCCACATTTCAAATTGTTTTTGGAAATTCTGGACGTCGTGTCCTCCGGGCCAAAGAGGAAAAGAACCATCCGGACTGTAATGGACGCAAAGTTCAAAAGCCAATCTGCGATGGCATGGGGCTGTGTTAGTGCCAATGGCATGGGTAACTTACACATGTGTGAAGGCACCATTAATGCTGAAAGGTACATACCGGTTTTGGAGAAACATATGCTGCCATCCAAGCAACGTCTTTTTCATGGACGTCCCTGCTTATTTCAGCAAGACAATGCCAAACCACATTCTGCATGTGTTACAACAGCGTTTCTTTGTAGTAAAACAGTGTGGGTACTCGACTGGCCTGCCTGCAGTCCAGACTTGTCTCCCATTGAAAATGTGTGGCGCATTATGAAGCGTAAAATACGACAATGGCGACCCCGGACTGTTGAACAGCTGAAGCTGTTCAGCAAGCAAGAATTGGGAAATAATTCCACCTACAAAGCTTCAACAATTAGTATCCTCAGTTCCCAAACATTTATTGAATGTTGTTAAAAGAAAAGGTGATGTAACACAGTGGTAAACATGACCCTGTCCCAACTTTTTTGGAACGTGTTGCAGACATAAAATTCTAAGTTCATGATTATTTGCTAAAGAAAATCAAGTTTATCCCTCCATCCATTTTCCGAGCCGCTTATCCTCACTAGGGTTGCGCCAGTGCTGGAGCCTGTCCCAGCTATCTTCGGGGAGGAGGCGGGGTAGACCCTGAACTGGTCGCCAGCCAATCGCAGTCAAGTTTATCAGTTTAAACATTAAATATCTTGTCTTTGTTGTGTATTAAATTTAATATTGGTTGAACATGATTTGCAAATCATTGTATTCTGTTTTTATTTATGTTTAACACAACGTCCCAACTTCATCGGAATTGGGTTGTGCAAAACAAAATGACGGATAACTACTTTTGAAATCAGAAGCCTGTCAAAAATTGTATGCTCAACTAATATTTCATTTATTTCAAAAGATGGATTGATAACAATAAATCCTTGTAATAGCTCAACGTTATTAAACATGAAGACAATTTTCAGTCTTGGTATTTTAGCAAGAAACATGAAGTGGACACAGATGATTTGCTTTCACGGGCCACACAAAATGATGTGGGCCGGATCTGGCACCCGGGCCTTGAGTTTGACACATGCGGATCATTAAATCATCCTCTTAATTGTTTAATTTACTTTATATTTAACTTAGAACACCCTAAATAAAAAAATATTTATCTTTAACACATATTTTACTCAGTTCACAAAAAAAAAAAATGGGGTGTCTGCTTTTGTGTTTGAATTTATCAACTGGTGTCAGGGCAAAAATGATACCATTGAAATGATGACGGCTGAATATTGTAGCATCACTCTTTCAACACTCTCTTAAAGTGAATGAGTCATGCCAGTTACAAAAGATTCCCATGAATGGTATTATTGCTTGAATTTTGGTACGTATGTATCTTTTGGGATGTTGAAAACATCAAGGTGGTGCTGCATTATAGCCTTTGAAAATTGTTTCAAATGTATTCTTTTTGTCATTGTTCTAATAAAAGCAGTCTACGTTGTTGTTTTTTTTTCCTGTCATGAATCAATTTTTGGCAGCTTGTTTTGCTTCAGTGTTACACACGCTCACCTTGACAATAACAAATGTGTTCATCCTGTTGTTTTTCATTTATTTTACAGAACAATCAAAGTGGAAGTCTATGACTGGGACAGAGATGGAAGGTCAGACAAATGTGCACATACACACACACACACGCACACGCACACACACAAATATTCCCATATGAGCGTGTAATGAATTTTTTTTCCCGTTGGTGTTATTCTCTAACAGCCACGACTTCATTGGTGAATTCACAAGTAGCTACAAAGAGTTATGTCGGGGTCAGAGCCAATTAAACGTCTATGAGGTGAGTGCAGATTTACATAGACAGCACGAACACAAATTTTCACCATAGGCCTGCAGGGCTTGCTAACGTTTCTACTCAAACAGCCACATTTGTTTTTTTAAACGGACAGATGGGTCAGATCATTCGTAGGTGAGATCGGCAAAAAGTAAAACAAAACCAGTTAAACTGTATATCTAAAATTAAGTATTTGGAATAATCGATTCAGTAAATATTAACATTTTTACATGAATTGATTTTCATTCAGCTTCCATCCCGCTTACTTTCACTAGTGTTGTGGGCGTGCTGGAGCCTATCCCAGCTATCTTCGGGCGAGAGGCAGGGTACACCCTGAACTGGTCGCCAGCCAATCACAGGGCACACATAAACAAACAACCATTCGCACTCACATTCACACTGACGGGCAATTTAGAGTCTACAATTAACCTACCATGCATGTTTTTGGAATGTGGGAGGAAACTGGAGTACCTAGAGAAAACCCAAACTCCACACAGATGAGGCCAGATTTGAAACCAGGTCCTCAGAACTGTAAGGCAGACGTCCTAACCAGTGCCGCCCCTTCATTTATTTTATCTTATAAATATTTTAATAAATTACATAATCTAATTTTTATTTAATCATACAATGTTGCCTTGAGACACGAGTTTAATTTGTTCCGTGACCATCCTCCAAAATCAAAACATCCATCCATCCATTGTCTTCCGCTTATCCGAGGTCGGGTCGCGTGGGCAGCAGCCTCAGCAGGGAAGCCCAGACCTCCCTCTTTCCAGCCACTTCCTCCAGCTCTTCCGAGGGGATCCCGAGGCGTTCCCAGGCAAGCCAAGAGACGTAGTCTCTCCAGCGTGTCCTGGGTCGTTCCCGGTTCTTCTCCCGGTGTGACCTGCCCGGAACACCTCACCAGGGACGAGTCTCTACTCGACTCTACTCTGAGCTCCTCCCGGATGACCGAGCTTCTCACCCTATCTCTAAGGGAGAGCCCGGACACCCTGCGGAGGAAACTCATTACGGCCGCTTGTATCCGGGATCTTGTTCTTTCGGTCACGACCCACAGCTCGTGACCATAGGTGAGGGTAGGAACGTAGATCGACCGGTAAATCGAGAGCTTCGCCTTTCGGCTTAGCTCCTTCTTTACCACAACGGATCGATACAAAGTCCGCATCACTGCAGACGCTGCACCAATCTGCCCGCCGATCTCCCGTACCATTCTTCCGTCACTCGTGAACAAGACCCCAAGATACTTGAACTCCTCCACTTGGGGAAGAATGTCATCCTTCACACTCTGATGCGAACCGCTCCAATGAGAGTTGGAGATCACGGCTTGATGAAGTCAACAGAACCACATCATCTGCAAAAAGCAGAGATAATTCTGAGGCCACCAAACTGGACCCCCTCTACGCCTCGGCTGCACCTAGAAATTCTGTCCATAAAAGTTATGAACAGAATCGGTGACAAAGGTCAGTCTTGGCGGAGTCCAACCCTCACCGGAAACGAGACCGACTTACTGCCGGCGCTCACATTCACACCGACGGGCAATTTAGAGTCTACAATTAAACTACCATGCATGTTTTGGGAATGTGGGAGGAAACCGGAGTGCCTGGAGAGAACCCACCCAGGCACGGGGAGAAAATGCAAACTTCACACAGGCGGGGTCAGGATTTGGACCCCGGTCCCTAGAACTGTGAGGCAGTCGTCCACTGTGCCGGCACAGTAAAACGAATGAAATGTATATGTAAAACTTCAGTAATTTTGTGTTTACAGTTAATCAATTCACTAATTAATAAATAATATAAATGAATACCTGCGATTGGCTGGCAACCAGTTCAGGGTGTACCCCGCCTCCTGCCCGATGACAGCTGGGATAGGCTCCAGCACGCCCGCGACCCTAGTGAGGATAAGCGGCTCAGAAAATGGATGGATGGATGGATAAATGAATACAGATTAATAAAATCAATACTTTTTTGTGTTAGTTTTTTGGGCATAATGAGGTTTGAAAAAGGCCATTCTTTCCAAGATTTGAGAGAACATTTCAAATTAAAAAAATACTATTTTTTTAAAGCCTGGAGAAGAAGTTTTTATCCTTAAAGGATCACATTAATATGACCCACAATATAACAATAGGGTTAAATCAAGCATAGTCCAAAGTTAAGGTGCTTTTATTCCAAGGCAGGAGATCCATCAGGACAAATGAATCACCTCAATGTCTGTGTGCTGAATCCCAAATGGCTTTTTACTATTGGAGAAAATCAGTGCCTGTTTTGCCCGGGTAAGGTGACGTTGTCGTTATCCAACGTTTAGTCAGAAGACTCAGCGAGTCGTGCTTATTAAAGCTAAGCTATTGGAAATGGGTATCCGGCTGCTTCTGTCCCATGTGGCCTGAAAGAGGTTAAGTGGAGGGGGCAGACTGGACCAGCAATTCAGGTATACAAATGAGCAACAGAGCCACGTGCCATATTGGAGCTTGTTTGGGTTGTCCTTGGGGTTACAGCTGCAATCCGGGAACGGGAAAACGTGACAGAAAACCTGATGAGAAAATATCACAGGAAAACATAACAGGAAACCTGCAGAAAAACCTGATGGAAAAACATGACAGAAAACCTGAATAGAAAACATCAGTTAACACAAAAAGCGAAACATGATAAAACCAACGAGGGGAAAACATCAGGAAAACACAATGGAAAACATGACAGCATCTCAAGTGTGTGTGATTATTATGCCAGTCATAGCTTGCTGCATAGATTGATTGACGACAAGCATATGATTGTTTTTTGTCTAACACAGTTTTTAGATTGATTGTTTTGACAACAAGAGCATGTGATATGCCAAACACACTGTAGCTTGGAGAGTGATTGTTTTGTCAACAAGAGCATGTGGTTTTTATACCTCCCATACCTTGCAGAGTGATTGTTTTGACAACAAGAGCATGTGATTGTTTTGCACCACATCACTTGGAGAGTGATTGTTTTGGTGACGAGCATGTGATTGTTATGTCTGGAAAAGCTTTGAGAGTGATTGTTTGGACAAGAGCATGTAATATGCCAAACATAGCTTTGGAGAGCGACTGTGAAAACAGCGTATGGTTGTTATGCCTCACATACCTTGCAGTGATTGTTTTGACAATGAGAGTATGTGATTGTTTTTCCACCACCTAGCGTAAAGAGTGATTGTTTTGATGACAATCATGTGATTGTTTCTCCACAAATATCCTTGAGAGTGATTGTTATAATACAGACAGTTGATAGTTGGTGTGATTGTTTTGAAGACACAATCATGTGATCGTTATGATACACATAATTTGGGGTGATTGTTTTGATGACACAATCATGTTATGCCACACATAGCTTTAGAGGTGATTGGTTTGTGGACTAGAGTGTGTGATTGTTATGCCACACAGAGCTTGGAGTGAATGTTTGGACAACAAGTTTGTGTGATTATTATGCCAGACATACTGTAGTTTGATCGTACAGGACGAGCATGTGATTGTTTTTCCACAGAAAGTTCGAGAATGATTGTTCTGATTACAATAGTGTATGATTGTTAGGGCACAGTTGGCTATAGCATGACTCACTTAACGTTCTCAGGGCATTGACTTGATCGCAACTGGACTGTTCTGCTTGTCGTAGAAGATGTTCTGAGCAGGCTTCACCAGTTCATGCAACAAGGCTTGGTTAGGATCCACTATCCAGTGTTTGTGTGGAAGACTCAACTATTTATGCTCCAATTTAGAAGCATGTAACACCAAGTGTGGAATTATTGTTTTGGAATGCAAACAAGGGTGAGAGCCATTAAACTGGCTGGCCGAGAGACCATTGTCAATCCACCAGTCGTTGGGTGGAAGCTCAAACTCCCTCATTGATATTCCATTCCATATTCCATTCAGAAGTGGTCGTGGAGTTACCTAAGTTAAGGAGGCCATGCTGTTTGTTGGAGGCAGAATTATAGAGATTCTTAGGAATGGATGAAAGGATGGCGTTGTTGGTAGTAGATAGGTGATGTTGTAAGCCCCCTCCTCTGTTAAGAGATGGTCTTTCCACCTTTGTGTATATGGCCTCTCTCACCCGTCTTTCGAACAAAGTCTTTCCTGTCCAAAATATACACATTTTTGTCCTCAAAGAGTGCTGTTGACCACATACACCAGACTGCTTTTCTGCGTGTGTCTGCTGTCTGCACAGATACATACATTGGGGAAACCAAGCAACTACTGAGCAGACGCATGGCACAGCACAGATGGGCAAACTCCTAAGGTCAAGACTCAGCTATCTACCTGCATCTCCAAGAGAAACAGCACTCTTCGATCGATTCAATGCCCTGAGAATGAAATGACCTGGATGAATGAGAATATTCACAGCCATGACTCACTTAACCTTAATATGATAAGTGTAACTGTATCCCATTACAGAATACAGAGCCATTGTTGTGTTTTTATTTGGGACTGTAGAAATAGTTACCTGTGAGTCAAATCTATATTTCACTTTTGCAAGAATCCTGGTAGTGTTGTGGTGGTATCCGGCAGCCTTTTATATTACTTTTGATCCAAGAAGAGACAGACTCTTTTGTCAAGGAATGATTTGTCCATGGCTGAAGCAGCTTGCTTTGCTTATCACCTCGAAGGCACACCGTTTGCGTATGCCTCCATTGTACCTCACAATGTAATTCACAGGAGAAGCGCACTCCAGCAACGGTCTGAATAATGTAGCTCTTGCTGTGCGGCACGATCTATGCTATCTAACCCTCACGCTACTATTGGATTTGGTGTATGTATGCTCTGTTACCCTCTCAGGCATGGCACACGAGTGCAAAAGATGTTTCATTGTTTATCGCCCAGGGCGGGCTAAAAAGAATCATTCATATGATCATTCATTTTGATTCATATTTCCCACTTTTCCACTCTGTCTCCTTACTAGGTGGCGAATGCCAAGAAGAAGCTCAAGAAAAAGCGATACGTCAACTCTGGGACGGTGAGTGCATCTCACAGGAAGCTCAGCTCTGTTTTTTATTCCGCTCACTCCCAATGTCACAGTTTACAATGCGGACAGTTGGCGGGATGTTGTAATCCTCTATAATGATGCTCTTGTCCGGGGCCAACTGTGCACTGATGAACGCTCTAGTAATTGATATATTCATCAGTGATTAGAACATTAAACTTTCTGCCCATGCCTCACACTTATTGGGCATGGATGAGGCATTTTGTGCTCAGAGGTGACTGGTTAATGTGTTCATGTAGATGAGTAGCTTTCGCTCCTATTAATGCGCAAACATAAAATCTTTGTTTCACCCCCCCCCCCCAATCATCAGGTGTCCTTGATGTCATTCAGCGTGGAGTCAGAGCACACTTTCTTGGATTACATTAAAGGAGGGTGAGTTCTTCAGGTTGTCTTTCAATTGCTACAGTAGGGCTGGGTGGTTTCTTGTTTTTATCGATTAATGAGAATTTATTGCACAGGCCAATCCCTAATGAGGCGAAGCGGTAGAGAAAATGGTTGGATGGAAGAATACAACAAATCTTTTTCAGTTTGGCTCCTATCCTGACATTAAACCATATGATATAGCTGTGTGGATGAAGGCGTTTCTGAACTTATTTTTCCTGATAGAGGGCAATCTGTACCTGGAGCCAAAAAGCAAAAGGTGAAACTCCCAAAAAAGGGAACATGTGCAGTCAGAAAGGATGCCTTTGGCCTTCCTTCCAACCTGTCTGCGGTACACATCCAACCTCGCACTCAGCTGTATTACCCTGATTCTACTGTACACCTTTACTATATAAAAAAAAGACGTTTTCGGCTTTTAAGCTGGTTTGGCTATACCAACAAGTTAAGGAAAAGGGGGGTCTTCCACAGGGCACCATTCAAACTAGAACTGCTACCATCAACTAGTTTGTTCTGTACTTGCTGTTTTTCATTTAAGTGTCTAAAAATGGATGGCTGGACGGATGGGTAGATAGCCGCTGACTGGCTTGCTGGCATATTGTTAGACTAATAGCATAATTGTCCAAGTCATTTTTAACTTACTGTCAAAATATCATGAAAATATACCTATGTACTAGCTAAAAATTGTGTCTTTTCTTTACGTCTGTTTAGATTCTCAGTATTCCAGGTCATGGCAATCCGCAAAGGTTGAATGTAGACAAATGGAGACGTCTTGTTTGTTGAATTTGTTGTGGGTTTTTTTCTTGTTTTCTAAGAATTTTGAAAGAAAGACTTGGGGACGTATGCTCTTTGGCTAATGATATGCCTATGATGTGAAGTGTTTGATGCATGTATTGTGCTTTAATACTTTACATGAAGTAGTGACCGATTTTATTTTATACCTGTCTGACAGTTCATGTTACCTCCACCTCTTGCATGCGGTCTTGGTTAATTTGGTCCGAGACTTTAGGTCCAGTAAAAATGGGGTGCTAGTGTGAAAGCACTGTGAGGTTTCATTAGTTCAACTTATTTCAAATGTACTGTGGCATCAGGAAGCCAATTAGCTATTGCTGTGAGAGGTGTGACTTTACTAGTGACAAATGTAATAACAAGAGAGTTGTCAATCAATGATGTGGGCTTTAATAAACTATTCCAGTCACTTCCAACGCATTACTTGTGACTCATCGCCACATCTCTTCCACTGTACTTGGCTCCAGAAGCACTTTGCCTTCCATAGTCCCCCACCCTAATTTCAGATCGACAATTTTTCCTTGGAGAAACACTTTAAAGGGGCATTTTTCTTCTTCACAATTTAAAACAGTCCTAACCCATACTGACTGTGTGTTTATACATGCACCTGTTGGTCTTTAAAGTGGCATTAGTGAATCTAGAAAAAATGAAAGAGTAAAACAGCGTATATTCCATAATATGTCCCCTTTAAACTCAGTTCCACTCAGCTCCGATGTCAATGACAATGATAAAAGACGGACAAACTTGTAATTAAGGCCGGACGACCAGTTGCGCATGGACGTCTTTCTTCATGCCCTGGTTTTTCTTGTCTGCTGCCTGGCTGTCCAGGGTGGAATGTCCCAGATCTGTCTCTCTGTCGTACACACACATTGAATCACAGTGTTTTTATTCCCGACTGCTACATCCCTCTGCTCCAATTTGTTCCATCAAGTTGGTGCCCAGTGTTGGGCATGTTATACATTACATATTGAAATTCACTGTCTTTTGAACTTATAATAGTTTTATTAAAATATTAGCATCTCTGGGTTCATTTTCTTGAATACACTCATGGTCTTTAACAAAACAACAGTGGCAAAACGTCAAATTGCACATTTCGCTCCACCTACTTCAACTTATGGACATGTTTTATGAAATCAAACAAGAACTTTGAATGTTTTTTTAATACCCAAGATTAAAAGAACACTTTTAAATCAGCTGCTTTCAATCTTTCTCATATGAACTTCCAGATTATGCCTTAAAGCCAAATAAACTCATTTGTTTAAATTCTAATCGTACGATGATGATGGCGGCACGGAGGACAAATGGTTAGAGCGTCTGCCTCAGAGTTCTGAGGACCGGGGTTCAATCCCCGGCCCCGCCTGTGTGGAGTTTGCATGTTCTCCCCGTGCCTGCGTGGGTTTTCTCCGGGCACTCCGGTTTCCTCCCACATCCCAAAAACATGCGTGGTAGTTTAATTGACAACTCTAAATTGCCCGTAGGTGTGAATGCGAGTGCGAATGGTTGTTTGGTTGTATGTGCCCTGCGATTGGCTGGCAACCAGTTCAGGGTGTACCCCGCCTCCTGCCCGATGATAGCTGGGATAGGCTCCAGCACGCCCGCGACCCTCGTGAGGAGAAGCGGCTCAGAAAATGGATGGATGATGATGATGATGATGATGATGGCTGATGGGCCAATTAGGAAAAGGAGCAAGATAAGGAGAAGTGACGTGTGAAGTGCTTTTCCCTGATGGAAGAGATGAAGAAATGTCTCCACGGAAAAGCAAACAACAGACGTCCATGTTTGTCCGTGGCCAGATGAAGCTCTGGTCTTG
The DNA here is from genome assembly GCF_024500275.1 of Phycodurus eques. Lineage (NCBI taxonomy): Eukaryota > Metazoa > Chordata > Actinopteri > Syngnathiformes > Syngnathidae > Phycodurus > Phycodurus eques. The sequence goes on from NC_084525.1 coordinate 25,450,672, forward strand.
CTTCGTTCAACACTCAGCACTTTGCATGATTACTTCTCTTATTTTCTGCAGAACACAAGCTAATTAGGAATGTGTGCAACCTTTAATAACCACTGCCGTCTCCAAGGGCTTCACACGATACCCCCGTTGTGAAATTAAACCTTAACCCTGCAATCAAAGTCTCTTCAAAGCTCATTAAAGACAAAAGGATTTGCCCCAGTGGGACTGCTAAACATGCATCGGGTGCTAAAAGTGGGCTAATCAAGATTGCAAGAAAAACATGTGAGCAGTTTGGAATGACCTACCTGAATTGTTCGTCATCTACTGTAGGTCACAACAATAGACACAATGTGTAAACAAAGAAAACAATTGTATGTTATTTTTTTATTGGACACACCGATTAAACCAGTTGTAAAGACAATTCAGTTAGAGGAGCAAAAAGCATGATTCGTGACTTTGTTCTGCTTTCTGCTCTGCGTCAAGGTCAGTTTAGAACAGATTGCTCTTTTTTGAGTTGAATGTGGTGAATGCTGCTGTTCCGCCCCTGCAACGGATCCATTTTAGTAGAATACAGGATCGCTGTCCACCACCAAATCCTGAAAAATGCTAGACCTTTTGCTTCATCACCTAACTGCCCATATACTATACAATGTAGAATTGCGCAGCATATTTTTCCCTACACTGAGTGATAAGTTTTAAAGAAATTAAAGGCGACGAATATCAAATTGGCCCTTGCATCCTATGAATTTTCACTGTAGTTCTTGGAAAAAAAGGTTTGGACACCCCTGATGTAAATATTCATAGTTTAGGTTTGTGAATCCCGAGGCTAATAACTTAATAATCAGAGTCACAAGTCAACCAACCAAAAGTGAAAATAATATGACGAGATTGGAGGTGATCAGTTAAAGGTGTATATGATTAAACTGAGCTTTGGTTGCAATTTTTTCTTCGAGGAGACATTTGATGCACTTTTGTCACGATTTAAACAGTTTCCAGGTGTCTTAACATGTGTGATGCTTTCTTGTCAAAATACCCCAGCAATAAAAAATTGTAGTACACTTTACACAACCTATTACTTGCCTCGATGAAATTAGCCTGTTTTGGGGAGGCGGCTCTGTCTCATGCATGTCAGCGACAGTTAACCCCATATACTGCTGGGCCAGTTGCGGGTACACCTTTGTCCTGTGTGCTCCTCCAACATTCCAAAAATATGTCTAGAGCTGTACAAAATGGTGGTACGGGAGGATGTGACGCTCTTCGATTTGCAGCAGATTTAGAAGTAGCTTCTTTGTTTTATTTGTGTTTTTACCTCAATTTTCCTGAGTGTAGCAGCTGTAGCGCATTTGTAGTACAGCAGGTCAGAACTGCGTGTGGCTTGCAACAGCCATTTCATTCGCCAAGGGCTACTGGGATTTCATTCCGTCAGCGATCTGCTTATGAACAGACCTCTCCTTGACATCCACCCGCTGCAGTGGTGCAGGAAACGATACCATCAAAAGCCAAAAGCTAAGCTAAATGCTAACCAATTCAATCCGGTCATTGCAAGTCTCTTCCTCACCAACTCCCGGTCAGTCAACAACAAAATGGATGAGCTACAACTGCAGAATACCACTCGCCGGCTGGATTACTGTGCGGTGGTAATGGACTCATTCCTGGACTCTGCCAGTGAGCTAGCAGCGCACGCGAGCTTCAGAGCAGACAGAACAAGTCTGGTAAGACACGCAAAGGAGGTTTGTGTGTGTATGTGAACAACAGATGGCGCACTAACGCCACAAAGACACTTGCTGCTGTCCAGACATTGAGTATCTTAGGTCACCCTTTTATCTACCGAGAGAAATCACATTGACCGTCATAGCCAATGCGAGGGTTGCCATGGAAACACGACAGCGCACCATTGACAAACAGACTAGGATCTGCAGACACAAACCATCTCTAAAAACCGTTCATTTGTGGACTGAGGAAGCCACAGCACCCCTACAGGACGGCATTGCCATAGTATCAGAGGCGACAGGCCTGAACACTCACAGATCTGCTGCGCTTTCTTCCAAGAAAAAACGTCTGCACAGTGTGACCACAACAAAAACAATCGAAGTGTTCCCAAAGCAGAAACCGTGGCGCAACAGCGAGGTGCGAACCCTGCTCAAAGCACACGATGATGCCCGTATGTGAGGAGATCAGGCAGACCTACAAAGAGGCACGCTTGTCCCTGCAGAGAGGCATCAAAGAGGCCAAACGGGAGTACAAACAACAACATCGAGGAACACTTTTAACAGTAGCGACGCCAGGAACATGTGGCATTGGATTGAAGAACTCACCGGCTAAAAGGCGAGGCCATTTTATTTATATAGCCCATTTCATCCACAATATAACAATGTGCTTTACATGATTAAAACCATTGAAAAAGAAAGCGCAAAAGACATTGAAAAAGTCAATTTTTCTAAAAAAGCTCCCTTTTGCAGCATTTTCTTCTGCATCCTCTTGTTAAACGCAGCAATCTGCTCACAGCATCGTTTGTCTTTCCCAGCAAGAACAGAGCACACAGGTGTAGCTGTTGTACCGTACCCCACCTACCACACATTTCCAAGCCTGGAGGGCATCCTCACTTCAGAGACTCCCAGCATATTGTGTTTGCCTTAGTGGAAAGCAGGAAGTCAACATGACATCCGTGCTGTATAAGACAAGCTGGTGCAAAGATAGGATTTCACATGGAAAGTAATGTAAGTAATGAAGAGCTTGCTGGACTTTAGGAATTTGTGTCCGACACACCCTCTGCTGTCACTACGGCAGAAGGCCATCCTGGGCCTGGTGGAGGAGGAGAACGCTCTCCTGATCAAGAAGGGAGTACAGTACAGTCGACCCCAATTCATTCGCGGTTCGGCAGTCGCGAATTCACCCTTACACCGATTTTTTTGCGACCTAATCCGCAGAAATGCCTGCCTACTCACGATCTTCAATGATGTGGGAAAAAAGTAGGCTTTTTTCTTTTTTTTTTCCGTGGCAAAATACTGTTTACAGTATGTGTGCATATACTTTGGGAGAACAGTTTGAGGTTAGAGTGCTTAAAATGTCCTGTTTTGTTAGGTATAGTCTGGACCTCATAGTCTCGTTCTTATCTAGTATGAGGTCTTGAAGTAACTAAGTAACTATACATAACTGACAACTGCCTAAACAGCTAGTTAGCAGCAAGCCGTGGCAGAGGCTGAAAAGGAAGTCAGTTTGTCTTATTACTCTTATTTTTGTAACACGCCACCGCTAGTATAGAAGTGGAGCGTATGAGGTGGTGACTTGACTACACGTAACAAGCAGACTCGCAAGTGATGTGTGATTCGCTGTAAACAAGCTTAAGAACCCCTGGTCAATATGTACTGGATATCCTTTTGTCTGTATTATACCCAGGTGGCCAATGAGCACACACCAGAAGGAGCAGCCCAATGTCTAATCAAAAAATGCCTGTGTTGCCACAGGTAACATTAAAAGTAACTTAGTTACTCTACTGATTACTTGATTTTAAAAGCAACTCAGTTAGATTACAAGAAACATCACCACCTCAACATAAAAATGACAACCGGTTTTGGCAATACTTTATTGGAAGTGCACGTTTAACAATAGAGCTTTTATTAAAAATAATATAAAGACAACCTTTTTTGACTCAACATAATTACGTGACATCACTCCTCCACATGGGAGGACAAGTGATCTTCCAGAATGCCTCACGTCTGTAAATAGTTGGCCATTTTTTTTCATAATGCACAGTTGTTCATTGTGTGCCTTTTAATTAGGAATAGTTAAGAATAGTGTGTTTTATTATTGGTATGTAAAGAAACGGCTGAAAGTGAGTCCAAACCTAGGCCTGTCACGATAATTACGATATCGAATTATCATTCGATAAATAAAATGGACACGATCCTTTTTTTTCTCGACTCGATAAATTCTCACTGTTTTGGTGACCCACGTGCAGTTCACGCAGCGAGCCGACCGCGAGTTTGACGGCTCCGCTGCGCAGTAGTGTGCCACTAGCGGCTACGCTAGTACGCACAGTATTAGCCGCTAGTGGGCTCGTTGACCGACGGACCAGCGTTGGCTCTGTCCAATACTCCACAACCTTACTCCAAGCCCCTCACGTAGATATATACAACAGAGACAAGACACTTTAGGGAAACTTAACTGTTTATTGCATTCGCTTGCCCACGAGCTAACAAGCGAATTAGCGAAACAGATCGTTCGACCGCGGCGACATCGTTTAAAATGTCAGCGCCTTGCTTGGAGTTTTTGTGTGTGGGTCCCCCGTAACACACGCGCGCACACACACACACACGCACACACAGGAAAGTTAACTGTTTATTAACTATATCCGCAGCGGCAAACGTTCAACCAGTAGTTGATTACAGCGAACATATTTGTTTGACAGGTGAAGGGCAGTTTCCATCGCCTTCAGCAGACAGGCCTGCACAGTCCTGCAGCTCGAGGGCGAGCCTTATTGTTTATGATTTCAGTGGGTTATTTTTGGGCCTCTTCAGTGGGTTGATGACTCGCTATACCTCTGTTCCAAATGTTTCATATTTGTTTTAATGTGAGTATTTGTGAACAGAGCCTGAGTCTGTTTTATTTGTTTGTTTGTTTTTTTATTTTATCTAAGCTATTTTATTTATTGTTCTACATTTCAATGCCAGTTTTCAATATTATTTAGAATTAAAAGTTAATTGTTCTTAAAAAGGATGTACTTGAATTATTATGCTCTAATATCATTTATATACGTGGCCTAAAAAAACATCAACGTTACTATTGTTTATCATGATAGTTTTTGGAAAAATATATTGTCCTAAAGTATTTACTGTCTTGACGAGCCTATTTAAACGTAGGACAAGCACCGTCCGTGAATAATGTGTCCTGTTCGTTGACGTGCCTCATTACGATCTACTCCAAACGAGTCACGATTTTCTGCAATCACCTTAGTTGAAGTAAACTCTTACATCAGTAATGTTAAAGTGTGTTCTATACTCAATAAAGTTACGCACGATGATCTAAAAAAGTAAAAATATAAACCCAATACTAGTTTACAAACAGTAATGCATTACATAGGTCATTACCTCAAAAAGTTGTAATAATTGAGTAAATGTGTTATTTAACGCAGTACCGGCAAAACGTGTTGTTTTTTGGGGTGGAAGCTGAAACGTATTAATGGTATTTACATTCATTTCGATGGGGAAAGATGATTAGATATTGGAGTGGTTTGAGTTAGAAGTGTGGTCACGGAACAGGCTTTGGTTTTGTCTGTCTCCCAGTTGCACGGGTGTGGTGTGGGCAGTTACTCTGCAAACCGTACATGTTCCACTCAAAGTCTGGACAGTGACATGCGCAGACACTAGCTTGACACTGTTCAGACGTTTCCGTTTTGTATGGCTTTGGCTTTGGCTAGCTGAGAATAGCCATAAAAACTGTGATGGGAAGCCACACAGTGTTGTCTGCTGGGAGAAGCAATTTCACACATGGACTGATGATCAGGTGGCAGGAAATGATGATGGCACATTTATTTGTCTGCGGTGCACCACATCAGTCCAAGGAAGATTGTCTGTGACGTTTGTAGACGACTAGCTTGGGAGGCAGGGATAAAAATAGTAATCCCAGCCTGGCCATTAGTTGTTTGCAATAAGAGCCATAAGCCAGACAATCCTGCAGCATCAGTCAACATCGTTCCGAATTGATTTTCCCATCGTGGAATCATTTGTGGGCTCAGCTCCTCAACTAATCCCCAACACACCTCAGAAGGGAAATTAGGAAAACAGCTAGCGAATGCCAAGACAGACGGCGTGTTTCTGTGTGTGCATGTGTGTGTGTGTGTTTGGACAGGCGTAACCCTGGAGTGCCTGATCCTTCATTGACCATCCTTTTTCTTCACGGTATTTTAAAAGGAAGTGGCACCACTCACAATGAGCCACATGTTTTTATACAAGCAGTGCTCCCTCGTAGGAAGTCATTTGAGCCAGGAGTAATACGGAAACACACACTACCTGGAGATGGATTTGTATATCTCAACTGTATTATACTATGTTACAACTTCAACTTGGACTTCAACCAATATCCATCCAGGCATCCATTTTCTATAGCGGTTATCCTCATGAGTGGGGCTGTTGGGCTGGAGCCTTTACCCTGCAAAGAAGCACGGTAGAGCCTGGACTGGTCGCCAGCCAATGTCAACGCACATGTAGACAAACAATGGACTGGTCACCAGTCGGTTTCAAGGAAGATGTGCTGACCACTTATTCACCTTGCTGCCGATAAAACATACTTTTCTGTAAAATGTATAGAATCAAATGGCAATGCATAACAGGTTTTATAATTCATCATTAGGATTTCTTTATTTGTGAAACTCCATTTTCTTTTTAAAGCCCAAACATGCCTTGTGTACCCAAAAAGCGCAACATGACTAACAAGAATTAGGAGACGTTGGTGTCTGTGCCTTTACATTCTGCAATGAATAATAAAGTAAAGATCAATTAGATCCTTTGGGTCTGGTTGCATTGGCAGTAAATGCAAAGAGTCACCGCTCTGCTGGTGCAGGGATTCTATTTCTATTCTGCCACGTTTGTCCTTCCAAACTGTTTCCCACATTCCCACCGATTTAAGCTATTTCCAAAATGTTCGACTCATTCAGCATAGTTGAGAAAGTGTTAAAACATATTAAAAATTCCCACTTTTGTAGAATAACATTTTCATTGAAGCAATTCCCAAATCCATGGAGCCATTTTGTATAGAGTACGTAACTCCCCCTTCCACATTTCTCAAACGATTCAAACCATTCCGACATGAAACGGTTCCACTCATTCAGAACATTGCTATTTTGTTATATGTTAGCATGATGGCATTTTACCACATCCCATAAGAAATAGTAACTGACCCCAAGGCAAGATGTAAAATCCTTATGAATCTGATATAGTGCTTTGGCTACTCAGGCAAAATAATTGTTAACAATAATAATAATAATAATAATATTGAAATATTTAGTTTTTTCCCTCTAGTCTCACAACCTACATTTCCTCCATTTCACTCAATTCTATAGCACTTCAGTTCAGCGTCTCCTCTTCAGAATTCAACAAGCACACATCATTCACTAACTGTTATTCTGCACTAAAATTCTTCATTTTCTATTATTCTACCCACTTTTTTTGTCATTTTACTCCTTCCACACTTTATCAACCATTTTAAAACAAAATTCTGGTTATTTGTGTTTATATTTTTCATATTGACAACATTTTCTGTTTTTCCACAGTGCCACATTTTGCAGAACAACAAAACCTCATTCGTGTGAATGAGACATTCAGCAAAAAAAAAAAAAAAAAAAAAGTTCCATCTTTCCCATTAAAACTTTGCAGCAGCTCATTCAGGACATCTTGGGAATTATATTTCACATTCCCAACATTCCCAAATGTTTCAATATTCCACATTTTACATGACAACCTTCCAACATTAGAGGGGACATATTTTACCAAACCAACTTTTTCTCGTGTTTGGGATGTAATATTGGTTCTATGATGCCTCAGTAAACATGTGACATATGAAAATCGTCCATGCATTCCTTAGTTCCAGATGTTTTTCTTCAGAGAGGCCTGAAATCCACGGTGGACGACTGGTTCGCACATCTGCCTCACAGTTCTGAGGACCCGGGTTCAAATCTGGCCTCGCCTGTGTGGAGTTTGCATATTCTCCCCGTGCCTTCCCTCTTTGCTCCCGAGCCAGCGCTGTTAACAAAGAGGACAAACGTGTCCTCTCATAAGTGGGTCTTCTTCATGGAGGCAACCAATCAGAGGAAAGGGGGCGGTCTTAGCCAAATATGTACAAAGCAGATGCAAAACTGGGTCAAACAGAAGTAGTTGTCAGAGGGGCCATTTCTGACAAAACCAAGGTGTTTTTTTTTAAATGAAATTGAAAAGTCCATGTTAGAGAGTCCCTCTGAGGTCTAATTTGTCAAAATATAGCACTTTTAATGAAGAAATGTTACATGTTGACCTCCTCCTTCCACATTTCTCGATCAATTCAAACCATTCTAACTTAAAAATGCTCAGCTCATTCAGGACATAGTTTTATCACATTACGTGAATTCCCACATTTTTCAGTTTTGCACTTTTTCTAAATACATGGAGACCTTTTGCAAATTACCTCTCATTTGAATTCTGCTTTTTTTCATTCTCATTTTCAACATTTCTTCCGTTTTAATTAATAGACCAGCGTTTCAATCCATCCTTCGCTCTTCAGCATTGACACACGATTTCTACATTAATTGCACTTTCTAAGTATACAGTGGGGAGGGAAAGTTTTCAGACCCCCTTAAATTTGTCACTCTTTGTTGTATTGCAGCCATTTGTTCTTTTTTTCCCTCATTAATGTACACACAGCATTCCATATTGACAGAAAATAAACATAATTGTTGACATTTTTGCTGATTCATTACAAAAGAAAAACTGAAATATCACACAGCCATAAGTATTCAGACCCTTTGCTGTGACATTTATATATTTAACTCAGGTGCTGTCCATTTCTTCTGATCATCCTTAAGATGGTTCTACGCCTTCATTGGAGTCCAGTTGTGTTTGATTGTACTGATTGGACTTGATTAGGAAAGCCACACACCTGTCTAGATAAGACCTTACAGCTCACAGTGGATGTCAGAGCAAATGAGAATCATGGGGTCAAAGGAACTGCCTGAAGAGCTCAGAGACAGAATGGTGGCAGGGCACAGATCTGGTCAAGGTTACAAAAAAGATTCTGCTCCGCTTGAGGGTCCTAAGAGCACAGTGGCCTCCATAATCCTTAAATGGAAGACATTTGGGGCGACCAGAACCCTTACTAGAGCTGGCTGTCCCGCCAAACTGGGCAATTGGGGGAGAAGAGCCTTGGTGAGAGAGGTAAAGAAGAACCCAAAGATCACTGTGGCTGAACTCCAGAGATGCAGTCGGGAGATGGGAGAAAGTTGGAGAAAGTCAACCATCACTGCAGCCCTCCACCAGTCGGGGCTTTATGGTAGAGTGGCCTGACTGAAGCCTGTGCTCAGTGCAAGACACATGAAAGCCCGCATGGAGTTTGCTCAAAAAACAAAACAAAAAAAAACACCTGAGGGACTCCAAGATGGTGAGAAATCAAATTCTCTGGTCTGATGAGGGCGGCACGGTGGACGACTGGTTAGAGCGTCAGCCTCACAGTTCTGAGGACCCGGGTTCAATCCCTGGCCCCGCCTGTGTGGAGTTTGCATGTTCTCCCCGTTCCTGCGTGGGTTTTCTCCGGGCACTCCGGTTTCCTCCCACATCCCAAAAACATGCATTAATTGGAGACTCTAAATTGCCCGTAGGCATGACTGTGAGTGCGAATGGTTGTTTGTTTCTATGTGCCCTGCGATTGGCTGGCAACCAGTTCAGGGTGTACCCCGCCTCCTGCCCGATGACAGCTGGGATAGGCTCCAGCACGCCCGCGACCCTAGTGAGGAGAAGCGGCAAAGAAAATGGATGGATGGATGGTCTGATGAGACCAAGATAGAAATTGTTGGCCTTAATTCTAAGTGGCATGTGTGGAGAAAACCAGGCACTGCTCCTCACCTGTCCAATACAGTCCCAACAGTGAAGCATGGTGGTGGCAGCATCATGCTGTGGGGGTGTTTTTCAGCTGCAAGGACAGGACGACTGGTTGCAATCGAAGGAAAGATGAAAGCGTCCAAGTACAGTGATATCCTGGAGAAAAAACGTTTCCAGAGTGCTCAAGACCTCAGACTGGGCCGAAGGTTCACCTTCCAACAAGACAATGACCATAAGCACACAGCTAAAATAACAAAGGCATGGCTTCAGAACAACTCCGTGACGGTTCTTGAATGGCCCAGCTAGAGCCCTGACTTCAGAATCAGAATCAACTTTATTTGCCAAGTATGTCCAAAACACACAAGGAATTTGTCTCTGGTAGTTGGAGCCGCTCTAGTACAACAGACAGTCAATTTACAGAACACTTTGGAGACATAAAGATATTGACAAAAAACAATTGTGCAAAAAGATGCAGAGTCCTCTAGCACTTAGAGCAGTTTGAATGACTAATATCTGGAAATACCTGAAAATGGCTGCCCACCAGCGTACACCATCCAACCTTACAGAACTGGAGAGGATCTGCAAGGAGGAATGGCAGATGATTCCCAAATCCAGGTGTGAAAAACTTGTTGCCTCATTCCCAAAAAGACTCATGGTTGTATTAGCTCAAAAGGGTGCTTCGACTAAATACTGAGCAATGGGTTTGAATACTTTGGGCTGTGTGATATTTCAGTTTTTCTTTTTTAATAAATCTGCAAAAATTTAAACAATTCTGTTTTTTTTCTGTCAATATGGGGTGCTGTGTGTACATTCATGTGGAAAAAATGAACTTAAATGATTTTAACAAATGGCTGTAATATAAAATAAAGTGACAAATTTAAGGGGTCGGAATACTTTCCGTACCCACTGTATACAGTATGTATAAAATCCATTTGAAGGGTATTCTGACTTAATCCAGACTCCTCAATCACAATTTTTTATTCCCCGAAGTGACAACGAATTGAAGTTTTGGATAATCAGGGAAGTTCGATGCCTAAAGTCCAATTGGCCCTACTAAAAAAAACATTTAATTGTCGAGGCAGACATTCAAGGAAGGTCAGGGTGGTGGAGGCCATTTTAATGGTCTCTCTTGGCCTAGAAATGTCATGAAGGAGGTACTGGTCAGCTACTGAGGAGTATATACAAACAGCTGGAAGAAGGCTCATTTAGGAGCGCAGCCATGCACAGGCACTCTCTTGCTCTTTATTCCCGGGGGAAAAAAGGGAGCTGAGATGGTTCATGCGTCTCTGACATCTCCTTGGAGGTTATATCGGCACTTGGGGCAGATGGTTTGGAAGAAGATAGATAATCCCTACATACAGTAGATAGTAATATGGTTTGAGGATAACCAGCTAAAAGTGCATCAGTGACAGTGGCTCTCCTTGCCCACATGTGAGGGCATTTGCTCATACCTCAAATTTTGGCTCGCGTAAATATCTGAATAAATAAATAAATTGAGGAATAAATAAATAAATAAATGTGATCCCTGCATCTGGTCATGAAACCTAAGGTCATCTCCTTGAACTCTTGCTGACCAGACAATAATTTCAGAATGATGGACAGAGAGACACATGGATGGATGGCTTCATTGAGGGTGGATGGGTGGACTGATGGACGGACGAGTATCAAAGTGTACTAACTGGAAGCACGGAAAGTGTTTGTTATTGGATGGATGGATCTGAATGAAGAGGTTCATAGAAACCTGTTGCTCTTATCAGAAAAGAAGCTTCCTTTCTGAAGAGAGGAACATCCCTTTCTGCTCGTGTCTTTCAGGACGCAGATTCACTTCACGGTGGCCATTGATTTCACTGCATCAAATGGTAAGTGTTTCTTTGCTCTCTGATCACCATACATGTTTTTGACATGAATGGATTTGGAATTGGAACTGTCATGAATTTCCCTTTGTGTTTTCTTTTTTTGCCCATTTTCATGAAAGCTGCGTTTTGATATGATCATTAAATATAGTCCCCACTGGGGTTGAAATCACTGTTTTGAGCATCATAATCTTCTGCTTTGAAGCTTTTGAACAATCTGAAGTTAGTATGGGCTAGCTACTCACTCAGAAGCATCCACTGAATCAAGCTTTCCAGATCAGGCCTCCGGATAGACTCTCCGTGGCTTTGTGCAAAACTCTGCTTTAGGAGTTCGGCATTATCACCTTTAATGGTAGTGGCAGACCGTCTGCAGTGTGGTTTGTCAAGAACAGATCCTGTTTAGAGAAATTTGCCGTTGATAGCGTAAATACGTTCTCGACGATGGAGCCGTGTGTCTGCCATAATATGTACAGTAATTTCTCTCATGGGATGAATAAAGTATCTGTCTGTCCGTCTGTATGTATGTAGGCCTATAAAGCTTCTCAAACTGGAACAGATCTGCAGTCAGGGACAGTAAAACTTCGTTCGGTTGCAATTTTGCAATGCTGCTCCAATATCAACTGGTGACCCATGGGTAATAATATGCTGACAAAAACTGCAAAGCCTAAGTTGTCAAATACTGACAGTCGCAGGTCTGTATCACTCAGGTGATACCTGGGGGAAAAAAAAAAAAAGGAAATGTTATAGCGACTCTTGTGAAACCCTGTGTATACCACTCTGAGGGGGGAAAAAATAAGAAGCAACAACAAAAACACTGGGCCTTTTTTGGTGTTTTGACCATTTTTCCTTTTCTGCATATAAATGCTCGAAATGACAATATTTATCTTAGGATTTTGGTAGTTGCAAAACAAAAATGTTAATTTTACCCAAATATATCCAGTTGTGCATTGTCGTATCACGTTTCACTTTTTACAATGTCATTGTATGACGGATTTTTAAATCGTACATATGTAATTTTGAAATGTGGATTTTCCACTGTATTGCAGGATTTTGTGGTGATCATTTTTCCACACAAATGTTACTCCTGACTCATGTAGCAATAAGTGTAAGCCAGGTGAAAAGAGTTCATAAAATACTTTTGGGATCACTTCACACTTAAAAAAAGAAGCTCAAGTGCATTGTGTCCATGGTGGAGCAGAACTTGCTTCCACAACCAGGGGCGGTTTCTGAAATGGGCAATATGGGCAGCCGCCCAGAGCGGCATTCTCTGAGGGGCGGCACTCTCCCTCCAAAGCCCCAAATCCCGCTCACCCCCTCGTTGACAACCAGGGAGGGGGTTGCACAATTCCAATGGGTGCAAAGTTTTAGGACACTCATTTCTCCGGCGCCAATCAAACAGCAATGCAGGCGGCAATGCACCACCAGCACCCCCCTCCCCTCCTCCTTTGGTTTTGTGAGCTCATGATTGAACACACAAGATTTTGAGATTGGTGGTGGAACAGATTCTCTCTGTGTGTGGTGTTCTGTGTTGATATCATCGGAGTACACCACACACATGAAGACCAAAACTGTCTTCAAAATCTTCATGTGTGGGGTCTGTCACCAGGGGGAACTCATCTTTTAAGATCTGAAAAATACTTGTGTGTACCAGGCCTAAGGCACACGTCACTCACCAGGCCAGGCCCCGCCTTTTAAAGCCACGCACACAAAAGACACTGTATGTGGTATTTACATTTAGCATACGTATAAAACTGCTCTCAGCATAAAGCACATTGTATTGTTGCTAGTATGCCGAGATATCGTACATGGAGATGCAAAGAGTACTGATAGAGAAAATGCAGGTAATTTGAAAATGTTCTGGTGCAGCAGCTGTCATATTAGTGAATTGTAATAAGTAGAACCTTTTCTGCTAATCACATCATGCAACCCAGTTCCACTTCACGCATGTTTAGGCCAAAGCCTCTGTCAGTCAAATCCCGACTTTGCTTTTGAGGGCTCGCATCAATGAGTATTCTCTGGATTTGACAGGCAATCCGTCTCAGTCCACTTCGCTTCACTACATGAACCCGTACCAGATGAACGCCTACGCCATGGCCCTGAAAGCGGTGGGCGAGATCATCCAGGACTATGACAGTGATAAGATGTTCCCTGCTTTGGGATTTGGTGCTAAGCTGCCCCCTGATGGGAGGGTCTCCCATGAGTTCCCCCTGGTGAGTCATGTGAGATGTTAAAAGTGTGAGTCCAATTCATTTTCAGTCAGGCTGCTTCAAATTTTATGAACAGACTTTCAAAACAAACGTTGCCATTGAGATCAATTCTATTTCCAATAATTCATTTCTAATCAGTCTAAACTGTCAGCATCATAAAACCTTTATTAACTGCATAGGAAATGCTTCAGGTAAGATTTTTTTTTTTGCGTGTAAGTCATTATTTTTCTCACCAAATATCCCAGTGGCAGTACTATTCACAAACCTCATTCACACAAAATGTCTTGATCAGTTACAAATTTCAATCCTGAAACAATATCCTTGTCAGTCACTCAGTTGTGTCTAGAAGCTTTTATATGTAAAACATGTGCCCATGACCTGTTACATTTTTTACACTAATCATTAATGAAGGCTTCAACTTCCAACATTACATTCAACCATGCTTTAAAATCCTAAGGTGTACTTTTCCTGCTTTGGGCAGCAGTGACGACCCCTCACGTTATGACAACGATATCACATTATGATAAATTTGGTATTTCTGCATTTCTTCTTTGCCTATATTATTTAGTTACCTTTTCACTCTTTTGTTTTTTTTTCTGTCACTCCCCTTTAAAAAACTTTGTTCTGTTCGACTGAATGACTGTAATTCTGACTGTAATAAATATATCCGTCAGAATACAAAGAAACCACAATGGCAGCTTAAAAAGTCCAAGGCGACACAGTGAAACTGTTCCGGCATAAAAGGGATGCAGATTGACCTAACAGCCGAACAGGACAAAAAATAAATAAATAAAATAAAGCTTTGATAGCTAGCACAAGAAGCTAACGTAGCAGTCTTCCGCTTCACTCAGTAATCGCTGTTGTAAAACATCAAAAACAGACAGATGCACAATCATAGTACTTAGTTTAAAAAAAAAAAAAAAAACCTACCTGAGAGTCCTAACAGGCCAAAGACAATGGAACTAAACCAGAACGAAACCAGTAACACAATCACACCCTAAGACTACATTTTCATCTATCTTGGCACTGAAACACTGTGCCTCAAACCTTTCTGCGAAAACTATCTCAAAAAGCCTTTCATGCAGGCGGAAATTAGGTCTAGTGAATGTTTTTTTTTTTTTTTACATTTTTAAACCCTCATCAGCATACATGCACGGGCGAGCCGGGAAGTGTGCGCTTTCCACACGTATGCTGCACATCATTCCGATAAATGGATCATGCATCTTTTCCAGTGCAAATGAGTTTCTGCCAGGCTGGCCGGTTTGTGAAATCAATTTGAGTCGTCTCTCAGCCGGCTGCTGATTGTAGACGCTACAGAGGGGCTGTCGACTTCTGCTCCGTGTTTTCATTCAAGTCAACAAATTAAGATTCATGGCAGTGCATCATTGGAGTTTGCGTGTCACTTCCTGCAAGTGGCTTCCAAAAATTACATTTTACTCCTCAAGTGAAATAGACATTTTATCGATGTATGTACGCTACGCTTTTGCATTTTGTTGTTGCATTGTGGTTAGCATGTCCACCTCACAATTCTGAGGTCGCGGTTTAGAATCCGGGTTCCTGTGTGGAGTTTGAATGTTCTTTCTGTGCTTCTGTGGGTTGTCTCTTTTCAACAATGGTCACTAGTCAATATCAGTGCTCATATAGACAAACAATGGACTAGTCAAGCTACAACTTTATAGGGGTCCGTCCCTGTTACTGTCAGTTTTACAGTAACAGTGCAGGGACCACAAAAGCTTGGGCTCACTGATGACGCTACTCTGGTGTTTTTCTTTTTCTTTACACCAGAACGGCAACCTAGAGAACCCTTACTGCAACGGCATGGAGGGGATTCTGGACGCTTACCATCAAAGCCTTAAGACGGTGCAGTTGTACGGACCCACCAACTTTGCTCCTGTTGTCAATCATGTGGCAAGGTAACAGCACAGCGACCTCTCCGATCACTCATTTGTGCTATCTTTCAAAGTTGTCTTCAACACGCCGACACAGTGAGGCCCTGATTGACGCTTTAACCCTCCTGTTAGGTTTTCTTGCTCCTGTACACTAAAAATGTTCATGGGTCAGTGTGACCTCCTGCATGTTTAAACACACCGTAGTTTTTGTGAATATGGGAAAACCCTGAAATTAAAATGATACTGTATATATAGTGTGTTTATAGGGGGGAGAACATATAAAATATTTATTTCTGTGGTTTTAAACTTTAGAACGGATCCATGTGACAAGCAACATAACAAGAGGGTAACACCCACACAAATCAATGAGCTTTTCATGTGATGGAGCACACTGCGCGCTTGATTCACCTCTAACAAGCATTGCAAATAAGGAAATTAGCATCCAATGTATTTACTGGCCAGACTACAAATGGGGATTGAAAATGATTGACTGCGCAATAAACACGCCTTATTCATGTGAAATGTGGCACTATTAGGCAGTGTCATAACATGATTTGATTTAAAAAGGCACTTTGCAGCATATCAAGTCATAAAGTTCAAATAAATGTTGAATGAGTGAATGAAAGCATTGTGAGACGTTTTCCATTATTCTCTTATGTAGGTGACATTAGGAATGACGCGGGGGAGGGGGGGGGGGGGAAATGTTTTTTAAAGCATCTGGTCTATTGGGGCAGCCGTGGCCCAATGGTTAAGATCATCGCCTCGCACCGTGGGGGACCTAGGTTCAAGACCCCGGCTGGACCATCCGCCAACATCCCCCGGACTCACGGTTGTGGTGTCCTTGAGCAAAATGCTCCCCGGGCGCTTCAGCTGCCCCCTGCTCCAGTGTGTTTCACTAACATGTGTATGTGTTCGCTGTGATGGCTTAAATGCAGAGAATAAATCTAATGTGCATGCATGCATGTTCATGGCAATAAAAGGTGATTCTATTCTATTCTATGATCTCCATGGCAACAGATCACACAGTTAACATGGAATAAAGTGGCTTTATTGGCAAAAAGGCAAAGGCATAAGGCAAAAATAATAAAATACAGTTCTACAATATAAATGGATGCAATAAATAAATAAAGGCTCCAAATGTGCAAATAATAATATTTCCTTTCCGGAAATGTATAGCAAAACATTTAAAGCGAACTTATTTTATGTGATCAAGCCTCATTAATTTATTTTCCAGCCAATATATCAATATTGCGATTTAATCAGCATTGTTGGAATAACATCCATCCATATGCTGTACCGCTTCTCCTCACTAGGGTCACGGGCATCATATCGATTATTGCATAATAGCTGTATAGTTATATATTTTTAATTGTTTGCCAAGTTTCATTTAAAAAATAATTTCACCACTGGGAAAATATTGTAGATATATATATTTATTATTGCTCCCCGCCGACGTTAAATGCTTTCACCATGATCTCCAACATGTTGCCTGCAGGCACCAGTAGCCCCAAGGGCCACATCAGTAGCCCTTGGGCCTGTTCTTAAAAAATAATAATAATACAAAAAATATATATATATATATTTTTTTAAACACCAGCGATGGGAGATTTTGATTTCCTTGCAATGTTGTAAAAGTGATCATTTGAAAATGTAAACACTTGCAGAGATAAATATAAACATTGTTGCATATAAATATTTACATCTTGTTGATAATTATTGTGAGAAATCATTAACATGATCAGTTATTAACATCATGGTGATACAACGCTTTAAGCAACAGATATTTGAACACAAATGGTGGAGCAACACGTAGACATATATTCTTTATCCTATGAGAAAAAATGACTAATATTATTGTACCTTACTAAGTCACTGAGCAAAGTGGTAACTCTTCTTTGTTTGTGTCTGTCGAACGTTATTATCGTGCCACAAAGGTGGGCACATCAGAAGTAGCAGCACTATGAATTGAATTGAAGCATTAAATTATGATGCACAAACTAATTAATTCTTTACATTCTATTTAATTATGTTATTACTCCATGTTTTTATGAAGTATAGTTTTATGGAGCGATACTCGGCTCATTAAACAAACACATTCCGAAAAAACCTTCTTATTTTTTGGGGGAAGAAACTGGAACGGATAACTGCCATCACCATTCCTTTCGATGGAGAAAGATGATTTCAGATTTCAGAGTGTTTTGAGTTATTCGCGTAGTCACGGAACCAATTAAACTCGTATCTCAGGGCAGCGCTGCATTTATAATTTCATATGCACCTGGGGCTACAAAGCAAATCGTTGAGGGTCTCTGTCGCCAAAATGCACACGAGCTTTCACAACAACAAATCAATTTCCAGAAACGAAGCGACATCCGGGTGGCCGGTGCCAAGCTGCACCAATTCAGTCACCCCCGACCCCGGAAGTGTGAGGTAGACATGCTAACCACTTGGCCACCGTGCTGCCCCGGAACCACCGATGTCACTTCACGGTTGTGACTCCTGCTGCCGAGCACGTGCGTCCATTCAAATGCTTTGAGCCTCCATTGGTTGTCAGCGCCGTTGTTTTGTCCCGCTGTCCCTCTTCAAATGTTCAGGAAACGAGAAGGCGAATGGAATATACCGCAGCGCTTGCATAAACAGTCGGGTTAATTATTCATAAGGCAGCCAGCGCGAGGCCATGAAAGTAGGGCACACTTTGTGGGGCGTCTCCACTGGCTTTGCTAAAAGTGTCTGGAAAGACCTCAGAGACACGGAGCGCTACAGCATATTTCACTTATTTACATTCCAGATTAAGTTTGTGCGGCGTGGGTAAAATAATACGTGTGAAAAGGAATGTTTTATTCATTTGTTTTCTCATTTTCCTGGAAACCTTTTTGGTCCACTTTCAAAAAACAACTTCCCACTGAGAACAATTCTATTTGGAAGAGTCCACACTGTCACCCTCATAAAGGTTACATTTGAACATTATTAGATGTCAGACAGAGCAGCATAGCGGATGAGTGGTTAGCACATCAACCTCACAGTTCTGAGGTTCTGCGTTCTAATCTGGGATGTGTGGAGTTTGCATGTTTCGTCCCACTTTCCTAAAACATGTGTTAGTCTCCAGGGTTACTACACGGAAGGAAAAAAAACAACAACTGTCATTTGGATTTGAAATAACGTATATCTTTTGTGATACCAGTCCCGGTACCTTTCCGACGTACCTCGTCTGTGCCCTGATGTCGGTCGGCGACCAGTCCAAGATGTACGAGGACAAGCGCTACAGAATATGGATGGTTAGGTGCCTAGGTTTCAATACTCCACTGGTCTGATGGTGGTTCTCGCCCCCAGGTACGCAGCGGCGGTGCAGGATGGCTCTCAGTACTTTGTGCTCCTCATCATCACGGACGGCGTCATTTCGGACATGGCACAAACCAAGGAGGCCATCGTGAACGTAAGCGCCGCCGCGGGCTTTCCGTGACCTTTCGAGGCTTCGGCGTCCAGTCGCAGCAGATTGGAGACTCCGTGGCGTGTTTTCTGCTCCACTTGTTTCCTCTGTTGCATTTCCTCTCGCTCTTGTCGGGGATGTTCCCTGTTATCAAGACCACCAGGGAGCCTGGGGTGTCAATCAGACTTTTTTCGAGATTTATATACATTATCTGAAGGGAATTTGTTTCATCCATCTAAGACAGAGCCCATGTAAAGTGCCAGTGATTGTTGTCGGCAGTGTTAGGCAAGCCGCTAACAATTTCCCGTGACTAGACAAGATGTCGCCCCCCCCCGCCCCCAAACATGTACAGTATTCACTCTTGGACTGGCGATTATTTCATTATTATTTCATTTTGATTTAGGTGTTTTTTTTTAACTTTACATTGTCGTACTTCCTGTAGCACTTTATGACAAATGCTCTTTCTTTCAAAGTTCTCTTCAACATCTGGCCCTGAATTAACATTCAGTCATTATTTGTTGCTTGTACACACACTGCGAGTGACATCTGAATATTTAGTGGCGCTGCTATAATGACTGATGTCTCTTTCGTCCAGTGGTGCGTGAACAGTGATGAAAAAGCTAGCCGATACTAACATGTCCAATTACAGATCCACGGGGAGAGGAGTAATGCGTGCTGACTGAGTGAATGGAATTGCGGATTAGTTCGAAATGCCAGCAAGAAGAAATACAATGTGTGGTCACCACAAGGTTAAAATAAATTAGAAGGTAATTGCGTCGGTAAAATACTACCGATATTTTATTCATAATGTCTTAAAGGAACATATTCTGTAAAAGAAACCTTTTCTAATCTACAGTACATAAGCCTGCCCACAAATGGGGGCGAAGTTGTTATGGATGTTGCAGACCGGCCGTGACGTCGAAGCGCCGGTAGAGTTACCGCTATCAGGGCGCTCCATTGAATTGTCTCGGCCGACACATTGCAGAGAGTGATTTTGCAGGTGCTATACTAGTGGTCTTTCCCCACGTCATCCCCACCTTTCTTTTTACTTTTTTCCACATTATTAACCATTTTAAAAGTGTTGGAAACAGCTTGAGAACAAATCTACATTGCTCTTGAATGCTCCACTGTCTTAAGAAGTGATGTAAAACTCCGCCTCTACCCTCACTTTGTGGAAAGGTACGGACAAATTGTCGCCTTCAGATTAAGTGTCTGGATGTTTTTTAGGCAATAACAAGTGAAAATAGTTAGATGAGCCTGTTTTGTTAACACGAGATCTCTGTAATGATTTAATGCACTGAACTATGTCAGCCACAAAAGGTAGGTACGTGCTGATTCATTTATTTTGATTAAACTGCTTAGTCAGGCCATTCTTTTTAATTCTTGCATCATTCACGGCTCTAAGACCTTCAAAAAAGACTGAGAAGCTGGTGTAACCGCAGTTGTTTGCTTTTGTGAGAAGTATTCAAGGCGTTTTGTCTGGTCGAGGGGTGGGCGGCACGAACGCAGACTGTCGTTGACAGCTGGCGCTGTGTTGTACCATTTTAATCAATGACAGCGTAGTGAATTAGATTTTTTTTTTTGTGCCGACGAAATTAGTGATTGAACATGATTTCGAGGTAGCGTTGTTTTGATGTTGGTGCGCAACAGTATGTGATGGCAATTTAAAGGTAAAACCGGGTGTTGGTAATTTCGCAGACGAGCTCAAGACGGAATATGTATCTGTGGGAATGAACACAGCCGACTTCATTCGCCGCTATTCAAAGCGGCCCCTCTCATTTCTTTTAAATATGCCGCATTCGCAGTCTCGCATGGAGATGTCTCTGTGTAGAAGAGGATGATGCGTAATTGCAGCGATTCACGCGTGACTGGAGCAGTATCACTGCTCTTGGCCAGGGTGACAACAGACATGAGCGGGTCCCCTTTTTACAGAAAATACAAAATGAGCTGGTGATAACCCCTGGCGACTTAAATATGTCCGCAGACCTCATGTATCAATTCCCCCCCCCCAGTCATTTGTGTGCCCCCCTCATAGCTGTCCTGGTCAGTGAGATGATTTAATAATAATAATAATAATAATGCATTGAACAACTTGCTTTCTGCAATGATTCAGAGGTTTTGATACCCGCTGTTACATACAGTATTTTTGGAACACCTCTGACATCCACCACACATGTTCACGGACCTCAGAATCTGTCTCCCTGTGCGTTAGACCCACTGGGCCAAAACGTAGATGTAGTATCAGCAGGCGTAACTGTACACCGATTTTCTGCCATGAAATTGTCACTCCGCTGGGCGCATGTCAAAGGACACACCCACGGTGCGCCGAAAGGCTCAGCTTGACGCAGATCGTTCTGCCAAATTGGCACACACACACACACACACAGCCTTGCGCTTGCACGAAAATCAGGATATGTTGGCATTTGCGCCCCGCTGCAGATGTGCCGTCTATGAACATAGAGCCCCTCGGGTTTTCCTTTAAGTGTGGGCGGTTTAAGATCCACGATGTCAATGTGGGAGTTATATGTATTTGGCCTGATCTCATGCCACGCCACTACATGAACTGACAATAAATGCTGCCTTTCTATTTAGTGCATGTGTGGTGGGGGGGGAATAGTTCGTCAGACGGGGCGTCGCACTCACTAAGTAGTTTTCTGAGGTTAACAAATTCTAAAATGCGCCTTTTTCTTGACTGCTTGCTGATGCCGTTGGCAGCTACGGGAGAAGGGATGGAGGTCCGCCCCTGAAATGAGCCAATTTCACCACTTGGAAGAAATATGTGTTAAAAATGTCTATTACTGTTGATTCTTGGAGTTTTATGATGTAAACATTCCACAGACACCTGAGAAGACTTTTCAATCCTAAAAAAATGCAAACTATGTTTCCTTTAAGCGTTTTGGTGAAGAATCCTTGTAACAACAACAATCCCCTTAAAGGGTTGGGGGGGGGGCATCATGGAGCATGCGGATGGCCTCCCGTAGACCCCCAGCAGACTGGGTTTAAAGGGAATTTGCGACTGTTAATCAAACCATTGGAACAGCCACACCTTCCTTTTAAGATCTTGTCTGCTGCTCTGCTCAACGTCTCTGAACGTCATGCTGCTTCACCTGGAACTCAACCTTTCAACTGCACCACTGAATCCTAACTCAGTGCTTCCTCTTTGTGTGCGTGTGTTAATGCGTTCATGCGTGCGTGTATATACCCATGACAAGGCATATCCGATGCTAATTTGGCACTGCAATATTAATTCATATCCGATTAACATATTCCTATATCGACGGAGGCAGCCTGCAGGGTTTCACGCTATCTTTGATGTTTTCAGATAATAAGATCTCTTTTGGACCCTAACGGCGTATTTGCATGCAGAAATGTATTTGAACCCAAGTGGATCCGTATTACAAATCATACATGAGGCTGTCAAATTGTAACGGCCATGAGAGGCTGACGAGGAAAAGCATACTGTGGATATCGATACCAATGGCTCGCTGGTTTCTGCGTGTATAGGGATCATTTTCATATAATTTAATCAATAACAGTAAAGACGTAATATATATAATTCAGCATTCTTTTATATGGTGAAAACAGCCACTCTTTAAGTCCTGTTTTCAAAATGTTATTGATGAGTTCAAATTTTCATTTATAGTAAAGGTAATCCTTATTGACAGAGCAAATGGTGGTGGCCCACCATTTGCAGTCAGTCATGAGCACAGTATTGCTTGTTGAATGAAATGATGGACACGTCATCAGCAATGCAGCAATCATTAACTTCCGTATCTGCTTCGGAATTACAACAAGCCTCAGACTTCAATGAGTCATGCTGCGCACAAATGAGCCACTTACGCACGTAAGTGTGTCAGAAGACATTACGGGAGAATGCGCGGAACTTGAAGGTGTGCAAACCAGGCGCGTACAAAACAGATTTGCGCACGAACGGGACAATATGGCCCTAAGAGAACAACTTTTTCCCCTCTCAAAATCATCTTTTTATTTTGCCTGCCGGCAAAAGCTGCATTTTATAGTGTTCTGAATAATTACTTCAAGTTAATGTTTATTTAAACAACACTTTCAAATGATAAACTGCCTCTTATTCCTTGACCATTTGTATACAGGTGACAATACAGTAGAATAAAATAAAATATGTATGTATGTATGTGTAACAGTTGCATTAAGCGAGGGTCGATCCGTCATGCCTGCATCCCACTCTCGCTTTATGCAACTTTTACACATTCTCAACAGACACTTATTGTTTCAATTTTCAAATCGTTCAACTCTTGACATTTAACTTTTATTTTATTAAAAAAAGATGATTGTATTTTTTAATTTGTATATAATAAAATTAAAAGTATGACAAAAATAAACAATTTTAGAAAGACAGTTAATGTATTTTATTTAATAATTGGTTAATTAAAAATGCATTTATTGATTTTTAAAAAAATTACTTGTATTCATTTATTTCATTAAATAATAAGTTAGCGGGGCATGGTGGATGACTGGTTAGCACATCCGCCTAACAGTTCTGAGGACCTGGGTTCAAATCCAGCCTCTCCTGTGTTCTCCCCGTGCCTGCGTGGGTTTTCTCCGGGTATTCCGGTTTCCTCCCACATCCCCAAAACATGCATGGTAGGTTAACTGACAACTCTAAATTGCCCGTAGGTGTGGATGTGAGTGTGAATGGTTGTTTGTTTATATGTGCCCTGCGATTGGCTCGCGACCAGTTCAGGGTGTACCCCGCCACTCGCCCACAGTCGGCTGAGATAGGCTCCGCCACACCCACAACCCTAGTGAGGATAAGCGGTTCGGAAAATGAATGAATGCATCATCGGTTTGCTGAATGAATGTGCATACTTAACTTTGATACTGACACAGTCGCAGTTCCTACTGAAGCATTAAAGCAATCCATTTTTAACAAACCATCCTTAGTCAAATGTATCTAAACTAACTACTTGAAGTCATTATTGTCTAAAAAAAAAATCCAAACATTCAATGGTGAGCTGGCACAATTCAATTGAGCGCTGTGGTTGCAGGTAGCCCCCTATTGGCGTTTTGTCATCACTATAGGTCTGCAGCTGATGACGATTTCGCCAAACATGGTGCCTCCCTTATGTTGATGAACTATCATTTTAAATTCTTATTCCATGAATGCAATATTAAGCAGAGTACGTGAAAAGCAAAACTCTGTCAATAATTGATGGCCATTATAATTGCCATGAAATCAATACACAGTGGAACCTCAATAGAACGGACTAATAGGGGTGGGGGGGTCGTCCCATATAGCCGATTGTCTGTTACATTGAAGCACTTTTTTTTAGGCCATATGCACCCATATTACTGTACAGTACAAAATTATTGATTTGTAGGGTTTTTTTTCTTGCCTAAAACGGAAGTACAGTACCAAGTTATTGAAAATATATTTTAAAAAAGCTTGAAACTGTTTGAAAATTTCACATTTTATCCAAACTTATCACACCGGTGTGTTTGGTCATGCATGGTGACATTGTTGACGTACAGTAGTGTGCTTCCTAGTTCCAAATCTGTTGCCAAAGGTAAACGGCTTGACAAAAAAAACCGTTACTGTGCCAAAAATAACATGGCAAATCCAAACTGTTTGGACACATTTTTCAATTCCGACTGTCGGTTTTAGCTGATATCCGTTATATCGGGGGCGGTTTTATCAAGTGATGGATATATAAAAGCGTGAATAAGTGGCAAAATACTGTCAATATGGGGTTCGTGCATAAAACTGGGGTGGGTTACAGCCCAAATTTCTTTTTCTCCGAATAGTGTGAAAAAGCCGAAAAAACGTAAATAAGCAGGAAAATACCGCCAATAAGCAGTTTCCACAAAAAAGTGGGGTTAGGCCCCAACACAAAAAAATATATCTTTTAGAGGGACGGAGCTACCAATGCTTCATGATCAAAAGAAACAATTTTACATCCACATTTTACTCACTTTTTTACCTCCTCTCTGAATGAGTTGGCCCATCTGTCTGTTTTAAAAATCAAACATGGCCCTCAAGTTCAAAGGTTGCCCACCCCAATGTTCCCACACACGTGGTGCTGGCGCAGGCTGAGTAGGAAATGCCACAGGCTGAATATTTCATCTCTGTATTCATTCTGAGGATCCTATCTATCTATGGAAATGTTTCTGTCCGGGGCCAAGCGCTGTGAATGTGAAAGCAAGCAGTTGAGGATAAATAAGGATGGAGGAGATGGATGGAGGAAAATACCTTGGACCTTTTCCACCCATTGTTAACAAGCTACCCCGCTCCACAAACCTCAGGCTCCCCGGGAAGGAAGAATGACCTACTTTTCTTTTTTTTTTTTTTTTTTTGTCCTGTTCGGCTGTTAGGTCAAGCAGAATGGAAAATCTGTATCACTTTCATGCTGGAACAGTTTTACTGTGTCACAATGGCGTTTTTAAGCTTCCGCTGTGGTATTATAATGGAGGTTTATTGAGAATCAGACTTGATCAGTGGAACAGAACAAAGTTTCTAGAAGGGAGAGAGAAACA
Organism: Phycodurus eques; assembly: GCF_024500275.1. Lineage (NCBI taxonomy): Eukaryota > Metazoa > Chordata > Actinopteri > Syngnathiformes > Syngnathidae > Phycodurus > Phycodurus eques. The sequence continues at coordinate 25,476,094 of NC_084525.1, forward strand.
AAGACACAAGACAAAGCACTAATTGTAAACAGGATGAGAGAAGTAAATCATTACATTATCTACAACAATGAAACATTAAATATGAGTGTTGCATGGGGCTTTAGTGCTACACCCTGTGAGGGAAGGACAGGACAAGAGAGAACAGGACAAGGACAGGAGAAGTAGCATGCATGACGAGGGTCGTGAACCCGACTGTGTAACTGAAGTGTGGTTGCATTAATTATGTGAATTATAAAAGTCTATAGGACGAGAGTATAAGTGAGGGGATACACACACGATTTGCATATTCATGAGTTATTTGTCGCAGTAAGTGCGTGACAGCACACCCAGTGAAAGAGTCCTAGGGGGGTGTGTCTGCAAGTGAATTGATACCGTTTTACATGCACAAAGACTGACAGAAGTGTCCTGTAATTGCTGTGGCCGCACCGCGGCGGCTCAGGACCCCACCCAATCAATCGAGGGGCGGGATCAGGCCCATGACCTACTTTTATCATTCTAAATGTATTTCTACTGCAAGCATATATCATTTATTTACAGGACACTTAACAGGTTGGAATTCATGAAGATCGTGTGCACTGGAACTCAAACAGACAAAAGTATGAGTAGTATTTCAATAAATCATTTATTTCAACAAATCAAACAGTCAATGTCAGTGTACATATAGAGAAACAGTGGACTGATCGCCAGTGCTACAACCAGTGTTGGTCAAATTACAACCCCAATTCCAATGAAGTGGGGACGTTGTGTTAAACATAAATAAAAACAGAATACAATGATTTGCAAATCATGTTCAACCTATATTTAATTGAATACACTACAAAGACAAGATATTTAATGTTCAAACTGATCAACTTTGTTTTTAGCAAATAATCATTAATTTAGGATTTTATGACTGCAACACGTTCCAAAAAAGCTGGGACAGGGTCATGTTTACCACTGTGTTACATCACCTTTTCTTTTAACAACATTCAATAAACGTTTGGGAACTGAGAAAACTAATGGTTGAAGCTTTGTAGGTGGAATTATTTCCCATTCTTGCTTGCCAGTCCGGGTTCTCCGCTGTCGTATTTTACGCTTGATAATGCGCCACACATTTTCAATGGGAGACAGGTCTGGAATGCAGGCAGGCCAGTCTAGTACCCGCACTCTTTTACTACGAAGCCACGATGTTGTAACACAGGCAGAATGTGGTTTGGCATTGCCTTGCTGAAATAAGCAGGGGCATCCATGAAAAAGACGTTTCTTGGATGGCAGAACATGTTTCTCCCAAACCTGTATGTACCTTTCAGCATTAATGGTGCCTTCACATGTGTGTAAGTTACCCATGCCATTGGCACTAACACAGCCCCATACCGTCACAGATGCTGGCTTTTGAACTTTGCGACCATAACAGTCCGGATGGTTCTTTTCCTCTTTGGCTCGGAGGACACAACGTCCACAATTTCCAAAAACAATTTGAAATGTGGACTCGTCGGACCACAGAACACTTTTCCGCTTTGCATCAGTCCATTTTAGATTAGCTCGGCCCAGAGAAGTCGGCGGCGTTTCTGGGTGTTATTGATAAATAGCGTTTGCTTTGCATAGTAGAGTTTCAAGTTGCACTTACGGATGTAGCGCCAAACTGCATTTACTGACATTGGTTTTCTGAAGTGTTCCTGAGCCCATGTGGTGATATCCTTTCCACATTGATGTCGGTTTTTGATGCAGTGCCGCCTGAGGGATTGAAGGTCACGGGCATTCAATGTTGGTTTTCAGCCTTGACGCTTTCATGCAGTGATTTCTCCAGATTCTTTGAACCTTTTGATGATATTATGGACCGTAGATGATGAAATCCCTAAATTCCTTGCAATTGTACGTTGAGGAACATTGTCCTTAAACTGTTCGACTATTTTCTCACACACTTGTTCACAAAGGGGTGAACAAGGCAGCTGGACAATGTGAGGGGCAGCTGTGGCGAAGGATGCCTCCTGAAGTCCACGATCATCTCTACAGTCTTGAGCGTGTTCAGATCCAGGTTGTGTCGGCCGCACCACAGCTCCACAGCTCCAGCCGCTCCGCTTCCTGTCGATATGCAGACTCGTCACCGTCCTTGATGAGGCCGATGACAGTGGTGTCGTCTGCAAACTTCAGGAGTTTGACAGTCGGGTTCGCTGAGGTGCAGTCGTTCGTGTAGAGAGAGAAGAGCAGCGGAGAGAGGACACAACCTTGGGGCGCCCCAGTGCTGATGCTGCGTGTGAATGAGGTGGCCTCCCCCAGCCTCACCTGCTGTGTCCTGCCCGTCAGGAAGCTGTAAATCCATTGGCAGATGACATGTGAGATGCTGAGCTGGAGAAGCTTGGATGAAAGGAGTTCAGGGATGATGGTGTTGCACGCTGAGCTGAAGTCTACGAACAGGATCCTCGCGTAGGTCCCTGCACTGTCGAGGTGTTCTAGGATGAAGTGCAGTCCCATGTTGACTGCATCATCCGCAGACCTGTTCGTTTGGTAGGCAAACTGCAGGGGGTCCAGCAGGGGACCTGTGACACTCTTGAGGTGGTCCAGCACGAGACGTTCAAAGGACTTCATGACCACAGATGTCAAAGCGACAGGCCTGTCGTCATTCAGACCCGAGATTGCAGGTTTCTTGGGGACTGGAATGATGGTGGAGCGTTTGAAACAGGATGGAACTTTGCACATTTCCAGAGATCTATTGAAGATCTGAGTGAAGACTGGAGCGAGCTGGTCCTCGCAGACTTTGAGGCAGGATGGGGACACATGGTCCGGGCCTGCCGCTTTGTTAATCTTCTGTTGTTTGAAGATGCGTCTCACATCCTGTTCATGGATGGTTAACGCAGAAGTCAGAGGTGTGATTGTGGTCGCGAGTGCGGCCGGGTGGGTGTGTGGTGTGAAACTGTCCTTTACAAATCTGCAGTAGAAGGTATTCAAGTCGTTGGCTAGTGTGCTATTGTTCTCAGCTTGGGGGGATCCTCGCTTGTAACTAGTCAGCGATTGGAATGATGAATGTGGAAGCCGGGAAGCATGACGGCGCCATCGGGTACAGCGTCGCAAAGCCAGGTCTCCGTGAAGCACATGGCCGAGGAACGTCCGAAGTCTTTACTGGTCTTTAACAGAAGATGAAGCTCGTCCATTTTGTTAGGTAGGGAGCGTACATTCGCGAGGTGGATCGACGGGAACGGCAATCTGTGTCCTCTCTTGCGGAGTTTCACCTGAATGCCGGCTCGCTTCCCTCTGTGGCGCCGCTTCCGTCTCCAAGCGCCGAAAACCGCGGACGCCGCTCCGGTGAGTAACTCGGGGAAAAAACTGAGCGGATATTCGAAAGTTGGTGACAGAAAGTCCGGAGTAGCCTCCTTGATGGTTAGCAGGTCTCCCCTTGTGTAAGTGAGTCGTGTAAGGTTTCCAAAGACGAACGAAAAACACAAAAACAAAGACAATACTAGAGCGCGCATTACCGAGGCGACCACACTGGTTGGCGCCATCTTGTATTTATTTATTTATTAAAGATATTTAATGTCTTTGTAGTGTATTCAATTAAATATAGGTTGAATGTGATTTGCAAATCATTGTATTTGTCTGTTTTTATTTGTTTAACACAACATCCCAACTTCATTGGAATCGGGGATGTACATTAAAAAGTAATTTGTCATAGTTAGTACTTCCCCAAAAAGTAATTAAATTAGGAACATTATTACTCCCTCATGAATGTGATTATTGCTCTGAAAAAAAACTTTTTTTTTAGCTGGTTTCACAGGGATCGTTACGTAGAGTAGAACAACTTCCACTGGAATTTTATTGGACCGCAAACCACAACTGGTAGACATACTGTTGCACCTAATTAATGTATTTTCTTCTCTACAAAAAGGTGCAACAATCAGAAGTGCTTTTATATAAATGCCGTGTAAAATAAAATTTAAAAAAACTGTCACACAGCTTCAAGACAATTGATGTATGCAGTGGCGTGTGCTGTTGCAAGATGTTTCGTGAGATTACAGTTGGTCACCAGGGACGCAGACAAAGTGTCTTCTCTGGTAGAAAATATTCACTTGACATGTATAGTATGTTACATGATGTTGAAGTAGTTTAGTGTCTGTACTTCTAGCCTGAAAACGCCACTTTTAACTCAAGAGACCGCTCCGGACTCGCCATCGTTGCATCAATTTCTCTTGTGTGGTTGTTTGCCACCTGCCTGAACTCTAGTCCTGATTAGCTGACCATGAAATCTTTGCATTTTTTTGGTCCAGTCACAAAGCCCTTATAGTCAGAGGGCTTGTGTGCTTAATGTAAACTTTTAATTTAATTCTTGATTGATTGAAAAGCATAGGTCGTCTCTCAGTATTTTATTTTGTCCTTTTGAGGAATTGCTGTCATTTTTCTGTAAAAGTGCTTTTTTTTCCTGATTTTTTGAACAGAAAATTAACCGAGCACCAGGGAAGACTACTAATCTTAAATCTCCTTTTTCCAGTTGGGCAAAATCTTGGTCCTTATGTTATTGAATGTCTGTGTACTGTTACATGGATCGATTTGCTTGCGCTAACCAGTGGTTGTTTTATTGTAAACAAATTTTTTTTTTTAATGCTAAAATAAACAATTTTACATATTATTGCTGTTGGGTAGAAACCCAATACGTATGCCCACATTTGGTAAATTTCATGTTTTTTCACAAATCGATACTATTGGTCTGTCCCCACGTGGTCCGTTATTGTTACGATTAATTCACCAATTTAAAGTGTTGAAAATAGCTTGAGAACAAATCTATTAACTTACAGTATAATTGAATGCATGAACTCTGAGAAGTGTCGTAAAACTCAGCCTCTTCCCTCACAGTGGGAGCCATGCGGCATCAGGTCGTCTCGAGATTGAAAGCCTGGATACTTTTTAGAGAATGAGTAAAAATACTTCGGTTAGATACGTTTGAGTAAGCCTGTTTTGTTAAAAATGGATAGCTGTAATGCTTCAACGCAGAAGGGAGCGTGTCAGCCATGAAGTGCATGCAGATTGATTACGCTGCTTTGTCACCTCTTCGTTTTATTTATTGCATCACTCATGGCTGTAAGACCTTTGCAAAAGACTGGTGTAACCAAAGTTGTTTTCTTTTGTAACAAGTATGAAAGGCTTTTTGGAGGGTCAGCATAAGAGCAGCTGTTAAATGGGTTGATTCATTTTATAAAATAATTAATTGAATATGATTATATCAATTGAAAATAATGCATTATTTTACATCGTTTTTTTTTTTTTTTTTTTTTTTTTTTTTTCTACAAATGAGCTTGCCCATCTGTCCATTTTCAAAAATCCAATATTGCCCTTAAGTGCGACAATTTGCCTTGCTTTGCGCTAAAGCCACGACTTTTGGCCATCTGCTACAATAATCCGACATCTAAATGAGTCTCTTCTTTTGAATGTCTAAATACACATAATAGAAATGTGCCCAGTTAACAGTGATTGTAAAACTACCCACTTTTGGGCCCCTATTGCTCAATAATGTATTTCCTTTCAGACCCAGGACGCTTCAGACTAACTGCGATATAATGTGCTCTGAAACGAAGCCATGAAACGTTTATGATCTCATTTATCATTCAGGTTTCTCTGCTTTCTGCATTTCTATTATTGTTTGGAGCGGTTCCTTCTCCGGGGATCCGTCAAATGGTTTGGCAGGAGTGCATGATGGGATATATTGTAGTACTCATTAAGATTCCAACATTGCATGCGCTGTTGGCAACAGGGGTAAAAGTGGTGGAGCCCGCTGTATTGAAAAGAGAGTTTTGCATTTTACATATCCCTGATGGTTTTCACCATGGAAAATTTGGGAGTGCACTCCAAGCACACAATAAACTTTGAAGTGAATTGGAAGAGCTAGTGAAAGAGGCAAAGAACCATGACTGAGTTAGAAAAGAGATTGCCCCAATGAATTTTTTTAAAGCTGCATAAAATCCATTTTATATAATATTTGGTTTGATTGAACATGTTCTGAGTGTGTGGGAATTGGATATATCTGCCCTTCCTGTGTATCATTGCATTTAAAACTTGGGACAGCACAACTGGAAAATTGCTTTGGAATTGTCACAGTGCGCTGAAATGACCAAGATGCAAGGAAATGCAGAGCTGAAAAGTGTTTTGTCATGGGTGATATGGCATGACGCCTTCTTGTGACTGGCAAACATGTCAACCCTGAGACTGTCTCTACAATTTTTGTTTCTGGCATTTCAAAAATGTTTAGACAAGTGGAAAAGATCAGTTCTCCATGTTGCCTCTCATTTTGCCGGTGCCTCGTTATCCTGGTTCCGCACAGTAGTGCTGTCTGCACCTAACCTTTAGACGCACTATTTAAAGACAAAAAGTCATCCATCACAATTTGTCTGAGGTTTAACAAATTACATTGTGTGTACTAAATTCACTTTTTTCCATTTAGACCTCCGTGAATGGGCAAAATGAACTGCATGGCAATTTTGCCTTTTTGGCAGACACAATCCTGGGTGTGTTTGCTGAAGGTTAACACAAGCAAATATGGGCACAAATTTGATTGCTCACGCAAAAAAAATGTGGAAGCTGAGCTACTAACCGCGCACACCCGCTTTTGCCAAACACAAAAAAACAGCCACCGAACTAACCCTAACGCGCAAAATACTCTAAGTAGATGCCAATAAATAAATTTAGCATGCACAATGTAATTCAACTAATCCAAGACGTATTGCAGTAGCTGATTTTGCGTCTTTCGATAGCTTGTCTTGAAGGCAGGTAAATATAAACCAGCAGTGCTCTGCGTAACGATGACCGCGGTTATTGTGTCTAGGAGGCGGTATAATGATGGATGATGGAGAGAACAGATCTTTCCCCCTCGTTTAAGCACTTTCTAAATGCCAGAAACAAAAATTTGTAGGACAAATCATCCATTCAGTAATACTGGAGCTTTTGGATTATCTAAGGGCTGACTTGTTCCTCCAGTCACAAGAAGGAGTCATGCCATATCACCTGTGACAAAATGTCTTCCAACTGTGCATTTCCTTGTGTCTCGGTCATTTCAGCGCATATGACAATTGGCGCAGGCCACTCTCAGAGCAATTGTTTAGGTGTGCTGTCCCAACTTTTAAATGCAATATCACACAGAATGGGCTTGTTAATGTTCAAACTGTGCATAACTGTGTCTGATAATAATATTAAATATACTTTTATGGAACAAAACCTCTGCATCATTTTTGTTGAACACTTAAGCTACTATGCCACTGTATTAAAATGTTGGTCGTGATGATAGTACTTGGAGAGCTAAGTTTTATTGTAGGTGGTACTTGGTGTGAACATTTTAAGAACCACTGTGTTAGAAAGAGCATGCAATTCAGCGCCTGCTATTTGGAAACTTAGTAAAGCTGCAACTGACTGCTCTTGTCACTCACCACAGGCGGCCAAACTGCCCATGTCAATCATCATCGTTGGAGTCGGACAAGCTGAGTTTGACGGTGAGTCAGCCAATCACCAATCAGTGTAGCTCACCATCACTTAATATTGTCGCCAATCGCCAACTCATAATAATATTGTCATACGCCGAGGATTGATAGATTGGGGGGGAAAAAAAGGCTGCAAAAATGTCAAAATGTCTATATAAGTGGAGAAAAAACATAAAGTTTGCAAATATTCTACAGCATGCAACATATCAGGAACGTTAATTTGTTTAAATTGTAACCTCATGAATTACATGAGGCTGCCAAACAATGGGAAACAGCTCTCAGTATGATGCAGTGAAAATGAATTATGAATTAAAAGAAGAGCTCTCTTGACGGTGAACATTATTATCTTCAGAAAGGCAGAATGTTTGTATGGGGTGTTATTTGGTCGTGCCGGTGTATCTAATCAAGTGTAAATAACTACAGATGCTCATTTGATGCCGACGTTCTCGTTTTTGCAGCCATGGTGGAGCTGGATGGTGACGACATCAGGATTTCGTCACGCGGAAAGTTGGCTGAGAGAGACATTGTACAGGTGAAAAATAGTCAAATATAAAAATATATAATAACACTATGTGAAGCGATGAATCATTGTTTGTCTATGTATGCCCTGACAGGATGGCGACCAGTTCATTGTTTCCCTTTTTGTACCCTGAAATTGACTGGCGACCAGTCCATTATTTGTATAAATGTGCCCTGCCATTGGCTAGTGACCATTCCATTGTTTATCTACATAAATACCCTGAAAGTGGTCTAGCAATCAGTCAATTGTTGTAGATTGTTTGTCTACATGTGCCCTGCCGACCAGTCCAGGATGTACACAGCCTCTCCCCCAAAGTCAGCTGGGATAGGCTACAACTCACTCACTAACGAGGATAAGCGCTATACAAAATGAATGGATATACAGTTTATATGGAACAAAAGCAACAGAGGGATACAATGTGGCTGTTTCTGTGTTTTCATAAACATAATCAATAAATTAACATAAACGTACTAAATTTCATAAATAAAGACTTGGGGCCTATTTTCATGAACGGCGTAAATCCGTTCCGGCGCAACTGTGCGCTAGAGGCGGGTTAGACCGGTGTTGGTGAATTCGTAGACCAGTGCAGCCCGTCGGATCCAAAAGTGGGCGGGCTACTACTGTTGCGGGTGTGTTTACAGCCCACTTCTTTCACCTCCAATCAAATTGGCTCCTGTCATTCCCTTCAACTGTGACTGTGCAATGATCGTAGCAACAGAGACATCTCTGTGCGGAAGAGGACGATGCATAATCGCAGCTCGCCGTGCGTGAGTGGAGCATTGTCACTGCTCTCGGGCGGTGTGCCAACAGACAATGTGAGCGCATACTCCAAATGAGCCGGTGATAACTGCTAGCGACTTAAACATGTCCGCAGAGTTTTGAATCTGTATGCCTGTGCGCCGATCAAAATCGTCAAGATCGCGTTACACCAGCAGTAAAGCTGGCTGTGCCGGCAGTTCGACGTGGTCTGAGCAGGCATAAGTTTAGACCGACTCGCTACCAGAAAATTGTCACTCAGACGGGGCGCATCGCCAAGGACATACCCTCGCTTCGCCCGAATGGCCAGGTTGGCGCAAACGCACACAGTGAGCCTTGTGCATGCGCGAAAATCAGGCTCCGCCAGCATTTGTGCCCCGAAGTGTCTACAAAAATATAACCCTTGCCCTTCCTCTACTCCTGACTGTTCTTGTCTCTCATCCGCTATACCAGTTTGTCCCATTCAGGGACTACATGGACCGCACAGGCAATCACGTCCTGAGCATGGCCCGGCTGGCCAAGGACGTCCTGGCCGAGATCCCCGACCAGCTCATCTCCTACATGAAGAGCAGAGCCATCAAGCCCAACCTCGTCCCACCACCGCCGTATTCGCCCGGCGACCGCTCCCAAAGCAATGCCGTGTGAAGCCCCTCGCTCTGCTTTCTTGGGATGGGCAAGGCCTGCTAATGAAGAGTCAAACCAAGGACGGATGTGACTCCTTTGTGGGACAGCTTGAAATATTGACAAGCTCACGACGGAGCTTTTATTGTTTCCTGTCCAAGTCGTGAGTGATGTCACGGATGGCGAGGGCGGGCGTAAGTATATTATTAGAATGTGCCATCTTGTACCATGTTTGTGATACCTTTTGCAATTGATGTGTCTAGAAAATCAAAATGTATTCGGATTTATTGCATTTATTATCTTGGGATGGGCTTTTAGACAGGGGGGGGTCAAAATTCATATTTTCCCTGTAGTTTTCCATCCTATATTTTTTGGCTTGTCTTATTGTAATATTGATCAAATTCCCCCAAAATAGCAATTTCTATTTTGATAAGGACTGTAATATATATATATAAAGCATGTGATAAAAAATATATATATATTCAGCATTTTATGAATTGTTATGGAGCATTTCTGAGTGCAAGTTGCTATGAACTGTTGCCATACTTAATCTAATTATTTTTTTTCCCCCGACCTGTTTCTAATATTTATATCAAAACAATGCACTAATTACAACCCTATATCAAAAGCACAAAGATTATGACGTTAATAATAAGCTAAATATTCTTGTTGACCAAAAGGATGATTTCACCATTCTTTGCATCTTTTAATTGCTCGTATACACAGAAACAAATGCTAATGTTCATGCTACTTCATTGACATTTAGCTAAGCCACACCCCCTGAAGTACCGATTGGCCAATCAAAGCACAGAAAGAGACATGCCAAAGGTTTCCGGTCCATTCATGCAAGGACAATTGACTGTCCATTATTTGTATTGGATAGTTTTTAAAGAGTCCTCCAAAGAAACAAGAGTGATGCCAGTCTCACTATAAAAAAATAACTCACACACCACAAAGATAATCACATAATTTACTGTTACATTTTTTTTAAGTGATCCAGTGTGTACAAGGACATTCTTTCTCATGAATTATAATTATTATTCCATCACATTACGCAGTTTAACATAAAAGCAACAGCCCATTTTACAGTGAGATGAAAAAGTATTTGGGCTCCCCTTCTCCAACTCTTGTATTTTTGCATAGTTTAACCACTTTAATGTGAAAGATCATGAAACAACTGTAAATAGACAAATATAACCCAAGCGAACTTAAAATGCTGTTTTTTGTTGTTGTTGTTGTCGTCGTTGTTAGTGGTTTTTTTTGTTTTTTGTTTTCGTCCTGTTTGGCTGTTAGGTCAAGCAGAAAGGGCGTTCTGTATCCCTTTTATGCCGGAACAGTCTTACTGTGTCACATTGGACTTTTTAAGATGCCACTGTGGTTTCTTAGTATTTTGATGGATATTTATTGACAATCAAAGTCGATCAGTTGACCAGAACAAGGTTTCTAGAGGGGAGTGAGAAAAGAAGACAACAAAAGACAGAGCACTAACTGTAAACAAGATGAAAGTAAATCATTATATACCTAGAACAATGACACATTACAGTCAGTGAGTGTTGTATGGGCCAGTAGTGCTACACCCTGTGAGGGAAGGACAGGAGAAGATAGGACAGGACAAGGACAGGAGGGGGAGCATGCAGGACAAGGGTTGTGAACCCGGCTGTACAACTGAAGTGTGGTGTGAGTGGCTATGCAAATTATAAATGTCTGTAGGACCACAGTGTGAGTGAAGCAATACCCAATAAATTTGCATAGTGATAAGTTATGTGTCACAATGAGTGAGGGGCCCCACACCCAGTGAATAAGTCCAAGGGGTGTGTGTCTGCGGACACATACAAGTGAATTGACAGTTTCACATGCACAATGACCATCAGAAGTGTCCTGTAATTACTGTGCCTGTATCACGGGGGCCGCGGACCTCACACCACCTAATCGAGAGGCGGGGTCAGGCTCAGGAGTCCACCCAAGAGCGGCCCGGTGGACGGGACACGTCCCACACCAAGGGATCCGGGGCGGTCCATCGGCCCCACCGACGCACCCCGAAAACCTGCAACCTAGAGGAGGCCTCAGTGACCCGATGCCAACCCCCAAAAGAAACTCAGAACAACTTCTAAAGAACTGCAGGCCTCCCTTGCTTCAATTTAAGTCGGTGTTCATAGCATAACAGCATAACAGAGGGGACTGGGCAAAAATGGCTGACCAAAGAGAACATAAAGGCTTGTCTTATCTTGCAAAAAATCGTCTGAATGATTCCGAAGACTTTTGGGAGGATATTATATGGCGTGACGAGATGAAAGTTGAGCTTTTTGGAAGGTGTGTGTCTCGTTACATCTGGCGTAAATGTAGCACAGCATTTCAGAAAAGGTCAAACATGGTGTGATGGTCTTTGGTTGCTTTTCTCCTTCAGTACCTGGACAACTGGCTGTGATTGATGGAACCATGAATTCTGCTCTTTAACAGAAAATCCTGAAGGAGAATGTTCGGCCATCAGTTTGTCAACTCAAGCTGAAGCTCACTTGGGTTCTGCAGCAGGATAAAGCTCCAAAACACACCAGACAGACAAAAGACAAAATGAACGATTTGGAGTGGCCTAGTCAAAGTCCAGACTTGAATCCTATTGAAATGCAGTGGCATGACCTTAAAAAGGACGTACATCCTCGAAAACCCCCCATTTTTGTCAAACAATTCTGCAAGGAGGAGTGGGCCAAAATATCTCCGCAGAGATGTGAAAGACTCATTGGCAGTTAGAGAAAACACTTGATTTCAGTTGTTGCTGCTGAGCATGTCTCAACAAGTTATTAGGTTTAGGGGGCCATTACTTTTTTATAGTTTTTTTCCTTCATAAATGAAATAACCATTTAAAAACAGCATTTTAAGTTCACTGGGGTTGTATTTGCCTGATATTTACATTTGTTGATCATCTTAAACAAAGTGGGGAAACTCAGCAGAAATATAAGAATTTGAGAAGGGACCCAATACTTTTTCACGACACTGAATGTGTTATTTCTCAAATAGTGAACAGTACAGCGGTACCACGGCCAGCGTGAGAAGCTAAGGTCTGGTAGACACAGAAGGATTTTTCCAATCAATGATTGTTTTATTTTTGACAGACCCCATACATGAAGATAAAAAAATCAGGCATTTAACAGTTTTGGTCGTATTGTGTGTGGTGTGCTCCGATAATCTCAACACACAACACCACACAAGTAAAGATTGTGTTCCACCACTGGTCTGGAAACAAGTCCTCCGAGGCATAAATTTCCCGTGATCATGAGTGATCTCATAAAAATGATGAGCAGACAGTTTCGGATATGCACCGATGTTTGCGGAATGTTGCTGAAGGCTGCCAGAGGGGAGAGCATTGTAAAATGGTGATGTCGTCCAAAAAAAAGACTTGCTTTGGAAAGTTTTTATGTTTGTCAGTCTAGGTTGGTTCTTTGAATTGGCTACATTCCATTTCACGTACGTTCACGGATTTTGTGACTCGAGAGTAGTCTGCTTTGTCCATACACATGAACCGTTTTGGTCGTCCATCCAGCCATCCATTGTCTTCCGCTTATCCGAGATCGGGTCGCGGAGGCAGCAATCTCAGCAGGGAAGCCCAGATTTCCCTCTCCCCAGCCACTTCCTCTAGCTCTTCCAAGGGAATCCCAAGGCGTTCCCAGGCAAGCCGAGAGACGTAGTCTCTCCAGCGTGTCCTGGGTCGTCCCAGGGGTCTCCTCCCGGTGGTACGTGCCCGGAACACCTCACCAGGGAGGCGTCCAGGAGGCATCCTAAACAGATGCCAGAGCCACCTTATCTGGCTCCTTCCAATGCGGAGAAGCAGCGGCTCTACTCTGAGCCCCTCCCGGATGACCAAGCTTCTCACCATATCTCTAAGGGAGAGCCCGGACACCCTGCGGAGGAAACCCATTTCGGCCGCTAGTATCTGGGATCTTGTTCTTTCGGTCAAGACCCACAGCTCATGACCATAGGTGAGGGTAGGAACGTAGATCGATCGGTGAATCGAGAGCTTCGCCTTTCGGCTTAACTCCTTCTTTACCACAACGGATCAATACAAAGTCTGCATCACTGCAGACGCTGCACCGATCCGCCTGTCAATCTCCCGTTCCTCCTCCACTTGGGTCAGGATCTCATCCCCGACCTGGAGAGGGCACTCCACCCTTATCCGACTGAGGACCATGGTCTCAGATTTGGAGGTGCTGATTTTCATCCCAGGCGCTTCACACTCGGCTGCGAATCGCTCCAGTGAGAGTTGGAGATTATGGCTTGATGAAGCCAACAGAACCACATCATCTGCAAAAAGCAGAGATGCAATTCTGAGGCGACCAAACCGGACCCCCTCTACGCCTCGGCTGCGCCTAGAAATTCTGTCCATAAAAGTTATGAACAGAATCAGTGACAAAGGGCAGCCTTGGCGGAGTCCAACCCTCACCGGAAACGGAGTCCGACTTACTGCCGGAAATGCGGCCCAAACTCTGATTACAGTCGTACAGGGACCGAACAGCCCGTATCAGGTGGTTCGGTACCCCATACTCCCGAAGCACCCCCCACAGGACTCCACGAGGGACACGGTCGTACACCTTCTCCAAGTCCACAAAACACATGTAGACTGGTTGGGCGAACTCCCATGCACCCTCGAGGACCCTGCCGAGGGTGAAGAGCTGGTCCACAGTTCCACGGCCAGGACGAAAACCACACTGCTCCTCCTGAATCTGAGATTTGACTTCCCAACGGACCCTCCTCTCCAGCACCCCTGAATAGACCTTACCAGGGAGGCTGAGGAGTGTGATCCCCCTGTAGTTGGAACACACCCTCCAGTCCGCCTTCTTAAAAAGGAGGACCACCACCCCAGTCTGCCAATCCAGAAGCACTGTCCCCGATGTCCATGCGATGTTGCAGAGGCGTGTCAACCAGGACAGCCCCACAACATCCAGAGCCTTTAGGAACTCCGGGTGAATCTCATCCACCCCCGGGGCCTTGCCACCGAGGAGCTTTTTAACTACCTCGGTGACCTTAAACCCAGAGATAGGAGAGCCCACCTCTGAGAACCCACACTCTGCTTCCTCAAGGGAAGGCGTGTCTTTGGAATTGAGGAGGTCTTCGAAGTATTCTCCCCACCGATTCACAACGTCCCGAGTCGAGGTCAGCAGCGCTCCATCCCCACTATACACAGTGTTGATGGTGCACTGCTTCCCCCTCCTGAGACGCCGGATGGTGGACCAGAATTTCCTCAAAGCCGCCCGGAAGTCGTTCTCCATGGCCTCACCGAACTCCTCCCACGCCCGGGTTTTTGCCTCAGCGACCACCAAAGCCACATTCTGCTTGGCCAGCCGGTACCCATCAGCTGCCTCAGTCCCACAGGCCAAAAAGGCCCGATAGGACTCCTTCTTCAGCTTGAAGGCATCCCTCACTGCTGGTGTCCACCAATGGGTTCAGGGATTGCCGGCATGACAGGCACCGACTACCTTACGGCCACAGCTCCGGTCAGGCCGCCTCGGCAATAGAGGCACGGAACATGGTCCACTCGGACTCAATGTCCCCCGCCTCCCCCCGAGCAACACCCACCTGCCAGAGGTGGGTGTTGAAACTCCTTCTGACATGGGATTCTGCCAGACGTTCCCAACCGACCCTCACAATACGTTACGTCTGCCAGGTCGGACCGGCATCTTCGCCCACCATCGGAGCCAACTCACCACCAGATGGTGATCAGTTGACAGCTCCGCCCCTCTCTTCACCTGAGTGTCCAAGACATGCGGCCGCAACTCCGATGACACGACCACAAAGTCGATCATCGGACGGCGACCTCGGGTGTCCTGGTGCCAAGTGCACGTGTGGACACCCTTATGCTTGAACATGGTGTTCGTTATGGACAATCCGTGGTGAGCACAGAAGTCCAATAACAGAACACCACTCGGCTCCTAGGATCATTGGGACACACAAACCCTTCCACCATGATAAGGTGACGGCTCAAGCAGGGGCAACTGAATTTATTTATTTTTTATTTTTATTGAATAAAGTATAATTACAGTCATATTTAAAAATTTTAAAATAAACTATTTTTTTAAAATGCTACTGTACTTCTAAATTTAACCTTCCTGGGTGCATTTCTAGGGCAGTGTACTTTCCTCCAAAGTGGACTAGTTGTGTGACAACAGAGGTTATTTCATTTTCATCCATCCAGCCATCCATTTTCTTCACTGCTTATCCTTACTAGGCTCACGGGCTGCTTGCGCCTATCCCAGCTATCTTCGGGCGAGAGGCGAGGTACACCTTGAACCGGTCGCCAGCCAATCGCAGGGCACACAGAAACAAACTATCATTCACGCTCACATTCATACCTACGGGCAATTTAGAGTGTGCATGTTTTGGGATGTGGGAGGAAACCAGCGTGCCCGGAGAAAACCCACCCATGCACGGGGAGAACATGCAAACTCCACACAGGCGGGGCCGGGATTTGAACCCCCGTCCCCAGACCTGTGAGGCAGATGTGCTAACCAGTCACGCACCGTGCCAGCTCATTTTCATTGAATTATTTTTAAATCCAAAGCATTGATGCCTTGTGTTATTTGTGAGGCTTTTATTTTGAAGATGCCCCCCTGGCAGTTCGTTGGCGGGGTGTTACCGTGATGCATAGTTAGGGTTGGGCATCGAGAACCGATTGGACCCGGGACTGACATTCCGGCTCTCCCGGAATCATTGAAATTAAAAAAACTTCGGCTCCCAGTTTCAATGCTTTCAGTCCGCCGAGCCTGAAGAAGAAAGTACACTAAGACGTCCTTGTCACAAACGCTAACCTTGTGTCTCATCGGTGGGTAGGTAAAGGAATCAATGTATTAAAATATTTGGTCCCATTTATTACTCTTTTTCTTGCCGTCTAGGTTTACTTTCATTTTCCAAATTCATCACTGTTGTGTGACGTTACTTTTCGTGCCAAAATGCTGAGTTCTGGTGCGTACCCTTCAAAATAAAAGGCTACACGCTTAAAAAAGGAAGTCAAGTTAAAACTTGCATATATAAACCATTTGACGGGATAAAAAAAAAAGTCGTAAATAACTATTTTAACAATGCTATGTTTAACTTTTAGCTGAAACAATAATTAATGAATATTAAGTCAATTGGGTTAGTACCACACACATTGCCTTTTAGTTCATAGGTTGGATATTGATACTAGTTATAAAGAAAATGTTCATTTTAGTGTATGCTGTAGGCTGCTAAGAAAATTGATGTTCATAATTTGGACACCCTTTATTTAAACCATGCAAACCTTTTTGACCCAGCCCCCGAAAAGAATCGGAATCGAAATGAGGAATCGAAATTGGTCAAATTTAAACAATGCCCAACCCTATGCATAGTACTGTATGAATCAGTTGAGTCGACCAACCTACCAAACCAACAACCAACCAGGCAATTGACTAACCGACTAACAACTGATCAACCTACCAATCAATTGACAACTTAACAAACCAGCAACCAAACAATCAATTAGCTAAATAACCAACCAATCAATTGATTAATTATCGAACCGCCAACCAACCAATTCATTGACTAACCTACCAAACCAACCAATTCAACAACCTTCCAGTCAATTGACAAAAATACCAAACAACCAAGGAATTGACTAATCAACCAACAGACAAACTAATGAATTGACTAATTAATGAACAAACCAACAATAAACCTATGAATTCATTAATCACCTTACCAACCAACCAGTCAACTGGCCAACCTACCAAACGGACACCTAGCCAATTAATTACCTAAATAAACAACCAAATTGCTAACTAACCAATGAGTTGACTAATAAAGCAACCAATCAATTGACTAATTGATTAACTAACTAATCAGTTGGATATTAACCAACCAAGCAATTGACTAATCAATTAATTTATGAATTGACCAACCTCACAAACCAACAACCAAGCAAGCAATTGACTAATGAACTAACTAACAATCAACTGACTAATCAACTAACCAACCGAACACATATTTGACTAAGCTACCCAACCAATTGACAAGTTACCAAACAATCTATTAACTAACTTAATTAGAATTTAAACTAAATAACCAACCCAGCGATTGACTAATCAACTAACCAACCAAGCAAATAATTGGCCAAGCTACCAAACCAACAACCAGCCAATCAGTGATTCATCATCTAACCAACCACTTAACTGACTAATAAATCAACTCAACAAGTCAATGGCTTAAACAACAAGCGGTCTCTCCCCTAAAGATTGTCTCACACCTTCGGTAAAGTGGCCACTAATGAGCGGTTTGTCACCAGGCAGGTGAACGACCGGTCTCAATGCAAAACGCTCATTCACTAGCCACACCTGGCATCAACAACAACCTCCCACCAGAGACATACATTGGGGAACTCCACACCTAAGATTTAAAACTGAAGAAACCCTTTTGATTAAAGATGAAACATCCTCAACAGCCAACAAGAGTCCAGTTGCCCAAATTCAACTTTTGCGGACTAACATACTGTAGCTGTGTACATAAAAACTGTGCAGCACATACAAAACCGGCGCTCCTTCTTGTCCAACATCACAAACGGATGGCGCCAAATGCACCACACCATCACAGAAGATCCGAAAAAAGGTCATTTTCCATCAACATTTTGCTGGAACTCCAAACTGCACAACTATTGTGGTATTCGAGGTACCGCTGTATTTTACAAATTTGCTTCAACAACATTATTCTATTTAATCCTTATCAGTCTGTTGATCCAAATGTGCCTAAAAATATGGAAACATATCCAAATTCATTTAGCCAAGTGTTATTGTGCCACATGGAAAATGTGGCTGAGGATCAATATTTTGACCAATGATGGCTGGCGTCTCTCTCTCTCTCTCTCTCTCCCTCTCTCTCTGTCACACACACACACACATATGTTGTGTCGACTTTTTATACTTCCTGCTCATTACTTATACAATGAATATAATGAAGAGTATTACTTGTACAAAACTTCAAGTCAAGACCTGTTTACAATTCAACTGTGGCTATTGATAAAGTTAGCACTTGTTGGTTTTGTTGCCAAAATAACAAGCTCATTGACAGAGATGTGACAATGTCATTGTTGTATCATTTTGTCCACTTTGTTTCCATCTATTTTTTTTAGGTCATTTAATTCTGATACTGCTGTACGCTTATGCCCAAGGGAACGGTGCTCTATAGGCGCTCATTCATTACAGGTTCCAGAACGGCCTGTCCCCGCTCTGCCCCGGCCACGCTTGGCCTAGCCTGGCCTCTGTTGCTTTTTCATTACAACAGGCACCAATCTAAAGTGGAAGGGATTGGGACAGGACCAAGAAGGTGACACGTTCATTTCTTGTCGTGCCTTCCATCTCGCTGTATTTCACCTCCTCAGTTGAACACGGAACAAAAGCTGCTTTTAGCCTGCTGCACACTGAGCGACGTGATCGAACCCGACTGGACCGGACCATCATGTAGAGTTGCCGACGCACACCCGCACACTGAGCCATCCACAAGTGGGTGCGCTGAACATCGAGCCTGTATAGGCGTTTGATGCTGTGTATTCAGTATGTTATACTTTGTCAAATTTCTTAAACTATAAAAATGGTCAAGGAAGGAGCAGGTTGCTAAGGAGAGAGGATGTTGACGAGAATAAAAGCAAGAGGCTGGCTGGCTCCATTTTTTTTTAACGTACCCAGCGTGTACGTACGTTCACGTACATTTTGGTCACAAGCTTCCCTTTTTCATTCATAGGCACATTATACATTATGAATATAGTTAGGTTAAGTTAAGTAATGTGTTTTCCCTGTGAGCGAAAGCTTATCTGCGTTGTAAGCTGCGACGTTAAGACGGTGATTTAAATTGTGAATCGAGGCAAAACCAGTGGCAGACTGATCGGCCACTCATTAAAACAGTCGCCAAACCATGCATACTAGTTCAGTCAGGTTCGGCGACGTCGCTCAGTGTGCGGCAGCCTTTAGACGCCATGATTGTGAAAGTGACAAGTCACCGTGCTTAAAGAAATGCCTACATCTGTTGCCCAATTAGATGACAGTGGCGTCACAAGCCTCCTCGGCCTGCGTTTTAGCACCACTTTCCAATCAGATCGGAAGAGGTTCTAAGGAACATTGTCACCCCCCGGCCTCACAAAAGTGTAATGGAAAAGCAACCACACAGGATTCAACCAGGCTGTTTGGGGGTGGAACCAGTACAATGTAAAAGGGGGATTTTATTCATTAGATATGATATAATTCATCATGATTCATTTGTGAAATCAGGCCACGCATTGTTGGGACAAATACACCAGAATACCTCGTCCAAAAGCCATTCCAGTAGGTCAATCAAATGAAGAATTATGAATGAGAATGCTTACACTTCGACCCTCCTGGTATGATGCGGGTCAAATTGACCTATTTTAAAGTTCTCCAGTTGAACTTGTTTTTGATATGAACATCTTCTGCTTGGTGTAAACTCTTTGGAATGACCTGGATTTCTGCATAAACTGGTCATGAAATGTGATCTGATCTCCATTTACAGTAAGTCGCAACAATAGACAAACACAGTCTGCTTAAAATAATACCGCACAAAAAAATGAGATGATTTCATTCCTAGTGCAGTGTAGGGTTAGGGAAGTGATAATAATTTAGTAATTCCAGTTTCATTATCGATACTGCTTATCGATCCGATTCCTCGTGGATTCTCATTGGGTAATGTAAGGAAATAATACACTTAAGGCTCTCACGTAGTTGTTGATTTACTATCTCGGACACTAAGAGGAATCGATTTGTGGAATCATCAAACAAACGATTCCATTTACAGGGAAGCAGTTCTGAAAAAGAAGTGGTTTTCGATTCCCATTCCTAGCACAAGGTGGAAAAAGTATGTGAACCCTGAGGCAAATGACTAATCAGAGTCTGACAACCTGGAATACAATCAATGTGCCGAAATTGGAGGTGTCAGTTCAAGCTGCGCTACCATAGAAAAGACGTATATCACTTTTTAGTTTTTTAATTCGCAAGAGGCATTTCCCTGATGTGACGCGCGCCTTGCACACAAGAGCTGTCAGAAGATGTACCATGATTAACATTTTACTCTGTAAAGTGAGAATTTACATTGTGTTCCATAAAAACATGTAAATATCATTGCTTGCGTGGTATTCGTTTAGGACAACTGCCTTTGTCTCTTTTTGTGATTTAAATGAAGATTGCATCAGATTTCATGACCAATTTATGCATGAATCTCGGTCATTCCAAATGGTTCACCTACTTTTTTTTGCCATGAAATCATGAGAGGGATTTTTCTTTTGTTTTGTGGCACTTTTGAATAATGAAACACGGGAACATCATGGCTGTTCCTGACCAAAAAAAACAAAAAAACAAAAAAAAAGATATGTAATAGGAAGGTTAAAACAGGTTCTAGTCACTGTACCATCTTTATTTTTCCAAGTTCAACTATTAGCACAATAATGCCAGTATTGTTCTTTATGTCTCCATAGAGACTTTAACAAGCGATTTGACACTTATGCAACTACAAAGCATGAAATGTTGAAAGAATATATTTTCATTGTATGTCTGAAGATATCAGCCGTTGAGGACTCTTCTTCTTCCAAACTGAGCTGTCATTGTGTACATAAAACCCGCATTTGGAATATTCCATGCCCAAAAAAATGTTCAAACTTGGCAATTTTAGATCTTGCGCTTGTGTGTGTGCTGACAAAGTTGGCAAATAGGTCTTCATTTGAGCTTGATGAGCATGTCGGCCATACACTATTGCTTGACTTGTTCTTTGGAGATAACAAGTAGCCGGATGGAGCATGCCACATCTCTGCTCTGTTCTCTAATCACATACATACTGTACTTCAGTAGTTCTAAACCTTTTTTAACCAAGAACCACCTAAAAATACTCATTAAGAATGGCTTGAAAATTAACACTCCACATCACATAGACTCATCATATAGACATATAGGAGGGAAAAAAACTGCACTTTAATAAGGATTCAATTCAAATGTATTGCACACAAGTTAAAGAAAATAATTACCGAAATAAATGATTGGGTGGGGGGGAATTCCACTTAAAAGTTAAAGATAGTTAAATACTGAATTTCAAAGAAAGCTTCAGCTAATGTAACATTAAGCACAGTTTGAACATTGAATTCAGTGATTATTTTGCATACCATTAGAGGGAGCTGGCGTACGACACTTGGAGAACAACTGCTGTTCTGAACGGCTTCTCCGCACAACACACTCCTGTTTTTTCTCCCGGGTGGTTCCCGTACCTCTCCAGGTCTCTGACTTGCATGCTGATTAATTTCCAAACCAGGTGTTGGACATGATTGTTGTCATGCTGTGGTTTGTGAAAAGCTTTGTAATGGATTGCCTTAACCTCAGATTAAAGACAAATGTTGACAATTTTGCTCTTTTTGTCCTCACTATGACCACTGAGGGGTGGGACAATGTACCAAGACTATGAATGTCACTGAATGCCAGTGTTGTTCTCTCTTCTACTCAGTTTCGAGAGTACACTTCAAGTGCCAGTTTGAGAAGTTCAATGCATAGTTCAATTTACGCTATACATGGAAAGTTTCTCATGCAAAAAATATTTTTTTGTGAAAGAGAGAATGAGTAATTTGAGTAGTTGCACTCATACTTTGACAAAGCCCCACAAGAGAATTGGCTCAAATGAGGTCCAATCAGAAGCAGCTATCCCTTAGAGATGGTCAACGCTAAATTGCCAAGCTCAAGGGTTTTTTTGCGCAATGAGGACGTCAAATTATGATGATCGTTTGGAGCAGACAGAAAAAAAATAGAATACGAGGGCTCATTTATCATCGCTTGCAGCTTTAATTGCGGCTGGATAGTGTTGTTGCCACAATATCATCTTGCAAGTTACTCCTCCATTCCCAAGTCAGATAATCTGTAGGGATACTTGTGTTGTGGATCACATTATAAGCACATTAGAATGAGATTTTCATTGCATTGTTACATGTTTTATTTATGTCTCTAAAGCCCCTCTGAGAGATGATGAGCATGGCTTTCTTTCAGAAGTCTTCCCCTCACTGTGTTGTTTCTGCTCCTAATGAAATGTACCGTGACCAAATCATCCAGGCGTCCACCTGGGAAGCGGGACACTGCAGTGGGAGCCGTTAATGAGTAGTTTCAGCTTTACATAGAGCCAAAACCTCCCCTGCCCTCCTGCTTTGCGGCTGAACAATAATAACCTACCAGGAGCCCAGAATTAAAAAGACAGCTAATGGCATACAATTACACTCTACTTGTATAGAACATTTCACATGTACAACACAGAAAAATATTGAGCTCAAAGGCAATTGCATTGCTTCGGAGCTGTGGCCGTTGTGCTGAATAGCTACAGTATATATATGAATATCTATAGAAGTGTTTGTCCATTTAAATACAGGGGAAAGAAAATTCTATTTTTAATTTGATTTTTTATAATACACCCACAGTTATCTTAAGTTGAAATTGACAGTAAATATTTGATGAAATAAATGAATGAATTCCGCAATAATTAGTTTTTTTGTTTGTTTTTTAGTTTGTAATTAGTTAGTTAAACTACTGGAAAAAAAGGTCACAGTCCGCTAAAAGCGAGCCCATGTTAAGCGCCCGCCGCGAGCATTGACGGGCAACGGTGCCAGGAGAAGGCAAAGGAAGGCGGGGACCCAAGGAGGGGAGGAGGGCACCCCCACCTCCCTGCTGCCCGACAACCAAAGGGGGGTGGGAGCAGGCCCCAGAAGTCAAGCCACCCTATTACTATGGTTACCAGGTCCCCGGCTGGCAACCATTATCCCTTTACCGTGATTGTGTGTGGTGGGGTGTAGTGCATTAAAACTGGAGAGACTGTTGGGGGTGAGGCAAGACGGTCACGGGGCAATGATGACCCGCAACTGTCAGCCCCACCCAGGCCAACCAGCTCCCCAAAGGATGTGCGAATGTAAGTGGTGCATTAAAATTCCGCGGGGGAAAGGCATGGTGGGCCAGAGTGCTGGAACACCTGGCCGAGTGTCCTCCGCAGCCCGACCCTTCCGCACGACCGGGAGGGCACAGAAGTAGGGGTGACCAGACCGAAGACCAGCACAGATCCGCTCCGTCATGCCTCGTGCCAGCCCCCCACGGGACCCTGAATGAGATGTGAATGTGCCCAACGTGCGAAATATGTACAGTGTGAGTAATAAAAATGTGCTGAATGTGTACTGTACTGTAAGACCTCGTACGAATTGACTTGCTAAGATTCTTGCTCAAAACTTTGAAAAAAAAGGTAAAACCGTCTTAGGAAAAAGCACAGTAAGATCTTTTCCTGAGAAATAATAAATAAATAAATTCACTTGGTGTGATTTTTCGTTTTGCAGTGATATTCATTTGACAGTGAAAGCAAATTAAATTGATTATAAATAATGGGTGACATATGGATAAAATGTAGATTGATTATAAATAATAATTGATATATAGATACAATGTTTTTTATGCATTTTCTTTCTCGATCTCAGTGTAGATTACCACTAGAATGACTGAAGTTTCAAAGGGAACGATATTTTGATTTGGGAATCTTTTTTTTTTTTTTTAAGCATAAAGATCTGGTATCGCAAATATCGATATTTTAGTATTTATCCACACATTACTAACAACAACAAACAATCTTTGTAAACTAATACCTCAAAAACAATGATTCTTGTGCACGTTTGTTCTTGGAAACATCATGTAAACGTTGTCAGTGTAAAAGTAAAAGAATGCAATGGGAAAACGATGTGAAGCCAAAAGCTAATGTTTTTTGTTTGTTTTTTGTTTTTTTCCCCCAAAACGCGTTTGACACAAAAACAATAAGTGGAGTTGTTACCTTGCAGTCGCCAAGTTGTTCGCTTCCATTTAATGATGGTCCGCAAGCACAGTGGCGACATTTTAATGACTTTACTGCTGCTTTGTACCTAACAAAACAGACAGTAATGCCTCCTGATTGGCTGAGCTGAGCACATGCCATCTGGTTCTCCGTACATTTAATGGCATACTGCCCCCTGTTGGACAACAAAGAAAAGCCACATGAAGAGAAAAACAAAAGGTTTGGAAAGTACTCTTGTTTCTACATCTACATTGGGGAGAAAACAGCGAAAAAGATCATGGAGCTTGATAAGCATTGTGTTATGATTTCAAAATGGAAACTCGAAGAAACATTCACATTTAGATTCATATTCATATTGCTCAGCCACAGAGACACAGACGTGCCATGGGGGAAAAAATTAATTGTAGCCACAATATTCCTATTTGTGGCCACAAAAATGCACGAAATGCAAATTTGTGGTCTTTCCCACGAACAACTTGGACGCCTGGGTAAGCAAATGGGGCGCACCTGTGATGCATAATATCCTCGACCTTGGCATTTCTGGTGATCGTGGAAAATCTTTCATGAGGACGCTAAGAGCAGAAACTACTATTAACCGTGGTTTCAACTGTGTCATGGGATTTTGGTGGACGTCACCCAGAGAGTTTTTTTTTTTTTTTTTTAAACTCACATTTATTACATCCATCCATTTTCCCTACCGTTTGTCCAAACTAGGGTCGCGGGCGTAGGGAGCCTAACTCAGCTGACTCTGGGCGAGAGGCAGGGTACACCCTGAACTGGTTGCCAGGCAATCTCAGGGCATATGTAAACAAACAACCATTCACACTCACATTCACACCTACGGGCAATTTTGACTCTTTAAATAACCTACCATGCATGTTTTTGGGACGTGCCCGAATAAAACTCATCCAGGCGCGGAGAGAACATGCAAACTCCATACAGGCGAGGCCAGATTTGAACCCGGATCCTCAGAACTGTGAGGCAGACGTGCTGACCAGTCGTACAATGTGCCGTCCATATTAATTACAGTAAAACAAACGAACCAAAAAAAACGTAGAAATACAGTAACAGACGATATCAATTTGAAATTTCACTCAAGCAGGATTTAATGCAGACTTGGATAAACTCAGTAAAGTACTAAAGCAAGAATTTTATTTGGAAATCACTATTTTTACGCTGCTATTTGACAATCAAATATTGTATTGGAGAATTTTCGGTGATAACACAATACATTAGTGCTATGCTACGTTTGAAAGCAGCAGAATTGTGAAGCTGCGTGGTTCCCAGCGTGGATTGCGCCATAAAAACGTTCATCCTCAATGTTCACTGACGATAGGGGTTAACAGAACATGAATCGTCTGTGTTTGTGTTAACCCTAGCTCGTTGAATGTGTGTCTTATTTAGCTGTCGCGTTGCACTTCGTTTTCCTGAAACACTGACTGTGGGTTGTGTGCGATAGAATAGAATCCGGCATCTCCGTCAGGTCTGCTGTGTGCTGACGGAAGTGATGTGAGGTGAAACTTGGCAACCTAAAAGCTGTTGGCTAGTTAGATACAGTTCGATACACGTGCGCACTTACTTGAAACGCTCACTTTGGCCTATTTCTGCAAACCCAAAGACCTCCTGTTTTCCTTGTGTGACTCATTAGCAACACAATGATTAAAAGCATCCATTTGTAGTGCGCGATGTCAACCAAAATCCCATGATGCAGTGGAAACTATCTGCGTATTTAATTAGTAGGGAAGCCGAGATGAAGCTTCGCGAAGCATTGTTAACACTTCAGTCATTGGTTCGAGTAATTCATTGCACACGAAACCACCTGCTGGCCATGTGCGTAATCACAGGCAACTGTATCTTTACCACAAACAGTATGTGCTGCGTTGCATTTCTGCGTCTTTTTGCCTCTTGTGAATGACTATGTATTACAAAACAATGTTTGACCAAGTAATTTTCGAACATAAAGTGCAAAATATGTTATTTTTGAACATATTCTCTGTTCCTCATCACTGGTATGGCAGGTTGTATAATGTTTTTCTGTCACTTTGAGAAAATGGCATGGGCTTAAAGGTGAGAGGACAAAGATTGTATATTTTTTCTTGATAACTCTCGAACCCCTTTAGAAACCACCATTGCCATTTCGAAGTGATTATGTATCAGATATACAGCAGTTAAATGGATAAATATGAAGCAGAATGCGCCTTCTGCTTTCTGCCTTCCGGTCTTCGTCTCTTTCCGTCGCTGTGACGTCACACAAGCCAAACATCCTGTTCATTCGGCGTTGTGTGCTATTGTTCCATGCTGTTGTTCCCGTCCTTGTATATTTGTTGTCGTATGATTTAACGATGTCACGGTGGTTTATTGTGTGGCATTTGGCTGTACAAATGGTTCAGGCAGCGGCGAGAGTTTTTTTTTTTTTTGGCTTTCCAAGTGAAGAAGGACTACGTGACCAGTGGACAGGGAAAGTCAATCGACAGGGGAAGAAACGTGCTCAGCTATGTGTGCCTACCAAGCATTCCAAACTCTGTGGCGATCGCTTCGAACCGGCGTGTTTTGAGTAAGACTTAGCAGAAAGCATTGGATACGGAGGCAGAAGCTGAAACCAGCTGCGGTGCCAACTATATTTCCTACGGCCATCGGGACCTCAACCGCCAGCAAGAGAACTAAATCTCGCAGCAGCGAAGCGGCGCAGACAAGAGGTGAGCATTTCCTTGTGTATACCTACGACTCTATTATGGTTACTATGCACTGGGGAGTAGGGGGAAAAAAAGACCCACGCAGTACTTTTCAGTACTGTCGTCTGTACCTTTTGCCTATATGCGACAAGGCAACAGACACACGGCAAAGATTTTGTGCGCGGCGTGTTATAACGCGACTCGAGCGAGGGGCACACAATATATAGGAATACTGCATCCTATGTAAAAGCTTGTGCCGTGTCACTGAAACATATAAGAATGTATAATATGTATAGTCATGCTAAGAATATTGGCACTCCTGGGGTGCCATTATTTCAAGCCATGAGTGTATAAAAAGACACGCTTTTGACATACCGTCACACCGAGCCAGTGGCCACTCTCTTTTTCTGTTGTACAGCTGCTACTTGGCTGCTCGTCGTCGCCACCGTCTGATCGGCTCAAACATGCACGCTTTGACGACGCCGAGTTCAGTTGGGTGCTCCTGTATGTCGAAATCCCCCTCCTCCACATATTCCAACACGTTGCTCGCCATTGCGTATAATGTGTAGCGCGTTGTGTTTGGCAATTGCAACGTCACTTCCGGTAGCCCAAGCGATGGATAGAGTAACCACACCCCGGTGTCTTGACCTTCGGGGATGACTCAATATGCGTCACAAAAACCAAATTTTTAGCTAAACTGTGGTTGAAAACTTGCTGGAAGTGACGTGCATGTATTACATATAAACAATGCAACTACGAATTTTAACTGACCCCATTACATCTTTATCATCTGACCGTTAAGAGGGCAGAGGATTTTGAAAGTGCTTATTTAGAAATAACAGTTTATCATCATTTTTGCGTTAAGTGATTCATTCAAGAAGTGGCACGGTGGACGACTGGTTAGAGCGTCAGCCTCCCAGTTCTGAGGACCCGGGTTCAATCCCCGGCCCCGACCGTGTGGAGTTTGCATGTTCTCCCCGTGCCTGCGTGGGTTTTCTCCGGGCACTCCGGTTTCCTCCCACATCCCAAAAACATGCATGAATTGGAGACTCTAAATTGCCCGTAGGCATGACTGTGAGTGCGAATGGTTGTTTGTTTCTATGTGCCCTGCGATTGGCTGGCGACCAGTTCAGGGTGTACCCCGCCTCCTGCCCGATGACAGCTGGGATAGGCTCCAGCACGCCCGCGACCCGAGTGAGGAGAAGCGGCTCAGAAAATGGATGGATGGATTCATTCAAGAGCAAGATTTTTAAATCGGGGTACAGTAATTTGAGGTTTTATTTTACCTTCCTTTCTGTGAACACAATAAATACTTTCCCCATGAATAAAATAAGAAACAGTGGGAAATGCAGCTTTTGATAAACAAATGCAATTGATAAGCCTCAACTACAGTTCCGTAGTGAGGTCCCGCCTGGGGTTCGAACTCATTTGACCACTTTTCCCCCAGGTTGAGAGTGAGTGCACCAACGGCTGCAATATCAGACCAGCGTGCTGGGTTAGTGACGAGCAGCTTCTCGTAGGATTCAGGAGTGTCCAAAGCTCAAACAAAATTAGCCTATACAAACTACACAGTCTTTATCCAAACTGAGTCGACCGCAACTGTATATAAAACACACACACACACACACATTTTGAATGGAGACTCCATGAGGGGTTGAGATTGCTGTCAAACCTCGCGGCAAACCCAGAAGCGCCTCCCTAATCGGTCACGAGGTACAGTGAATCCAATTCAGACTGCTTTCCTTTGTAAGCGTTACAATACTTACAGTTTAGTAACAGTTACAATTAGAGTAACTTGGTGGCAACATCGTGACTGTCAAAATCCTATGAAAATGTCTAAGTGCACACCGTACATATACAAGCCTCACACAACCACCACAGCGCACAGACACACACGCACACACCAAACAAACACATAAAACACCACACACACACACACAAAACACAGGGATCACGCCTCTGTCCAGGGTTCTGAAAGCTGACTCTGCCACGAGTTCAGTCGACGCAAGCCGACTCAACAGGTGCGCGACTGACAGACCGACGGACGTTGAGGCTTTGGGCCGCCCACCCGAAGTCCAACTCTCGATCGCCACTCGCACCGACGATGGACCTGCTCCCGGCCCAGGAGGCGTCGCGCATCTACCACACCAACTATGTGAGGAATTCCCGGGCCATTGGCGTCCTCTGGGCCGTGTTCACCGTGTGTCTGGTCATCATCGCGGTGGTGGTGTTCATCCAACCCTTCTGGATCGGCGACAGCGTCGACACACCGCAGGCGGGCTACTTCGGCCTCTTCCACTACTGCATCGGCAACGCGCTCAACTCGGAGCTCACCTGCAAGGGCAGCTTGCTGGATTTTGGCTCCATCCCATCACCGGCCTTCCGCGCCGCCATGTTCTTCGTGGCCACGTCCATGCTGCTGGTGGTGGGCACCACGGTCTGCTTCAGCCTCTTCTTCTTCTGCAACGCCGGCAGCGTCTACAAGATTTGCGCCTGGATGCAGCTGGCCTCTGGTAAGGTATCAAGAAAAAAAATACTGAAATAAAATCCTGACTTCCAGGTTCTTTGTCTTGTTATGCCCCTGCAATATGGCGACAGGTTCTGGGTGTACTCTACTTCGCGCACAAAGGGCAGTCAGCTGGGATAAGCTCCAGCTCACCCATGACCCAATGAGAAGAAGCAGTAGAGACTGTACTGGTCGCTAGTAAAGCTTACGGCACATATAGACGAACAATGGACTGGTCTCTGGCCAATCACAGGGAATGTCAGAGACAAGTGCATCATTTCCATTTAAAACACGTACCACCATGTATACACAAGTAGAGTATATTTGTACCATGTATATCTGTGTATTCTGTACTTGTAATCATTTTTCCGGTTTTAGGTCATTGCAACAAGCCTTTGAGGTGAAATACACTGACAGCATTATGAAGCCTTTGGCGATGAAACGGAGGCCGGGCGTGTTTTCATGCTGGCCTCGAGTTGCAGGCGAGCTTTTGTGCGGCTTTGTGCGTCTGGTTTCAGTGCGCACACTTTGACACCTCTGGTGGGGCTTTAGTTACATGTCAGTCACCTGATCAGGTGTGGCTTCAACTGCGCAGTTGCACCTTCAACAATACCAGGATGCCAAGACAGGAAGCAACCGTCACACAGTAAAGTGCAAAAATGGGATTTTAATCACTGTAACAATGGGGAGAAGGCTATTTAAAGCACTGCTTTAATCCTGTGAATATTCCATAATTTTGGATTTAAAAACGACTACAGAAAAAATTCCCTCCAAAATAGACTCAGTAGTTATTTTAGGCTTGGTTTCTGGTGACATATTTGATTTTACAACAGATTTTGACCTGCCCTCCTTTAGGTCGAAACCTGGGCAAGCCTGCTGACAACAGCAACAGAAGACGAGGACATTTCCTTTTTCAACTAATACTGTATGTGTTCTGTAGTCTGTATTTATTTTAGGCAATAACGAGTGAAATAGTGAGGTTAGATACATTTGATACAAGCGGCCGAAATGAGTTTCCTCCGCAGAGTGTCCGGGCTCTCCCTTCGAGATAGGGGGAGAAGCTCGGTCATCCGGGAGGATCTCAGAGTAGAGCCGCTGCTCCTCCACATCGAGAGGAGCCAGATGAGGTGGCTGGGGCATCTGATTCCGATGCCTGCCGGACGCCTCCCCGGTGAGGTGTTCCGGGCACGTCCCACCGGGAGGAGACCCCGGGGACAACCCAGGACACGCTGGAGAGACTACGTCTCTCGGCTGGCCTGTGAATGCCTCGGGATCCCCCCGGAAGAGCTGGATGAAGTGTCTGGGGAGAGGGAAGTCTGGGCATCCCTGCTAAAGCAACTGCCCCCGCGACCCGACCTCGGATAAGCGGTAGAAAATGGATGGATGGATGGATGGATGGATGGATAGATACATTTGAGTAGGCTTGACTTGTTAAACTCGATCACTGTAATGTTTAGCTGCAGAAGAAGGGCTGGGCATGAGATACGAGGCGTGATACTAATGTTTACCAACTGCAGCGAACCTTGTTGGGCACGGCTGGTGCCCAGGGCCACGTTTGTACTGTTTTCATTAACGGCAGCATAAAATAATTATCTATTTTTTTAGCATATTAAATTAGCGATTGAACATAATGTTTGGGAAATGACTGCCAGTTTCATATATTGAACAAAAAAAAAATACATAAAGACAACTTGTTAGTGAAATATAGGCCATCTGGATGCTGTAGGTCCTTTAGTTTTTTTCAATTGATCAGACATTTCTTGAAAACCTCCATTGTTTTCTGTAAATTATAAACACAAAAACCAATGGTCTAACCACTATCACAAAACACCACTCTTCCTGCGAAACAAAACATCCATCCATCCAGCCATTTTCTGAACCGCTCAAGCAATTGCCTCAAAACAGGTCCTGAGTCAATCAAAATTAAAAACACCACTGAACAGTCATTAAACACGACATAGACACAAAAGAAAACACGATGATCAGATCATAATTCCGGAGAATAATCTTTATTGTTCATGGTAGAACTGCATTTCACAAAATGAAACAAAAATCCTGTTTTAGCTCTTGTAATAAAAATATTTTTAAAATTGTCAAAGCGTGGACAAAAACATGGTCGATGATAGGTGTCCGTAATTAATCTGAAATACTGTATGTAATTGTTCTTTGTCTTATACCCCCTCTCTTTCCACTTCCTGCTCAACCACACCTTAGTCTTACTTAGCCTCTATCACTCTGATTGTCTCTATGCAGTGAAACTTTAACAACCGGTGCGCACTGAACTGGATGAAATTGGTTTCTTCACGTCATTCGCCATTAGTGTGATCAGATTTGAATTGCTGTGTTTATGTTGCGAGACCTGTGCTTAACATTATGAAATACAAGTGCATCAGAGTGCAAAACAAGTTTTAGGTAGTTGGTGAAAATGTTTGCAAGTTGTGTCTAACTAGGTGAAAAGTGCTTAAGGTTGTACCAAAAAGTGACCAATCCAATAAGTGGTTTGAGGTCACTGACCATTTGATTGAGACAATTGTGCCATAAACAGTACAAACGGCAAGACCTCTCGTTGTGGAAAAAAACTGCTCGCTCTAATACAGAGAACACCTGAGCCGAATGGTTTTACTCTTCTTCACAGCCATTTTGATGGTGATGGGCTGCATGATTTATCCCGACGGCTGGGACGCCCCCGAGGTGAAGAAGATGTGCGGCCAGGGGACGGACAAGTACAGCTTGGGGAACTGCACGGTGCGCTGGGCTTACATCTTGGCCATCATCAGCATCCTGGACGCGCTCCTGCTGGCATTTCTCTCCTTTACGTTGGGCAACCGGCAGGACAAACTGCTGCCGGAAGACTTTGAGCTGGAGGGCGCAGGTAGGCACGCATGTCTCAACAGAGGAGGGGCACATTGGAAGGGGCCGAGAGACCCTTTTCACTGTTCAGTTGCTAATCAGCTTCCAGAATGCACCACAATGTTTTTAAACACCAACTCAGTCATGCAGAATTTAATCACCAGGCTGTTCAGTTGCACTTCATGTGCAGATCTCTGCTTCTCACCCGGTCTCTAAGGGAGAGCCCGGACACCATGTGGAGGAAACTCATTTAGGCCACTTGTATCCGCGATCTTGTTCTTTTGGTCACAACCCACAGCTCGTGACCATAGGTGAGGGTGGGAACATAGATCGATTGGTAAATTGAGAACTTAAAGAGTCTGCATCATTGCAGACACTGCACCAATATGCCTGTTGATCTCCTGAGCCACTCTTCCCTCACTCATGAACAAGACCCCAAAATACTTGAATTGTTGTTGCAGAGGCATGTCAACCAGTACAGCCCCACAACATCCAGAGCCTTCAGGAACTCCGAGCGAATCTCATCCACCCTCGGGCCCCGTCCACCAAGTTTTTAACCACCTGGGTGATTTCAACCCCGAAGATAGGAAAGCCCAACTCAAGAGTCCGGAGACTCTGCTTCCTAATAGGAAGGCGCCTCAGTGGAACTGAGGTCTTAGAAGTATTAGACCCACCGACTCATAACATCCAGTGATGAGGTCAGCAGTGACCCATCTCCACTATACACAGTTTTAATGGTGCACTCCTTCCCCGTCCTGACGTGCCAGATGGTGGACCAAAATTTCCTTGAAGCTGTCCGAAAGTCGTTCTCCAGGACCTCACTGAACCACCAAAGCTTCATTCTGCTTGGCCTGCTGGTACCCATCAGCTGCCTGCAGAGAAAAAAAAAAATCAATAAAAAAATGCTGAGACAATGATTGAATTTGTATCAGTGTATCAGTGAATTTGTATCAGAATTTCCTAATTCTGATACATGTTCTTTATTTCTTCGCAGAAAACCCTTGATGAACAGGCCAAAAAGGCTCAATAGGACCCCTTCTTCCGCTTGACATCATCCATGGTTCGGGGATTTCTGTAACAACAGTCACCGACCACCTTACGGCCACAACTCAGGTCGGCCGCCTTAACAATGGAGGTGCGGAACGTGGTCCACTCGTACTCAATGTCCCCCGCCTGCCCTGGGACTTGGGGGGGGAGATATATATATATAGTTTTTCATTAATTCCATCTAATGTAATTGTAATGAACTGATTATTTGAAGGCTACCTTCCATCAAAATTCTCCCCCCCCCCCCCCCCCCCCCTACTGTTTTATGCATAACATACTGTAGGTCAAAAGGAGTCTGTGACTTGGTTTAAGTTTGACATCGATGCAGTGTCGATTCTATGCAAAAGACGATAAACGGCATAAGGCTTGCAAAACAACCGGATCAGATTTCCAGGCGACGTTGCAAATGACTAATTATTCAGGTAGCTGCCCACTTCGTGGTTGCTGCAACTCAAGAAAACTGGCTTGAGTGACAACACGGCTGCGTCATGTGCAAAGCTTTGCGTCACCTGCCAAACTCAGACGAGTCTTAAATTTCCTTTTGGAGAAATTCCTAAGCATTTCAGAACCAGAATCGTGCTGTGTTCGAGGCTGACTTTGAAAACAAGCTTTTACACACTGCTGCAAGTGCATTTCTGGATTTGGACAGCTGCCACCAAGTCATGCAAACACAGTATATAAAAGCATGCGGGTTGTGGTTTACAACTATATATTCAACATTACAAATATAGCTAACTGTGGATTTAATAGCCAAGTTTGCAATGATTCGGTGAAGGGATCGAATGGGACCCTCCATTCCTCTGAACAATTCAACGCTTGGTGGAATTCTGCTTCACGATGATAAGACGACCCCACATCAAAATGATCCAAACACGAGGTCTCTCTGAACGTTTGGCGGCCGAGATATTGTCCAAGGTCAATCAAAGCGAAGCTGCTTTTTGCATATTAAAAATCTGATGAGCGCTCCGATCAGAGCAAAGCTAATTTACTTGTCGCATATTAATGAGGGAAACTGTGCTGTCTCAACTGCCAGGAGGGAAAAGACCAACAAGAATAGCTAGAAAAGGAACATTCGGGGGAGTTTCAACCCCAATTATCTGGCAACCCCGATAAAATGACAACGAAGGTTATTAATAAAACGGAAAATTTGAAGGGGACTTTTGATAAAATCAAGAAAAATGTCATGTCGATATTTAATGTAATTAGAGCTCATTTGTCTCTTTGGGTAAAAAGTTGTTAAAATGTAAATATAATTTGTAATTTCCTAGGTATGTTGCATGTAGTGTTCATGTTCAATGTCAATACTTGCAGAGATTCATAGATCTGCACATTTTTTTTTACATCTCTAAATCATTGATCATTATTGTGAGAAAAATTAAGTCTTCACATAGATGAATATTTTTCATTATCAATAAAGATAATTTGAGCAAATTTCGTATTCCATAAGTTTGTATCAAATTGGTAGCTCTCACTTTCAGAAAGGTTGTTAACCTCTGATGTAAATGCTCAGTGGTCGGATTAAAGAAGGGAGCGGCCATACTTTTGCCCACTTCTGTGCTAGAACGGTGAGCTCTGCTGTATATACTAACTTGGCTGGTTCGTATGTCACTCTGCTGGCAACTCTTCCACCACCGTCCTCATGATGTCGCTACTTGCTCTCCTCAGTCTGCTTCTCACCACACACACATAGATTTAACAAACAACAAAATCAATAAAAAATGCTGAGACAATGATTGAATTTGTTCAGCAGAAAAAAAGCGTTCCTAATTCTAATACATGTTCTTTATTTCTTCGCAGAAAACCCTTGATGAACCAGCCTAAAGGCTCTAAGATACAGACTTTGCAAAGGAGTGACAGTTTTTTAATAGAACAATTCATAGAAACTGGTGTGGTATGCAACTTTAATCTACGTTGAATTTGTTAAGCTTTAGCTCTCTCTCTCTCTCTCTCTCTCTCACACACACACACATAAGCACAAACATCTTTCATCCATTTATTAAAACACAGCTAACCATCTAAATCACTTTAGCCAAGATATACTGATTTGTTAAAAACTGTACATGACCATAATATATATTTAGAGGAAAGTAAACTCTTTGGTACAGATATATACAATTTTTCCTTTTTTTTTTTTTTCCTTTTTGATGGTCTAGTTTTTTTGTGGCTTTCTGTTGCACTCAATTCCTGAATTGTGCCACTCTAGAACAGTTGATTCCCAACCAACCAATACACCAAAAATTAAGTACCGCAAACCATGTATCTTTGTTCAACTATCTCTGCCAGCAACATATAATGACAGGCAGAACTTTGTTCATTGGTGTGGCGTGAGATTTTTTCCTAATATGTTCCTTGGCTCAATAAAGGCTGGGAAACGCTATTCTAGAATACCAGCATCCAATGACAATGCGCTTGCTCATTTGACGCTAAGTTGAACTGTGGCTAAATAAAAAAAACATATATTGGATGTGTGGAAAAATATGATTATATTTGCAAATCCTTTCAAGGTACACATTCAGGTGAATGCAGTACAAGCAAAATGTTAAGTCGAGCCCATTCACGTGCATTTGCACTGTTCTCAAATGAATAGAGGTTGAAAGTGATTCGCAAACGATTGCATCTATTATTATTGTTATCATTAATATTATTATTATGAAGCTATTACACAGCAAAACACTTGACAAAGATGACGTTTGTGCATCAACAGACGAGAGACTTGTGTCTCACTTAATAAGTCTGCCTGGAGAAATGCTGCTAGAATGTTACCATTGTCAGTGTGCATGCCAGCCCCGTGTGCAATTTCGTAAGCCTCCTTAACTAATACAAAAATGTATATCATACATGTTTAATAGAAAATAAAAGACCCAGTTAAAAAGAAAGAGACAGCACTAATGAACTTGTGGGGACATGGCTACATATCCTTGGTTTGTTTGGGGTGGTTCTTGTGCAGAAGTAGAACAAACAAGGAAGAGTCACTAGGAGAATAAGAACGGTTCGCTAGGTCGGTACATCAGTTGAAGCCGACCGAGGAACATCCCCATTGCGCTGAGAGAATCGACAAATATGATAACCAAAGAACGACGAGAGAAATAAATATTCATATGATATGCCCAAACTGGAAAGTGATCTGTTGCATTCTCCGGAGAGAGTGGAAGGGAAGAGAGGTCTACTAGAGGGTCAGCCAGGGGTGGCGTAGGCACTCGGCCGCCGTGGCTCTCTTGTCGGGGACCAGCTCCAGCATGGGAAGCAGGAAGTCGGCAAAGGACTCGGCCTCTTGGCGAGGCCACTCGTACTTGTCCACCAGCACCTCCAGCAACCCCCACGGCTTCAACTTGGTGATGTGTTTCAGGTCCCCTGCGGACAGAAAAGCAGGGTTACAATCCATTTATGAAGAGATCATTTTTATGTACGACTTAAACTTAGCGGTGTCAAAAAAATATCTTAGTATTTTCGGTGTTAGAAAGTCAAAGAGCTTTATTCCCTTGTACATTAATTTATTTTATTTTTATTAATTAAATTAATTTATTACTTGGACATGTTACATATGCAATACTCCCAGTGCTATTTTACAATGTACAATTATACAAGTGCAATATTACCATCATGTTTATAAGTGCATTATATTTCAGCATTGCTCACAAGAGAATCAAATTGTTTACAAGAGCACTGCTTTGCTCTGGTCTTTACCGTTTTGTAATGTGACTATTTTCACCTCATGTCAACATTAATTCTAAACCTAGTATTTTATCCTTATGTAATGATGTTCTTTTCTGTTGTCCATTCATCCGCAAGACATTTATTAATATCCTAGTCATGCTTTCTTTACACCTGGTTATACTGAAATTTCTGTTGGGAAGGTCATGGCTCAACTAACAGTGGCAATTAGAATAACATGTCCCATTGTTGAAGTATTTGCCATGTCTGGGTGTGGGGGAAAATACGGCTCGAGGAAGCAGTTGCATTTACCTCCATAGAAATGTTTGGGGGGCCTGATGGCTTTCACAGACTGCCAAAGCGCACCTGCAATTCACTAAAGACCTCCCTAAATTAAGAGAAGACGAGGAGTCGGCGCTGGTAAGGCATTCCTTTTTTTTAACTCTACAGTACCAGCTCACATTATTGCATTTTATTTAATACATCATTACTTTTACTCATTTCTTTTCAAATTGTGTCTACTGCTCTTTGCACATTTTTTGTGTGCCTTTGAAATTACCCACTTTTTTGTATCACACTAAAGGAGGATTTGAATTTTGTTGTGCACTCCAATGAAAATAAATAATATTCTATACAAGTCTGAAAAGAACTGATTTCTTTCAGGCATCTTTTATACCCATTGGTGTGACCGCAGCCACACCCACTACAGGATATATATACATACATATACATACACACACACACACACACACACACACACACACACACACACACACAAAGTGGGGCAAAACATTTTCCAAGTTCTCCCACTTAAAAAGATGAGAGAGGCCTGTAATTTTCATCATATCTCACCTATGAGAGACAAAATGAGAAACAAAAACATCCAGAAAATCCCATTGATTTTTAAAGAATTTATTAGCAAATTATGGTGGAAAATAAGTATTATGTTAAAAACAAAAGTTCATCTCAATACTTTGTTATATACCATTTGTTGGCAATGACAGAGGTCAAACGGTTTCTGTAAATCTTAACAAGGTTTTCATACACTGTTGCTGGTATTTTGGGCCATTCCTCCATGCACATCTCTTCTAGAGCAGTGATGCTTTGGGGCTGTCGCTGGGCAACACAGACTTTCAACTCCCTCCAAAGATATTCTATGGGGTTGAGATCTGGAGACTGGCTAGGCCACTCCAGGACCTTGAAATGCTTCTTACGAAGCCACACTTTCGTTGCCCGGGCGATGTGTTTGGTATTGAATGACTACAGGCCTGTCGCTTTGACATCTGTGGTCATGAAGTCTTTTGAACGTCTCGTGCTGGACCACCTCAAGAGTGTCACAGGTCCCCTGCTGGACCCCCTGCAGTTTGCCTACCAAGCGAACAGGTCTGCGGATGATGCAGTCAACATGGGACTGCACTTCATCCTAGAACACCTCGACAGTGCAGGGACCTACACGAGGATCCTGTTCGTGGACTTTCAGCTCAGCGTTCAACACCATCATCCCTGAACTCCTTTCAACCAAGCTTCTCCAGCTCAGCGGCTCACCTGCCATCTGCCAGTGGATTTACAGCTTTCTGACGGGCAGGACATAGCAGGTCAGGCTGGAGGAGGCCACCTCATCCACACGTAGCATCAGCACTGGGGCGCCCCAAGGTTGTGTCCTCTCTCCGCTGCTCTTCTCTCTCTACACGAACGACTGCACCTCAGCGAACCCGACTGTCAAGCTCCTGAAGTTTGCAGATGACACCACTGTCATCGGCCTCATCAAGGACGGTGACGAGTCTGCATATCGACAGGAAGCGGAGCGGCTGGAGCTGTGGTGCGGCCGACACAACGTGGAGCTGAACACGCTCAAGACTGTAGAGATGATCGTGGACTTCAGGAGGCATCCTTCGCCACAGCTGCCCCTCACGTTGTCCAGCTGCCTTGTGTCAACCGTCGAGAACCTTCAAGTTCCTGGGAATAACAATCTCTCAGGACCTGAAGTGGGCGACCAACATCAACTCCGTCCTCAAAAAGGCCCAGCAGAGGATGTACTTCCTGCGGCTTCTGAGAAAGCACGGCCTGCCACCGGAGCTGCTGAGACAGTTCTACACAGCGGTCATCGAATCAGTCCTGTGTTCTTCCATCACAGTCTGGTTTGGTGCTGCTACAAAAAAGGACAAACTTCGACTGCAACGGACAATCAAAACTGCTGAAAGGATTGTCGGAACCCCCCTACCCACCATTGAGGACTTGCACGCTGCCAGAACTAAGACAAGGGCGTGCAAAATCCTCTCAGACCCTCCGCACCCCGGTCTCCAGCTCTTCCAGTTCCTTCCCTCAGGTAGGCGCTACCGATCAATGCAAACTAGAACTAGTAGACATTCCAACAGCTTCTTCCCTCTTGCGATCAACTTCTTAAACACCAAACCTATAATTCCTTTGCAATAAGATGGCAATTTTTTGACTTGAGTTCGTTGTCACATTTCTGTGGGGCCAATTATGTATTACTCGTGCATTCACTGTAGTTGTCTCGCTGCACTATTTGCATATACTGGCCACTCATGCCAGAGTAGCATCTGCTCCATTTGCACACTGATTGAGGAGTATCTGTAACATTTGCACAACCAACATTGTCCCAGATGATTGCACTACTCGTCACTTTAAACCGCATACACTCCTTGAAGTCTCAGCGGCCTTTGCACAATGGTCATTGCACCGGACTATTGCAATATTAGTCATTCGAACTGCTCTAAGTGCTAGAGGATTCTGCATCTTTTTGCACAATTGTTTTTTGTCAAAGTCTTTATGTCTCCAAAGTGTTCTGTAAATTGACTGACTGTTGTACTAGAGCGGCTCCAACTACCGGAGACAAATTCCTTGTGTGTTTTGGACATACTTGGCAAATAAAGATGATTCTGATTCTGATTATTGTCATGCTGAAAGACCCAGCCATGTTTCATTTTCAATGCCCTCTCTAGCAAACTTGAGACAGGCCTGGACATGCACTGTTTTAAGCAGGGGGACACGTCTTGCACTGCAGGATTTTAATCCCTGGCGGCGTAGTGTGTTATTGATGGTAGCCTTTGTTACTTTGATCCCAGCTCTCTGCAGGTTATTCACTAGGTCCCCCTGTGTGGTTTTGGGATTTTTGCTCACCGTTCTTGTGATACTTTTGACCCCACGGGTTGAGATCTTGCGTGGAGCCCCAGATCGAGGGAGATTATTAGTGGTCTTGTATGTCTTCAATTTTCTAATAATTGCTCCCACAGTTGATTTCTTCACACCAAGATGCTTACCAATTGCAGATTCAGTCTTCCCAGTCTGGTGCAGGTCAACAATTTTGTTTCTGGTGTCCTTTGGCAGCTCTTTGGTCTTGGCCATGGTGGAGTTTGGAGTATGACTGTTTGAGGTTGTGTCTTTTACACTGATAACGAGTGCAAACAGGTTCCATTGATACAGGTAACGAGTAGAGGACAGAGGAGCCTCGTAAAGAAGAAGTTACAGGTCTCTGAGAGCCAGAAATCTTGCTTGTTTGTCGGTGACCAAATACTTATTCTCCACCATAATTTGCTAATAATTGTTTTTTTGTTTTTGTTTTTTTAAATCAGACAATGTGATTTTCTGATTTCTGTGATTTCTTTTTTCTAATTTTGTCTCTCATCGGTGAGGTATACCTTTGATGAAAATTACAGGCCTCTCATCTTTTTAAGTGGGAGAACTTGCACAACTGGTGGCTGACTAAATACTTTCGTGCCCCACTGTATTGTGTGTTATAATATATATTATATAATAATATTAATTAATATTATATATACATGCTACCAATCAAACAAAACAATCTCACAAACAGGATAATTCACTGCTGGCAGACAGATG
Organism: Phycodurus eques; assembly: GCF_024500275.1. Classification (NCBI taxonomy): domain Eukaryota; kingdom Metazoa; phylum Chordata; class Actinopteri; order Syngnathiformes; family Syngnathidae; genus Phycodurus; species Phycodurus eques. Next base: position 25,516,837 of record NC_084525.1, read on the forward strand.
CTATTATTTATTTACAAATTTATTTTTTTTACCTTTCTTGGTGAAAAAATCCTTCGAATATTTTCCGTTCATTATGAGTTTGCGTGGGACACTCCCCAGCAGCTCAATGATCAGCGCTATATGGTCTACACCACACACACACAGTTGCCGGGGGGAAAAAAGAAGACAAACATGGACGAGAGTGTCAGTGACTGACAAGTGGCATACCTTTCTTTGTGAAGTATTCCTGTGAGTATTTCCCACTCAGAGCATATTGGCGAGGAATTCTACCGAGCAACTCAATCATGAGCGCAAGGTGATCTGGAGACAAGGCCATCAGAAGCAGAGCAACAAGAAATGGGTGGAGAAAAGAAGAGATGGCAAACAGTCATGTGGAGTGCTCGACAATGGATGAGGATGACAGCCTGACATGGTAAGCAGCGCATGAGAGGCCATAACAATTCAGACACAAAAGCATTTGAATAAGCAGGCAATTTACTTTTCACTCAAATAGCAATAGACCAGGGTTGCGGCTCGCCATAAATTTTTTCACGGCCCACGACATGAAGTAAAAAAATAACATTTAACATGGCCCGCAACCCAAATTTTTCCGGCCCCAACATAGTGCCACGTGCAGCATGTATGCTTGTTTTACTTGTCTCTCGCCTCTAAACAGACTGGATGCCAACAGTGTTATTTATTTATTTATTGACTGCATTCATTTATTTATTTATTTCGAAAGAATTTTTTAAACACAGTTGCAAAGTGCTTTACAACACATATATATGCAAAGTTGAACAGGTTAAGAGGAAAAGCAAGAAGACAAAAGACAAGATGGTAGACATGACAACAAGGGGAAATCAAACTGGAGTAAAATGATAAAAAACAAAAATGACAGGACATTTGTTTTTAGGCGTTTTTTTGTTTTGTTTTAAACAATCTAAAGGTGTGGCATACCTAAATGATTGCGGGAGTTGGCTCCACAGAGTTGGGGCTAAAAATGCAAATGCACGGTCACCTTTTGATTTATAGTTTGTGCGAGGGATGGCTAAAAGGCATAGACTGGTGGAGCGGAGAGGACGTGTGTTGGAATGAGGGACAAGCAGCTCAGAGATGTCGGAAGGGGCAAGGTCATGAAGTGCTAAAGCCTTCTTTATACTTTTAGACAAAAAAGGTCTTAAGAATATATATGTGCCTTTGTTTCATAAAGGTTGGGCATTTGGGCAACACTGCTCCCTTCGTCTCTGATACACAGCATAAAAGTGCAACAACAAACATGACACTCAAACATGTTTGAGTGTCATGATCGTTGAAGATAATGGCCAGTAGTCATGTGACTGACAGGGGCCATGTTTTCTCAGAGACAAACAGGACATACGTAGACAGAATACTGAGCGCTGAATGGTATGTAGATGTGGCTGCTACATTGGATGTGGCAAGGAAGAGCAATTGGAAGTTGCCCCATTCATGTACTGCTTGGCAATGTGGTACCAGTATTCCAATAAAAGACAGCTCTCATGGGAATAAGACTGAACAATTACTTTTGATTGGATTTGGCCATTATAACATCATTTTGACAAAACAATATGCTGACTTTGCGGTGAATACTATATAAAAAATATTATTAGTAGTAGTTAAATTGATATAAATCACTGAATATAAAAACAATTACTCAAAATCAGTTAAATGTAAACATTAGGACCCTGTATTAAAGAAAACCATCACATGTCCAGTCTACATTTCAAGATCTGTTTGTAAACAGATGAATATTTAATATTAATATTTCAAAATTATCATTGCTGCAAAAGTGTTCCATTGGTAGCTGTGAACACTCATGACATCATTACAAAAATTTTCACCTTACTTTGGTGCTTATCAACTGGATACCCTAAACATGTAAGGGGTGCACAGTTACAGTATAATAATCAAAGTAAAAGTGAGTTTTGGATGCTATCCTTTTTCCAACTGTATGTATAGCAATGGAGTCTATTTGTTTCAATCGCACTGGGAATAAGGACAAAATTCTCATAAAAATCAAATGTGTCAAGGGAAGAAAATGAGTGCATCCTAACATGCTGGAGCAGCATCAAGCCAGAACAGAAAGCATGACGTTAAATGAATAATGATAGTAATGAGTAGGAGGTCAAGGAGACGAAGAATTAGAAGACAAGGTAATGACGCTGATCATGGACCTGTCTCCAGTATTCAGGTGTTGGGGAAGAGTGGGGGGACTCACAGGAATGGTGACACCCTAATCATACAATTTTTACTCAATATCACTTCATGTGCGCTTAACTGACCAACTTTACTGGGGTCGTAGCATAGGCATCTATATGGATAGGGAGATAATTTAACTGGTCACATGTTGCCGTGGTTACTGTGAAAACTTGAAATTTGTCAACTGCCTGGCAATCATTAAAACAACAACTACATAAATTAGCATGGATGCTCTTCAAGCACAGAATAAGATGTCATCTAACTATGTAGGGCACAGAACTCTGCACAGCTATAAGACGCAATGAATAAAAACTAGGAAAGAGGAAGAGGGCTGAGTCATACCTTCATCCCTGGAATAATCTTCACCAGTGTGTGGTTCAAACAAGTAGTCTCCTGTGGCGAGTTCAAATGCCTGAGGCAACAAAATTATCATCATAATCATCAACAAGAATTTCATGAAGCACGACAGGCCGGTAGCTGTACTGGTGTAAGACGCCTTGTCAGGATGCATGAGTTCAACATCTATTATTTCGTGCAATGTCCTGTGCAGCCTCTTACCATGCAGGCTGCGCTCCAGATATCCGCAGGTGTGCTGTACCCTGCGCCGATGAGTACCTCTAAGGAGCGGTACTGTCGTGTCTGGATGTCTTCTGTAAAGTGCTTGTTCTACGGGCAATTAAAAAAAAAAATAAAAATTAACAACTGTCTTCCACACTCGCCAACTGCTAAGCGGTAGCATCATGGTGACATTACTAAAGAAAAAGAAGGGCTGGGCGAATAATCGCTTTTATCTGAATGTATTTGTAAGGATGAACAATATAATTTTGAAATAGATTTTTTTTTTTTTTTTTGCATCTGCCACAATTGAAAGCGCGTCACAGCTGATGTGGGTTGCTTAAACCAACAAAATTGCTGCAAAGAGAAAGGAACTAGTTTACAAAAGCAGTCAGTGTTGGCAACCTAAGCCGGCACCGCCGCCAAATATACTGTTGTGCAGTAGGGATGCTACAAACAAATATTTTGATCGTCGACTAGTCACCGATTATTTGTATGATTAGTCATGTAGGCACGTCGCTTCGCCCGCCTGCGACAACATATCTATCTTCTCTTCACATTTGTTGATAACGTTGAATCAAACACATAATACGTGTTGCCATGAAGGGCAAGTTCTGTCTTGCAGGTTTTGCATCGCATTCCTCTTTTGCATTCTGGGTGAGAGCCTCAAACTTTTGGGCTCCGTAGCTATCGCCGGTTAGCTGCAGTTTTTCAGGCTACATCACGGCTGTTGCGCATGTCCATCACAGCCAGAAGGCAGACAACAGCGAGCAGCGGGAGGACACACAGGCAGTTTTGAGATAAAAACAAAGACTAATGAATTGAAGAAAAAAAAAACATCAGTATCAGGAGAAATAAATATTTGCTTTTTCGATCAGCGAAGGGGTAAATATGTCACTTAAAATAGAAAGTCGGATTTTTGTCAAAATAATCTGATTTTTTTTAAGGCCATATCGCCCAGCCCTACAAAGCACCTAACGCTGTTCTATTCTGGTATCTGGATGACACGGAGTGTGTTTGTCTCTGGAAGGCCTGACGTGTAATCAGGAAATCCCTCAGGTCACGATAGGACAACTCACCACCCAGCAGGCATTTCCCAGGTCTGCAATCTTAACCTTGATCTTGTCCGCATTGACTGGCTCAAGGGGGTTGACGAGCAGGGATCCTGCCGTTTTCTTGCCTATATCAGAGCAGACATAAGAAAGGGCTAAGAAGAATAGCAATGTGGCTGAATGTACGCCACAGAGATGGTGACTGCTTTTGTCTAACTGACCATTTTGCAGATTTTCCTCGCTTCCATCGTCTCCTTGCTCTCGACAAATGCTCTCTTCCAACCCCTTCTCCAGCCCGGCAGAAAAGTGCCTGGCAGACAAGCCGCTGCAGTGAGCCGCTTCTTCGATCTCAGCGTGCAGCTCCTCCTTGAGGTCGGCGCAATCCAAACCGTTGCAGATGGAGTTGTGTTTCTTCTCCTCAGCGTTGCCATTATGTTGGTCTTCCTCTCTCCACCTGGGCAATCTCTGCTCCGCTTCCGTGTGTCCGTTACAGCTCAGCTCGGACAGCCCGTCTGCATTCATGCCACTCTCTGAGAGCATCCACAAAGGACAAATGCTTTTCACACTCCGTTGCTGTTATAGTGATCGCAAACCACAGTGTGCCGTGAGAGATCATCAGGCAAGCCACAGGAAATTATCCATTTTGTGACATTGTTTTGGTGGCGTCAGATCTTTCTAATGTAAAATATGTGGCTTTGCGCTATAAAGGATGGGAAACACTGATTATTAAAGTAAAACAACAAATGAGGGGACTTGGAAAATGGCAAAAAAACAAAAAAAAAGGGAAGCTCACAACCATTTCCAAATGGCTTCTAACCTTGTGCGTCTTGATTCCCCACATCCTTCAGAGACATCTGCCTCAGAGGAGCACAGGCCCGGCCTTTCGGAGACTCTGTCTCCTCGTCGACATCCTCGTCGTCTTCATCCCGCACCTCTGTGATCTTCTCCATCTCCTCCAGGTCCATGATGCACTTTTCCAGCAACGCCGCCTGTCGCTTTTGCTTCTTTTTTAGTTTCTTCTTCTTGTTTTTGGACATTTTTACAGTCTGTTAAAGAGGGAAGTACAAAGAAGCTCACAAACTAATGTGGATGTTCGATCTTGCCTTGTTACGTGTCTTGTGGCGTAGTATTGTAACTAGCTGACGGCCAATAAAGTTTTTCAATCTTGTCTGTGTGGGATGATTTTGCGCTGTCTTAGACAGACAACACGTATGTTATTTACAGTCTGTGCACAACTGAGGTACGTCATGGGGAACGTCATCTAAATGCTTCAACACAACATATTTGATCGGGCACCTGAAGAATGTACACAAGGAGGAACATGCCGCGTTCAAGCAATGCAGCATGGAAAGAAAAAAAAAGTGAAAGCCAAAGGGACGCAAACTCTGGACTACACCCGTCCGTCCATATAGCCGGACAGTGAGAAAGTTAGTGTAAGCATGTCATTAATAGTATTTGTTAAAGTAATTTAATTGCAATAAAGTAATTACATTACAGTAAGTTAGCACCCACTATTTCTGTCATGTTGTAATGTTAATTTGACCTAAAGTTATGTCAGTGGCCAATCCTTGAATGACCCGTAGAGGTCATTGATGTTTTAACTTTTGTCTAAAATGAGAATATACTATAGAATACTTTAAGTATACTCAGTATACAGTACACAAGTATATACAGTAAATGAACAAGTCATGTAAATAGACACATTGCTCCATCTTGTGATCGGCCCCAAAAATCCTGATTGTGTAAAGCCTAGTTTAAAGGCAAACTGCGTGCGGGATAGCCACAGTGACGCCAGTGCGGTCGCCGCCTGCTATTTGTTTTATTTATTGCAACGCTCATGACCACAGCCCTTTGAAGAAAAAAAAAAAAAAGAAAAAAAAAAAAGGTTTGTGATCATGACGTTACAGAGCCATTTGCGTTTGAGACATATTAAAGGCTTTTTGTCTGGTCGGGGGCTCGGTGTGACCGCAAACTTTAATGTGCATGGTTCGTACTATTTTAATCAATGACCGCGTAATAAATTAGCAATTTTTTTGCATATTAAATTAGCAATTGAACAATTTTTGGGTGATGTTGTGTTGCTGTGTGTGCGCAACAGTATATGATGGTTTTGGCAGATAAAAGGATTCTGCCCGGCAGCGACGATATGCATGTTAGCTTTATTTTAAAATTAAATCTACTAATAGTCGAATATGGGCCATATTTTTTCAAATTAAATGTGGCCCTTGAAAACCAATGTATAAAAAAGTTTTGTATTATTTACAAGAAAAACAAAGTGGCATCCACCATACCCAAGTTCATCAACAAATATAGCAATGTTCTTTATAATGTCTGTGGCATTTTTTTAAGACAACTGCGCAGCAGATTTAATAAGGATAATTTAATAAATAATAATAAGGAACATTTGCGGACACTGTAAAACTAAAACTAGCCCCCAAAAAAAAGTTTTACCTGTTTTGGAGCAGGTGCGGTGCTAACTGTGAAATAAAGAATACTATTAGTTTCAAGACAGTGGTCAGCACACCTGCGTGGACATTAGAAGCGCATTTCGTACTTGCTGAGCCCGAGGGAGGTGGCGCTCCTGCCCGCTGCCATTCCGTGGCTTCTGCCGCCAGTTTCCGAACATAAGGCTCTTCGACACTCATCAGGATATTCTCCGGCTTGATGTCTGTGTGGATGATCTGACACTTTGTGTGCAAGTAGTCGAGGCCTTGGAGAACCTGAGAGCAAAGTATGGGTTTGTCAACCAATCCAATTTGAACATAATGCAAGGCTCAAATTAAGCGGTCTCAGATCGCTATATGAGAGTAGAAATTCGCATTTTGCGCCTCAGAAAACACATGAAAAAGTAAAACTGCGAATCACAGAATAGCTTGTTTCCTGTGCTCGATGGACATCACCAGACTGTTGCGTTCTTCATTTGAAACACTTTTCAAGGCCTTTACTGCAGCCTCTTTCAGTTCTCATTTGTTTATAGGGGTTTCTCCCTTCAGTCTCCTCTTCAGGAGGTAAAAGGCATGCTCTATTTGGTTAAGGTCCGGTGATTGACTTGGCCAGTCTAAGACCTTCCACTTTTCCCCCCTGATGAAGTCCTTTGTTGTGTTGGCAGTGTGTTTTGGGTCATTGTCTTGCTGCATGATGAAGCTTCTCCCGATTGGTTTGTATGCATTTTTCTTTAAATTGCCAATTATATACAGCGGCTGAAATAAGTATTTAACACTTCACCATTTTTCTCACTAAATATACTTCCAAAGGTGCTACTGACCTGAAGATTACACCAGATGTTGGGAACAACCCTAGAAATCCATACATACAAAGAGCTCAGGAATTAAGTTGCGTCTAAAAATGTGAAATTACACAGGGAAAAAGTATTGAACACATGAAGAAAGGGAGGTGCAAAAAGGCATTGAAAGCCAAGACAACACATAAAATCTATCAATAATCAAACAGCAATCCAGCCCCTTGTCAGTGCAAATGAATATCAGCTGGTTCAGTCCTAATTGATGGCGTATAAAAAGGTCTCATTGCCAAAGTGTGAGTCACGACACATCTCATGATGGGTAAGAGCAGAGAGCTGTCTCAAGACCATCGCAAACTAATTGTTGCAAAACATAACGATGGCACTGGTTAAAGGCACATATCTAAGCTTCTGAACGTTCCAGTGAGCATGGTTGGGGCCATAATACCCAAGTGGAAAGCCAATCATAAATCATAAATTTGCCTCAATCAAGTGCTCCTCGCAAGATTTCTGACAGAGAAGTAGAAAGAATAACCAGAAGAGTTGTCCAAGATGCCAAGGACCACCAGTGGAGAGCTTCAAAAAGACCTGGAATTTGCAGGTACTGTTGTCACAAAGAAAACAGTGAGTAATGTACTTCGCTGCCATGGCCTGTATGCATGGTCACCACGCAAGACCCCATTGCTGAGAAAAAGCATGTCAAAGCTCATTTAAAGTTTGCTGAACAACATTTTGACAAGCCAGTTAAATATTGGGAGAATATAGCCTGGTCTGATGAGGGCAAAACTGAACTGTTTGGATGACATAATGCAGGCCACGTTTGGAGGAGAAATGGCACTGCACATCACCCTAAAAACACCATACCAACAGTGAAGTTCGGAGGTGGGAACATGATGGTGTGGGGCTGCTTTTCAGCAAATGGTACTGGTAAACTTCACATTATTGAAGGAAGGATGGATGGGCAAATGTACCGAGACATTCTTGACAAAAATCTGCGACCATCTACCACGGTGATAACAATGAAACAAGGGTGGACATTTCAGCAGGATAATGATCCAAAACATACTGCCAAGGAAACTCTCAATTGGTTTAGAAGAAAAAAATAAAGCTGCTAGAATGGCCCAGCCAATCACCTGACTTGAATCCAATTGAAAATTGACGGAAATAACTGAAACTCAAGGTCCATAAAAAAAGCCCACGGAACCTTCAAGATTTGAAGACTGCTTGTGTGGATGAATGGGGCAAAATCACACCAGAGCAATGCATGCGAGCAGTTTCTCCATACAGGAGGGGTCTTGAAGCTGTCATTGCAAACAAAGGCTTTTGTACAAAGTAGACTTTATACCGATCTGACCGGCTTGATCGTTATCGGCTGATAATTAGCATTTTATGCTGATCGGTTTTAATGTCATAATTCGCCGATCCGATCACTCTGCAAAAGACATTACTCCGCGTTGCCATCGTGTACAGAATATTTGAATCCAAAAGCTAATTTATTTTTAGCATATTTGCGTCTTTTGGCGTAGTACTGTAAATATCTGACCACCAGTAAAGTTATTTTAAAAAAAACATGTTGGCGGTATGGGACAGACAACGTGTCTGAGACAGACAACACGTAATGCCTGGATCAGACTCCAAGACACATTTGGTCTTTCACGATTGCACTAGGTCAGACTACCGCATACCGCCGCATCCCGTCTTTTACGATCACTGGGCTTTATCGTCAACTCAAACGCAACCGGATACACTCGATACCATGGTGATGACGACAACAACGGATCGCCGCGTGAGAACAAAATGGGGAAAAACTTGGTGGTGGTCACAGGTGCTCGTGAGACGACTTTAATTCAAGGATTGCTTGAGTTATGTTCACATACTTTTAATACGATACGGCTCACAAGCAGGCAACAAAACTTTATGTAGCCTAGCAAGCTCGTGCTCCCACTAACGGTTGTATGTAAACATGCGGGCGTGCTGTCGAATCATGCTCTAAAGTTTCGGTGTGTGTGAAGTAATTTAATTACAACAAAGTAATTTAATTATAAGTTATCACCCATTTGTTCTGTCATGTTGTAATGTTTGACCTGACTGATTAGAATACATGACCTGACAAGAGAATACTTTTGAAGATACAGTATACAAATATATACAGTTAATGAACAAGTCATTTAAATAGACAAATTGCTCCACCTTGTGATCGTATCGGTGATCGGTTTTTAAACTCGCTGATCGGCCCCAAAAATTTGGATCGTGGAAAGACTAGTACAAAGTATTAAATGAATACCAGTTGGCGTGTTCAATACGTTCCCTGTGTCATTTCAGATTATTACACACAATGTCTGATCTTATTTGTTGTACTTTCTTTGGATGTATGGATTACTTGGGTTGTTCCTAACATCTGGTGAAATTTTCATGTCAATAGCACATTCGGAAATATACTTTTGTGAAATGGTGACGTGTTAAATACTTATTTCAGCCGCTGTAAATATGTATATCCATCCATCCATTTTCTGGACCGCTTATCCTCACAAGGGTCGCGGGCGTGCTGGAGCCTGTACCAGCTATCTTCAGGCAAGAGGCAGGGTACACCAGAACTGGTCGCCACCCAATCACAGGGCACATAGAAACAAACAATTATTCGCACTCACATCTACGGGCAATTTATTTGTGTGTGTGTGTGTGTGTGTGTGTGTATGTGTGTGTGTGTATATATATATATATATATATGCGGCGGCACGGGGGACGACTGGTTAGAGCGTCTGCCTCTCAGTTCTGAGGACTGGGGTTCAATCTCCAGCCCCGCCTGTGTGGAGTTTGCATGTTCTCCTCGTGCCTGCGTGGGGTTTCTCCGGGCACTCCGGTTTCCTCCCACATCCCAAAAACATGCGTGGTAGGTTAATTGACAACTCTAAATTGCCCGTAGGTGTGAATGTGAGTGTGAATGGTTGTTTGTTTGTATGTGCCCTGCGATTGGCTGGCAACCAGTTCAGGGTGTACCCCGCCTCCTGCCCGATGATAGCTGGGATAGGATCCAGTACGCCCGCGACCCTAGTGAGGAGGAGCGGCTCAGAAAATGGATGGATGGAGATAGAGATATATATATATATATATACACATATATATACACATGTATATATATATATATATATATACATACATACATACATACATATATATACATACATACATACATATATATATATATATATATATATATATATATATATATATATATATATATATATATATATATATATATAGATATATATATATACATATATATGAAGAATGTCCTTTCACCATCGTTAATGTCATACTGTTTTGCGTGTTTTTGTTTGCACATTAAGGACAAAAGCACTGTTTTTGTTTTAATTCCTCATGAAAAAGACCATTCAAGCAACAAGTTTTTCCTCATGTTTTTGAGATTGTAGGGTGAAAGCTGCAGCTGGCTACTAGTGTGGACTGAATTGGTGGCAACATGGGGGAAATTAAATGCCAGCATTTTGTTGGGTAATCGCCTGTCAGCAACATAGAGGAAAAAAATAACTATGAACATGAACAAGTTCATAGTTCTTTTTGTGGAATGGTGACCTTGGTTCAAAATTGTTAATTATGAACTGAACATGTTCATTTTTGGAACGGTGAACTGAACTTTTTTTCAATGAGCTCGCGTAGAAAAAGAATATTCCCAACACTAACGTTACTTATGTCATTTCGGTGAAAAATGTGGCAAATGTGGTCAGAGAGGCATAACAGGTAAAAGGGGTTATGTATCCACACAGCAGATGGTTACGCAGGATACTCAAGACCAACAATATTCTATAGCTGCAGTACTACATTAAATTCCCCCATTATACTGTCGTATTTTTAAGTCGTATTTTAAGATCGGTCCTTGTGTGATAAACCTGGATAAAGTTGCTCCTCAAATGAAGAAATGATTAGAAAAACTGCTCCTCAACGAAAAAATAAACATTTTGAGACTTGTCATAGTGGAACTGGGCATAATGGAATTGGAACTGGGCCCAACCGTGAATAGCAAAAATCCATGAAAAAATTATGCCCATTATAATTGCATAGAAATGCACTTTTTTTTTCTTTAACCCAAAAAATTCTTGAATAGGCGGGGATATACCGCCAATATGTTTTCCACTAAAAAAAAAAAGCTCCCTCCCTCCAAAAAAATAAAATAAGCTGCTTTTGTGCTGGACTTCTTAATATTTTGTATACGTAGTTAATAAGGAAGACAATATTTCAATGCTTGATGGAAGTTTGGACAATATAAGGCTCAAAAAAAGAACAACAAGCGCAACCTGAACCTGGAACACTGTAATGAGTCATCAGCGCCTTAAGGGTGTGACACTGTTTGTTTTGTTTTGTTTGTACTCACCTGTCTAATAATGCTCTTTACACAGGGTAGGGGCAAACCCTGGTAATTTGATTTGATGATCCACTTTAATAAGTGATGCCCCAAAACCTCAAATACCATGCAGACATCTGAATACAAAACGTTAAGATCATAACAATGACGTGCATGTAGTTCCCCTCCTAAATGCCTTGATGTGCCGGATGCAGCTTAGTGAGCCCAGAGCTGATAGGACTAAGCATCTGTCAAAGGACATTCTGCCAAAAGCTTTGTGGCATAGTCAATGCAAATTTTGGCAATTCCTAATCTCGTCAGTTTCAAGTTATTTTAGTGACCATTGTGGCTTTTTCATCATTTAACAGAAGAGTACACACAATTTTGTCTTCATTTGTACATGCTCCTAGTGGCAAAATTAGCATAAGGTTATTGCTTATTGCCTTTGAATAATTGTAATTGTAAATAGAGGACTAGCTATCTTTAGAGGAACACTGTTGCTCCTTAATATCCTTTTCATCTTTGGTTGACGACTTTTCAGGCATACCGTACACTGCAACCTACTGCTTTTTCTGGCTCCAATTTACTTTTTCTGGGGACTAAATCTGGATAATATTTCTGCAGGGAGTGCAGGCAGTGAAAACGTAAGCCTGATGGATCAAATGTGAGTCAAAATCAGGACTGCTCAGGTAGGTGTTAAACCAGATAAAGGATACGGGTTCCATTGACACCAGAGATCTTAAAGTCATCCAACATCTGAACCACCATTTCGCGTTTGGGATCATCAGGGTCTGAGTTTCTCACCTGGGCACAAAGAAATACAATCAGTACCAGACTGGAATAAAAGTACTTTGAGTGTGACAATAAAATATCAGCTGAACACGAGCAAAGGGCTGTTGTGTGCCGTTTATAATCTTCATTTAAGGTCCCCTTCCATTGCTGTTTTTCTATTTCATTTTCATAATCTTTGATGTAGTTTTATTGGGTTTGCATAATAACTTTGGATGGAAATGCCTTTTTTAAGCTATTTAAGTTAGTGTTTTCCACTTGGCATTTGAAAGGGTCAGATTTCTCATTATTATGGGACATGTAAATGAGCTCTGCTTGGACTGATCTTCTTCACCAATTTAAATATGGAAAACAACCTTGCTCTGATTGGTCAATATCAGTGTCAGTGCTAGGGTCAGCCAAGCATTCATAGCGACAACGCATGCATCGATGTCTTACTTTTTTTTCACCCCTCCACCCCGTGGCCGGTGACGAGCCCATCCCTTACTATCATTGTGATCCACAATTCCCCAAACTGAAAGGGAGACGTGGATGAAAATAAAAAAAAGAATTACAAAAAAAGGGGGTGGGGGACTTAACGTGAGTATATTAAGTATATTATTATATTATAGAAGTATATTTTGTCATCCGTTCCCAAATAATTTGAATTGCAAGTGCGGTGGGAGATGATCTTCGCAACACATGAATACTTAATAAACAGTTTTTTATGGCTTGGCAGCCCCTGAGACCTGCTCACTTAAAACCCGGAAATGCTCCGTTGCTGTTCAGCTCAGATGAGTGGGTGGGTACCAAACAAAAAGTGGGCAGGTACTGTATTTGAATATGAATTGAGAAAATTACATCACAATGTCAGCGATTTCAAATCCACACATTTTCCAAGGCTTATACACTTAACTGACTTTTGCATTCAATCGACAAACCAGAAAGATGTCAAACAAACCATGTCACACACTCATTTTGACCTATGTTATGCATAAAACAGTAGAAAAAATTGATTCTGATGGAAGGGGACCTTTCAAGCTTTTGCTTACAGACTTGAGAAGCTTGATTTCGTCCACAGCTGTTTCTGTGTAGTGTTCTGCACTCTTGACCACCTTCATTGCAACAAACCTCTTCATCCTGCGAAGAATAGAGCAAAAATACTGTTTTAAGATCCAGTATGGGTCAGCTGCCATTGGAAATCATCCTAGCATAGAGACTCCAAAACAGTGCAGTGAAAATATTGAGTAAAGTTCCCTACTGGATGTCCCAGGCGAGCCACACGGTCGAGAAGTGTCCCCATCCCAGTTTCCTAATGACATGATACTTTCCATTGTAAAGGTCGCCGACTTTTACATGATGGTAGCCCCCTGGAAACAAGAACGGTCTTTACATCCAAAGCTGAGGTCGACAGAGCCATAGATGATATTCATTGTTGATTAATATTGATAATTGTCGATGTTGATTGATTGATTGATTGTCGTATTACTCTTACAAAGAGGTTAATTTGACGGGCTAGTTGAGAGGAAGGTTTTAACAAAACGGAGGACTCAACCTTTGCAATAGTCGTTGGGATCCTCCTGCTCTTCATCGTCAGAGCCCAGAATCTCCTCGGGTTCTTCAGGTTCCCGAGGCGACGCTTCATTTTGGGCCTGCTGACGACTGCTGGGATTCGCCGGCTGCCTGTTGACAATCCATAATTCTGCTTTTACACAAATCTAGTAATGCTGACTTTTCACTAACACTGTCAGGAAGGGATTCATTTAACAATTAGTGTGCTTGAGTTATGACTGTACTGCAGCATACTGAGAGCTAAGTGTAATGTTTTGTTTAGCACATTTAGTTACGCGGGGAGAAGGGCTGAAATTATTGGTCAAATATCAAATAATTCGATTTGAAAAAAAAACAACCCTAGAGGAGGCCATTGACAGCATGATTAGTTGGGAGAAAAGACAACTTTAACAATCAGTATGGTAAAGCAACATGAATGTTGCTTATTCCTTGTAGTGATTGACAATTATCACAAAGTATTCGCTAGGGGTGGGGGACAAAAGATTATCGTGTTGTCATAAAACTGTTTTGTTTTTGTTTTTTTAAATAATGCTGCTGGACATACTAGCCTCACAACAAAATGATGAGTGACTTAAGTGTTTTCTTTCTTTCATTAAGAGTTTTCCTTATTGCTGTTACATGGATATTGTGATGTACTTTAAATGAAGCTGGGTATTACTTCAAGGTTGTTGTTTTTTACGGCATTCCTTTGGCGAGAGCAATAGTCAGTGTTTCCAGATTAGCGATTTTTCTAACCCCTATAGCGACTATTTTTCAAAAAGCGTAGGTTTTTGAAAAACCATTTGAATGACACTAAAAACAATCAAGTCCAAGTGCTGATTAAAATATGTGGACCACAACAACAAACCAAACTCGCGTCAATGTAGCACACAGAGCAGGAAGTAACAACACATTGAAGGATAAAAACTCACTTTTTGCAGGTCTTCTTGGCTTTGCTCCTCTTTTTCCTTGCCTGAAGAGCCAAAACTGTGGAAATAAGAGGCTCAGTCACGTGACTGCACCGTTGATGTGCACACAAGGTAAAGCAAAAACTGTTTCCATTGAGAAACTTGATGCGCCGATACAGACAACAGTATCGGTGCTGATACTGTACGTTTGTACTCATACAAAAATTCTCCGATACTATGACACCAATATTACTCCACCAGCCTGACACCCATCCACCTTTCGGACAGGTTGAGTAGGACCCATGTCGGCCATGAAGAGGAACTTTAAGTTAAAGTCGGATAGCAACATTTTGTGAACAGACTGCAAATTACACTGCAAAATGGACGATACATTTCAATCGGTGTGATAAAGTCACTTCAGTTTTCCTGTCAACATTTGATTCTGAACGTATTTTCAAGAGGCAGTCCTGTATTTATTTTCAGCTCAGTTTACTTCGTAGTTAACACAGATGTAACATAAAACCCATATTCCTACTTGTATATCCACCAGACTCAATGTTTTTCTTCATCTCTAATCTACAGTATTTGATTTTAAATGTATTTTCAAGAGGCAGTCCTGTATTTCTTTTCAACTCACTTTTCTTTGTAGTTAACACGGAGGTAACATAAAACCCATATTCCTACTTGTATATCCACCAGACTCAATGTTTTTCTTTGTCGCTATTCTACAGTATGCACTCCTTTTACACAGTGCCCCTAGTGTTCAGACTTAGACACCACATAACTGAAATGCCTTGTGTTACAGACTATATTGAAGTGAAATGTGTGGGAAGAAGAAATGAGAAACTCAGAAAAACATGGTTGGGTTTTAAAATGTCAGTAAATCTGAGTCTAAATTATGCCATGTTCAAGAAAAGTTTGGTCTTTTTGAACAATATTTGATTAAAATAAAATACATTTTCATCACAATTGCAAGACGTAATGGCATTATAAATTATCAATACTTGGTATCAGCGAGTACTCAAACGCAGTCATGGAAAAAAATTATAAAATGTATTGTTCATTTTAATGCCTGGTACCACTAAAAGTACAGTATATCACCTGAAGAATACAATGAACAGAAGAAAAATGCAGCTGATTCCATAATACTTTATGTCCTACTTGACATGCTTAATCTTAATTGTATTCCCAGTGATTTTGGTTACTATCAAGGAAAACCATGCAAAAAAGGCTACACTGGCTAGACACCTGCTCTTAAATTGAACTCTTATAGGCTATTTTTGTTGTCATCATTATATTTGTCCAAACAAATGTACCCTAAGTTGCATCAGTCATTTAAAAGGAACAAGAAACTGAGTAAATAACTTTCTCAATGAATGCAAGTACCATATTTGTACTTGGGGAGGGGGAGAAGTGGTATCAATGCATCCCAAAAGCAAACCTACTATAAGTCAACCCTTGCTGATTTGTTAATCGGCATTGGCAAACTCACCTACTGGCAAATGTTTCTGTGGAGCATTACTAAATTATTAGGTTAAAAAAGCCTCCCATTGGCACCTCTGTAGTAACCATGCTCTTTCTAAGATTTCTGGTAGGGCTGCACGATTACAGCCAAAATAATAATCACCATTATTTTGATAAAAATTGTGTTCCGATTATTTCTCATGTTCGGGAAAAATCTTTATTTTTATCGCACTACTTTTCAACAAACAATATGGAACAGTTTTCAGTGCAAAATGATTATTTAAATAAGAATAAATGATAGACATTGATTAAAGAAAAAAAATATACCCATCAAATTCTACTTCAGCAAGGGTCAACTGAATTAATGTACTATTACAAAGTGCAATCACGAATTACAACTTAATCGAAGCAAATACAGTTAATGCATAGAAGCCAAGAACATTAGGCTATAAGCACCAACTTTTCATTTGAAAATCCCCGTCGTCATTATAGTGAATTGTCAAGGACGGTACATCTCAGTTGTTCTGCTTGACAATTGGCAAGTCGTGCACGGTCAAAAACTGCAAAGAACTCGACAATTGCGATTTCTCTCTCCATTTACTCCAGGGTTTTTTCATTGTGGTGGGGCTAGCCAAAAAGTTGAACTCAAGGCAGCCGCTAGAACGACTGAAAATAGTGTCTTACTGTAACATGCCGCCTCGCCACCAACATGCTTATAGGTCCAACTTCTAAATAAAAGCTTCAAATATGACTTCATTGGACATCAATGCCATATTTGGCTTTTATTTTTAAGTTGGCCCCGCAGAGCGCTGCCTATGCTCAATGAAGCTTTAACCATGTGTTTTCCCCCTGGTGGCTGGCTGACTAGGTTGCGGGCACTGCTGTATATGAAGCACTTTTCATATGCAGCAATGCCCAAATATAAAATGTAAAAATTCACCGACGATCATGCTCATTTAATCGTGGCAGCCAAAAATCGCGATCACAATTAAAACTACATTCATTGTGCAGCCCTAATTTCTGGCAAACAGCCCTTTAAGCGCCAGAAGGTTATGAAGCTCCATGAAAAGGTAAACCCGTGAACCAGAGTACACAGGGTTCATAAATAACAAACCAATAAGGAAGACTGAAGAGGTTTGTCATTTTAAACATCTCATTCATAAAGTACATCTAGAGGTTACTTTGTAAGTGCTTGTATGTAGAGGTACAACAATTGTTTAATCAACAGCTAATCAATTATCAAATCTATTTCAATAACTCTTTAAGCACTCTCATTCTGGAAAATAATTGACTAAAATCATTGTCTGTTTCACTTCATTTTTCAGTATTACCACCTCCAAAGGCTAATCCCAAATGCATCCTCCAGGAAAATATTTGGTACAGTATTTTTTCATTTTTATTGGTCATGTCTTAATTTGAAGTTAGTTAATTCTGTGTTGTGACATCATCCCTAACATCACTTCGTCGCTTAATACATTTAACATGAACATACATAAACAAGTTAGATAACGGTAGGCACCTTTCCTAATTAATACTAATGTACTAGCGGTGCTTCACGGTTCCACTGGGACCGCAACTAAGGCCACGACCCACAGCACCGCAACAAGACAATACAAAAGACCAGTGCAACAAATACGACACTGGCTGATCTGATGAGCAAAAATGTTGCTTAAATATAAGAGTAGCAATAGAGGATGTCCGCTCCAGAGGTGGGTAGAGTAGACAAATATTGTATTCAAGTAAGAGTACTGTTACTTGACAATAATGTGACTCAAGTAAAAGTAAAAAGTAGTCCTCCAAAAAAATACTTGAAGAGTAAAAAGTACACAGTGAAATAATTACTCAAGTACTGAGTAAATAGCACAAACAATAATAATAATTTAAAAATATTTTTTTAAAATTGTAAATTACTGTATGGTGTTTTCTCAAGTTATAAGTGAGCTGAAATACCCACATTTGGGCAGACAAATACTACAATACATGCAAGCTGTTGTTTTTGTTTGTCTAAATGTCAACAAGCGGAGCGAGCCACTGCCTTCATGGTATTGATGACCTTCCGAAAATCGTGGCCATTTAAGGCTTCTTTATACTTGCGCAGGCGGCGAACGCGCTGACGTCAGTGCGGCTATACCGCGCGCAGTTTGCCTTTATACTCGAGCGTAACACACGCGCGCAGTTTTGAAAATGTACTGCAGTTCTCCTCCAAGCCGGGGGTGTCGCTACGGCTGGTATTGGCTACGACACCACAGGGTGGAGTTTCCGCTGCATTTTTTGGCCATTTCCAGTAGCTGGTTTTACTTTCCTTTTCGTAACAAGGAACAAAGCAACAACAATGGTGACCGTGGAACAGTGTCTGCTAGAACAAATGGTCCTAGATGACCAGATGATATGTTTAATTATGCTGCAAAATCAATCAAGGCGGCGGCGGCGTAGATGGTATGTGGAACCAAGCGGCACGCTGAGTACGTCATCACAGCATGTGACTAAAACGGACAAATCACGAGAGATTTTCTCCGCGGCATTCTATGTGCAGCAACAATTTTTGCCGTGTGCGCATAAAGTGACGCAGAGGGGCTGCGCGGGCCAATGCGTTGGTCACGATGATGCAATCGTTGTCGGTATACAGAGGCCTTTAGGCACGACAATCAACTGGGCTGGCTTATCTCGTGTTAATGCCTATGCCCGGGAAGCCCAATAGAAGACGTTGTGTGAGGTCATGTGACTTTCTTTTGCGCTTAAATTAGATGCCCAATGCGGAAGTCGAAGTTGTAGTCTCGCGCATGAAATAGTTGATAAATAAGCAATAATTGATCAATAAAATCAGCGAGCGACATTTACATCATTGTAACGGAGTAGAAGTACCGTTACCGCTAGCTGCCAGAGTTCAAGGAGTACGAAACAGCCCATGATGACAGCGCCACCCCAAGGAAAAACTAATTGGGTCTATTTTGAGTTCAAAACGGCCAATTTCACTGAAAGGCGACTGCTTTGCATGTATGACATCAAACACTGGTAACCCTTCAAGAAGTAACTCTCAGTTTCAAAAAGGTTGCTGAGTACTCCCTCTCGTGTGATACTGCTTAATGGTTGTTTATTTGGTTTATTAGTTTAATCAAACAACATCAAAAACATAACACTAATCAGTTAATAAACAGTAATAAAAAATTATTTTGCAAAAACATTCATGCAAAATACATTTTAACCAACTATTCCACTAATCGAATTAATCACTACAATATTTGATTTAAAACCAGTGTCGTAAAATGATCTTATAATAAAAACTGATTAAAGATCAGTTTGGATTATATTTAGGGTAATGCAAGCAATAATATTTTATGGTGGGGGGAGTGTACTATTCGCTACCTTGAGTCCTGCGAATAGCGAGGGATGTCGCTTGTCAATGTTTTAATTATTATTAAACACACACAATCCATCCATCAGTCAATTGTGTGACGCTGGAAGCCAGCGAATTCTTATTCATCTTTTGATAATTCTGTGCAGTACATTAAAGCACTAAGCTAACCAAATATTTGCAATTGAATAAATATCAGATATATAGGCAAACGTATTACTTATTGAATAGCGTGTTGATGTAAAATAATAATAATTTTGAAAAAGGCGTCTTAGATGTCACAGAAAGAGCGAGAAGCTTCTCTGTGGCTAGCTAATCCTGACACGGCTAATGCTAGCTCTCCACGGCTGGCCGTACGGGATCGACAGACAGACGCATTCGATTGATCCATTTACGCGCGTCTATGTCCAATAAACCTCCGCGCACACGTCGGAGAGCAGCGATTACATGGCGTCACACTCGCCGACCAATGTTTCTCAGACAACATGGGGCAACCGTTTACCTTTTCTCTCCATGTCGTATGCAGCAACCGTAGCTTAGCTTAGCTGTTAGCTACACCGCCTGTGAGCGAAGTTTCTGTGTGCGCATTGGTTGAGATGGAGCTCAGCTGGTGCGCATGCGCAAAGCACACTATTGCGGATCAACTGCTTTGAAAAGGGATGGTTTCATTTTTTTCATTTTGATTTGATTGAATCTTGATTAATCTCGAACAATTAATATTTTCAAAGCATAAAAACAATAAAGCATAAAAAGACTATACAAAATGATATCACTAAGTCCACATAAAAGTACAAAAGTTTTAGAACGGGCAGAAGAAAGCAAAATCTTGTCCTGCCCCTTCCTTAAAATTCAAACCATCATCTATAAACAACTTGTGCGTTAATGTGTTCTTACATATCCTAGTTATATCTTAATCTTCCTTTCAGCTTGCCCCACTAGGGGTCGCAACAGCACGTCATTTTTTTCCATGAAAGCCTATTCCCTCAAATATATATATATATATATATATATATATATATATACACTTAGTTATATTTTGTTGATTTCCAAAAGATCAAGCTGACAAAGAAAACTAATGGCATATTAGTTCTAATTGTGGTTAAATAATACCAAGGCAATGTAAGCAGTCACAAATTTTTATTATTGAATTTAACAATGAAAACATACAAAAGCAGTATCTTAAAAATAGTCTTTATTTTGCGTGTCAAATGACACAAGTAATTACTCTGTTGGACTGAAAATAGATGCTGGGAGTTCTCATTTATAAATACACCCTCCACAAAGTATAAATAGATCTGAAATAGCTCCTTTACACATTTTAAGCAGGATTTCTAACAGCGCATTATGACACTTAAAGCAGTAAAGCACTCACGCAAACAAAAGATATTTGGACAGATTAGAGACAGTGACGCACAATTCACTTTAAATATGGCACAACATAACAAATATTCTTAAGTGAAGCCCTTTTTGAAAAATACACTGTAAAATGACAGAAAAGTCACTCAACTTTGAATTTGCAAACATGGTCAACACTAAAAGTCATGAAAATTCTGAATGAAAGTTATTGTCACAACAACGGTACCGATGTTCCAGATTCACATGAACGGTAGATCCAACATTTTCTTGATTTTCAATAATAAAACACTTAACAGAGAACACAATGTAGAACAGCTATAAGGATCCAGGTTTTCCAGCATCCAAGTGTCACAATGAAAAGTCAAAATATGGTTTTACCCAAGATTAAAATGACCTTGTTTAAATGATGACGAGAAGCGATATCATATTTAGTGGTTTGATGTCTTCTGGGAGTAAAAGCATCATTTAAGTCTGGTTGGTGACTAAGGCAAAAATGTACAAATTGTCTTGATGGGGTCAGTGTACTGGCAAGAGGAACTTCCTGTTACTGCATGTCGTCCTCGTCAAATATGGGCGGCTCAAAACTGCACACTTCCTCGTAGGTCAACCCTGTAAGTCATGAGAACATGGTGTTTTTATCCTATGTGGCTGATTAGATTACATTTAACTTTGTCATTACACTTCACAAGTATATGGACAGTACAAGGCAGAGAGATGATTTAAACGTCACACAAGACGAGATGATTATGTTACTATATGTCAACAGGTATGTACAGGCTCCGATAATGATATTAGGAATCCAGTACCTACATACGGCGGCATTTCAAAGTTCCACCACAATCCATTCCGTGATACCCATAGAGATCAATTAACTGTATATCTGAAGACATTTGTCTAAACTGTCAACACCCAAAATGTTTTACTTATGTACTGAACTCATGACACATTTTGGGCATCGATTACAGATCGTTCAAATTTAAACATTTCGGTTCCTAGTTTCGATGCCTACAGTCTGCAGAATTGCCGACCCAAAGAAGAACGCGCCACGAATCAACAAAGAAGTGCCAAAAACCTACAAAGTTTCAAAGTGTGTCTTAAATGACTGTGTCTTTTACGGTGGAGCAATGTTAATGTAAATAACCAGCTAACATTAGAATAGCTATTTTCTCTACCAAGTGAGCGAAGGAGACTCTCTACAATGCTGACACATATTGTACTGAAAGCGCAGCTATTATAAATAGCCATTGGGGGCTGGTCAGAGCGCCTCAGTTGGGCTGGGGCACCGCCTTCGGTCCTGGGAAGAAGGTAGCACCTCCCTGACTGACTACGGGATGGGTTCCCAGCGCAGCCATCCACCCCCTTTGTGGGTGGAGGGGGCCGGGCCCCCCCCTTCCTCGGGTGTGCTAGCACAGCAATGCCGTACACCAGGTGACAAACATGCATGTGATATGGTGTTTATTCAGTTCCATAGACTTGCTATAGGCTTTAAGTGTTTGTGCTCAGACTACCAACTATAACACAAGCTCTATTAGCAGAGCTACCAACCTATAAAAATTAACGTCCGAAACAATGTGTCCAAATTTGTCAGAATTTTCATATTTTATCACATTTTGTCAAGAACATTACCATGGTACAGTCAATTATAATCTGGAATAAAATATTAAATATTTGTCATTTTATTGTTTTGTTTTTTTACATCAACCTTTTAATGGTGGACACAGCTGCAGCCTGAAACAAAGTTGCAGTACATGACATTTTGGCGTGCCATCATCAAAAACATTGTGTCTATGGATTAATTCGCCTGTGCCAATTCTGTTTTCCACCCTGGTAACAAAAACAAAAGTCTACTAAATCATATTAATCAGATCTCAAACGTCAAAATTGAAACTAGGCACTGTTTTGCAAACAAAAACAAAACATTGCTGATAGATTGAATTGGATAGTTTACGTATGGACAATATTTTTGGTTTCCATTTTGTGCAATGTACTTGTAGATGTCTTGCATGCTATACAAATTACATATTTATATTTTCTATATCCACAATTGCTGCTGAAACGATGCAAATTTCGCCATTGTGGGACTAATAAAGGTTATCTTATATTACAAATATTTATTAATAATAATAAGATACCTTTAACCTGCGTACTTTCTGAAGTGACTGGTGCAGTGACGTACCAATTAATTTCCAGTTTAGACGTGGTATCCTGTGTGCATTATTTTACATTTCTATCTCGTAACACTTATTAATTGGCCTTTTATTTTGTTGTTCAAAGTTGGTTACTCTCCGCAAAAATGCCGTTCCAGCCAGACCTATGTGACAAGTGTATTGCTTCACCAAATCGCTAATTTCAGTGTTTTAACAACTGCATGTAATGATAGCTTAGCAATTTGCATGGCTTTCTTCGTCTTTGCTTATCCACTCCTTGTCCTCCCTTTTTGTCAGTTTTGTCCCTCTGTCTGTCCCCTAAAGCCCTTTTCTGTCCAGCTGCATTTTCAATAAATATTAGAATAATTGAAAATAAATAAACAGAGGGAGTATTTCAAACTCTCCTGTTACACAGCACAAAAGCCATACAGATCCACCATTCTGCATGGTCATGCAGCTGAATAGGACCAAAAAAAATAAAATAAAATAAAGAATCGTTTGGAACCAGAATCATTCAAATTAAAACGATGCCCAACACTACAAGTGACTTAAATAACATTATGAATATAATTATAATAATTGTCAAGTATAAGCAGAAGATAACCCGATATTAATCAGTCAAAGTGAACATGATGTAAAAGTGAGTTTTGGATGACTTGTATAGAAAGTTGCATACCTACTAGGGCTGGGCGATTAATTCAAATTTAATAATGATTTCGATTTTGGCTTCTCACGATCAATAAACATAATCGAAGAAAGTTTCTTCGTTGTAAAAGCACACTGAATGCACTGAGTGACATGTTATTCTGCCCTCCCTGAACGTGCTTTAAGCTGTTTATGACACGCCAGTTGAAGTTTACTGTAAAACTAAACACAACAAAAAGAATCACACATATACAATGTGTGTAATTTAAATACAACACATACTTTGTTTTAGAAATGTCGCAAACTCAATGCTAGCACTATATGGAAAACCCTTTTGACGGACTAGCAAAAGATAGCATTAGCAGTCAAGGGAGTGATTTACCTTCAAATAACGAATATCTACACAAACACTATATATAGTAAGTATTAATTTTCCATAATCGCCCAGCCCTAAAATCTACATATGAGGAGTTGCGTGTCTGGAGTGTTTGCCCATCCATCAAGTGTGAAATGAAAACATTAAGTCAACCTTTTGTTTGCTATTTCCCGAAATGTGTCTGTGAGCGACACCATCTCAATTTTGTCCCACTGTGGTGTAACAGTCCGGCTAATTTACATAATGCTGCCAACCCACAATGACTTTCTCCACCCGTCACTTGATCAGTTTGGCTGTGTTTAGATCCAGAGCCATTTTTAGGCAGTCTGAAACACTATCATGTAGAAACTCACATCCTACATGGGTGTGATGCAGGGCTGCACGATATTGGAAAAAAATGACAGATTTTCTTAAACCCTGCGATATATATTGCGATGCTAAAAAATACAGGACATTTATCTTTTCCCCCTCTCTCGAATAAGTATGCACAAAAGTATAGAGTCATTTGTATGAAGTCTGCATTTAAATGCACTGTAGTATTGAACAATAGTCCAGCCAGTCATGAAGTAAAAATATTTTCATGCCCAGTTGAACTGTAGTCTTTATCATAATACCAACATTATTCATGTTTTTAATCAATTTCATATTTTACGCCTATGTTTAAACATGTGCATTAGTATTTCTATGTTTGAGTGCATTAGAGAAAAACCTGTTCACCTTAAGTATGTTCCTTCAATAATGCCGTGGCTCTCCGCCCTCCCTCCAAGTATAATCTATTGCGACATGCATTTGTCTGTCACACTCTGAAGAATGATACAGTAAATGCAGGCGTATAATTGTTTCCTGTGTCCTCAGTAATAGTTATCATACAAAAAAAATAGTATATAACACTCTGGGCTGCTCCGTGTAGGTTGTTTGATGTTTATTAATTTAGGGTAACATTGGTGCTAATCTTATTAGCATGTCCTCCCACATCTCTCTGTTGGTCACTTATTAATATTGCAGTTGATTGACTGCATATCAATACACCAACATTGCGCAGGACCCTGCAATGTGACTATTGCGCACACGTACATTGTGATGGCGATGCTCAAACGATGTATTAGTACGTCAAAGCCAAAAACTAAGCAGAGCTGCAGTTTTGTTGGAGGCACTGATTCATTTTCTTTGGTTGTTGCTGTTTACAATTTCTTGTGTCAGAAAATACATAGGGCTGCCGATTAAATTTTTTTTGCTATTCAAAGTAAAATATTTTGCAAGGTCTTCACAGCGTGTAGCCATTTCTTTTAGTAATACTGTAATAATACGAATCGTGAACATTTTGATATGTTCATGTTGTCTTATCTCTATTGAGAAATCTATAAATAGTGTAAACATTGCATAATATGTATCCTCCTTAAGATTGTTGTCAAATGTCCAAATATTGGAGAAACAGAACTTGGAAGGTAGCCACCATCTAAACAAGCATCAGAGCTTAGCGCAGAAAAAGAATAACGACATACGTTTCCACTCTTCGATCTCGAGCTCGCGGCTTTCAAAGCTCTGGTCGTACGGGTCGGCCTCGGGCTCGTCGTCCGGATCATGATACTGAGTGAAGTACGGGTGGGCCAGGGCCTCGGCGGCTGTTATCCGCTTGTCCGTATCCAGAACCAGCATTTTCTCCAGCAGGTCTACCGCTTCAAAACAAGGCGAGAGAGAATACATGTTAGCATTTGTCACTTTTTAGAAATGAATTACATTGTGGCCACAATATGGATAAAATGTGCACACAAAAAAGCTAATTAGGGTCATGAAATATTAATTTGTGTCAACAAACTATGTATAATGTGTACAAAAACTAATTTGTGGGTTTAATATCATTCCCATGATCAACTTTCCATCAATTTGAATGTCTGCAAGTCAGGAAATGGAGCGCACCTTTCGCTAGAACCCTGGTTCTCAATACAGTGATGCCTGGAGATACGAGAGACCTAACTTTTGAGTCTTTCGAGATTCGAGCCGTCATTTGGCCGACTTTTTGCCATGACGTGCGAGCACTAACATGAGACAATCGCTGCATGGGTGCATTTAATTCAATTCACTTCACAAAAAGCAGAAGTTTGGCAGATAGAGAACATTTTTTTTCAAAAAGAGGCCTCAAGCAGTTAAAAGGTCCCATATTTTGGCTCGCCCTCCATATAGGGAATCTCTAACATGGACTTAGTATAAAAGTGTCAATTTGATTTTATTTTTTTTAAATAAAAAATAAACCTTGGTTTTGTCATACGAGCGTCCAGCAAAGGCCCCCTCTGACAGCTACTTCTGTTTGACCTAGTTTTGTATCCGCTTCGACCATATTTGGCTAAAACCGCCCCTTTCTTCTGATTGGTTGCTTCCGTGTAGAAGGCCCACTTGTGAGATCACACGTGCTTGCTATGTTGACAGCACTGGCTCGGGAGCAGAGAGGTAGGTGGAGGTCTTCGGTCGTGACTTAGATAAGCTTGAGAAATTCGAATGCCCTGATTTCAGGCCTCTTGGAAGAAAAACGTCAAACTCAGGAATGCATAGAAGATTTTAATTCATATTTCAGGTTTACTGAGGTGCCATCGAGCCAATATTACATCCCAAATACCATAAAAAGGTGGTTTGGTGAAATACGGGGCCTTTAATATCAATCACAGCTGAAGTTTACTGTCAAACTAAACAAAACAAAGAGAATTACACATTATTTATTTAAACCAACTAAAGAACTATGCCTTAAGAACACCTCCGCCAGCTTAATGCTAACACGTAATGGAAAACAACGGGCTAGCGATTAACATTGACAGTCATGGCGTTATATCACAATACTAATAGCCATAAATTCATTACCCTATGCCAAAAATAGACATATTATTGTAGCAGACTAAATCATTTACAGCAGCAGTGACTCGTCTTCGTTTGTGTCTGTAGACCTATATTATACAATGATTGTCAATCATCAATGATTGATTATTATATTACACAATGACTTGAATTGAAGCATAAAATCATGAAGCACAAATGCTTAATTCTTTACATTCTATTTCATTTTGTTATTACTATCTGATTTTATAAAGAAAATTATTATAGAGTGCCATTTTCCTTATCAAAAACACATGACAAACTTTTTGTGTTTTTTTTGGGGGGGGGGGGGGTGAAACAGATTATTGACATTTCCATTTATTTCAATGGGGATATAATTTGAGATACGAGTGTTTTGAGTTCCGAGTGTGGTCATGGAACAAATTAAATTCATATCTCAAGGTACCACTGTTTTAAAATCCCTCTCGGTAATACCGATTCCAGGCTGCCAGGCTTTTCAGAATGTCCTTGTAACATCATCCCCAGGCTAAAATAAAATTCAATCATACTATCCCTGTCCATTGCAAAGCTTTAACACCGGCCGCTAACCCTACCTTACCGTTTCTTACATTAAAGGATGCACTCCATTTGCTTACCCAACTGTTCTGTAGGGAGCTCCAGCTATTTGGTGGCCACAAATAAGTATTGTGTGTGTGCGTTATGTCTATATTGTGGCTACAATGTATGTTGTTTGCACCTCATGTCATGTTTGGGGTTCTATAACTTTTTCAATCACTCAGTTTAGAAGTTTTGTGCCACGGCCAATTACCTTGCGGATTGGCGCCAATAAACACGTCAGCAAAATTCCTCTTAGGCATGTGTGGCAAGGAGCTGATGTAAGTCCTGGCCTGGGAAGAATACAAACAGTTCCGTCAAAACATCTCATGATCAACAACACATTTGACGCTTTCTATGTACGCACATCACTTCATGCTCCACGCATTCACTCATTTCTACTCGCTTACTCCTACGTAGGGCTGGGCGCTTCATAGATTTAAACAATTAATTTGCATTTATTGCTTAGGATCTTTTGTGTGTGTGTGTGTGTGTGTGTGTGTGTGTGTGCAGATTTTGCAATTCAAAGCACATCCACACTGACAAAATGGCTGCAAACAGATAGCTGGTTTTCAAAATCAAAGTCAGTGTTGACATCTTTGCAACTTTTCCGACCCCTCAGGCGAGTATTGTCCAAAAAGAAACTAGCAACTTAAATACCTGCAAAGAAACCGACATGTGCAGATTCATTTTCTCAGCCCTTGGAGGAGAAATCAAGTCAATCGCCCTGGGAATTGTCAAAGACATGGTGCCCATTTTATACATTGCTAAAGCAGTCATATATCCACACAGGACAATTTTGCTCCGAGGTATGTGCTTCCGAACCACAATTATTTTGCCGAGGTCATCTTGCTTCACCTGTACAACTGAGAAATGACATGGGGGGGGGGGGGGGGGGGGGGGAAAGAGCATGAGAGCGCTAGAGGGGTGCGCTGCTACTCTTGTACAACAAACCTATCATTAGCATAGTTGCCCAGGTCATATTTTAATGTTTTCGGGAAAAGAAAGAACCAACTAAATTTTTAGCAAGAACAATGTTATTTTTTTTATTGATATTGTAAGTAACAAGTTAACAATGACTTGGGCAATTGGTCTATGAGGCTAATGATATGGACCAGTCAAGACAGGCAGTTTGATGGCTCATTTTATGATATTGTTGAACATTCAAACTGTTAATTACGGCTCGGGTTGACATATATGGATACATCTATTTCCATATGAGAAAAGAAAAAATATAAAATTTCTCTTATTTATGAAGACGAAGAAAGTTAATGCCTGTGGAAAACAAACTATAAAAAAAGTTTCCAATCTTGTATTGTATTGGGAGACAAAAAAGTAAACCAAAGAAGAAAAAACAACTTGTTTTAAATAATGAAATTTACTATGAGTGAGGGGGGAATTTATTTTTTTTTTTAATTACAATTCGAAAATTGCATTTTTTGTGAGAAAACAACAACAACAAAAACTTGTCATATGGCCCAGCCCTGAACTGCACTTGTGACAAATAGTATATTAATATGACAAAAAAAGGTGGATTTGGGAATCTAACTTCAGGATAAGCACTGATAAACCTTTGGTGGATAGGTTGATCAATGTGAGCACGTCCAACCAACTATGGTTATAGATAGTATATTACCCAACTACATGTATGCAAGACAAAACAACAAGCCAGACTTTGATTGTTATAATAGCGGTTAAGGCATCACAGCATATCAGAGCAATCCCCAAAAGCCATGAAAATATGCCCCAGCACAAGGATGACATCAGCAATCTGATTGGACACCGAGTAAGAGCTTTGAGGTGATGCGTCGGCATCACTGCGTCATCCTAACTGTGCAGTCCTCATAACTGATGTTTCTAACTGGATTATAAACTGGAATGTTTATTAAGTAATATATATTCTATATACAGTGGGTACGGAAAGTATTCAGAACCCTTTAAATATTTCACTCTTTTTTTCTATTGCAGCCATTTGCTAAAATCATTTAAGTTCATTTTTTCCACATTAATGTACACACCGCACCCTATATTGACAGAAAAATTAACTGAATTGTTGAAATTTTTGCAGATTTATTAAAAAAGAAAAACTGAAATATAACACACCCATAGGTATTCAGACCCTTTGCTCAGTATTTAGTAGAAGGACCCTTCTGAGCGAATACAGCCATGAGCCTTATTGGGAATGATGCAACAAGTTTTTCACACCTGGATTTGGGGATCCTCTGCCATTCCTCCTTGCAGATCCTCTCCAGTTCTGTCAGGTTGGATGGTGAACGTTGGTGGGCAGCCCTGTTCAGGTCTTTCCAGAGATGCTCAATTGAGTTTAAATCAGGGCTCTGGCTGGGCCATTCAAAAACAGTCACAGAGTTGTTCTGAATCCACTCCTTCGTTATTTTAGCTGTGTGCTTAGGGTCATTGTCTTGTTTGAAGGTGAACCTTCGGCCCAGCCTGAGGTTATTGGCACTCTGGAGAAGGTTTTCGTCCAGAATATCTCTGTACTTGGCCGCATTCATCTTTTCTTCGATTGCAACCAGTCGTCCCTGTCCCTGCAGGCTGAAAAACACCCCCACAGCATGATGCTGCCACCACCATGCTTCACTGTTGGGACTGTATTGGACAGGTGATGAGCAGTGCCTGGTTTTCTCCACACATGCCACTTAGAATTAAGGCCAACAATTTCTATCTTGGTCTCATCAGACCAGAGAATCTTCTTTCCCACCATTTTGGAGTACTTCAGGTCTTTTTTTTTTTTTTTTTTAAGCAAACTCCATGCGGGCTTTCATGTGTCTTGCACTGAGGAGAGGCTTCCGTCGGGCCACTCTGCCATAAAGCCCCGACTGGTGGAGGGCTGCAGTGATGGTTGACTTTCTAGAACTTTTTCCCATCTTCCGACTGCATCTCTGGAGCTCAGCCAGTGATCTTTGGATTCTTCTTTACCTCTCTCACCAAGGCTCTTCTCCCGTGATTGCTCGGTTTGGTCGTCCCAAATGTCTTACATTTAAGCATTATGGAGGCTACTGTGTTCTTAGGAACCTTAAGTGCAGCAGAAATGTTTTTGTAACCTTGGCCAGATCTGTGCCTTTGCCACCAATTCTGTCTCTGAGCTCTTCAGGCAGTTCCTTTGACCCCATGATTCTCATTTGCTCTGACATGCACTGTGAGCTGTAAGGTCTTTATATAGACAGGTGTGTGGCTTTCCTAATCAAGTCCAATCAGTATAATCAAACACAGCTGGACTCCAATGAAGGTGTAGAACAATTTTAAGGATGATCAGAAGAAATGGACAGCACCAGAGTTAAATATACGAGTCTCACAGCAAAGGGTCTGAATACTTATGCCTGTGTGATATTTCAGTTTTTGTTTTTTAATAAATCAGCAAACATTTCAGTTAAGTTTTTTTTCTGTAACTATGGGGCGCTGTGTGTACATTAATGAGGACAAAATTATCTTAAATTATTTTAACAAATGGCTGCAATATAACAAACAGTGAAAAATTTAAGTGGGTCTGAAAACTTTCCGTACCCACTGTATGTAACCTTAAGACCAGCGAGATCCAGTACAATAGCTTTATCAAATATTCTGCGTTTACAAAAGCTAATAATGTTCAGTTTTGACAGGCGGTGAGAGAGTGCTATTCAGTTAATAATATACATTATTGTTTTTTTTATATTTTGCACTGCCTGCATTAGAGCTGTGTCCAATGTTTTGGTTATCATATCTTACATGAGAATAAAAAACATTCAGAACAGCTCTCAATTATGAGGCAGTCAGTGCAAACTACAACCAGAATCATAACCATATTGTTAACCCTCCTATTCTGTTGAAGGTCAAAATGACCACTTTTGTAACTCTATATTATTCTTCAATATTTTAAAAAGTTGATTTTTTTGAGGAAAAAAAGGTTTAAAAGTTTCAATTATAAATTCATGTTTTCCAAAGAAGAAAATGCGTAATGACATTAAAATAAAGTCACAATATGACAAAGTCAAAGCTTAAGGATAGAAAAACATTTTAACAGGTGAATTTTATTAAAACTTTATTCTCGTAATATGCCCTTAATTCTGGGAAACCACCTTTTAAATAAATAAATAAAATGGAGTTTTGTTCTTAAATCAAATGGGACTTAATTCCTTCCTAGGATTTTAATTGCCTCAAAACCAAGGTAAGGAGGAGTAATTGGTTTATTATATTTGCGTTATTGGTGTGGTGATCTCCATGTATCAATTATGCAATTTTTAAAAAATGATACGACATAATAGTATTACTGCTAATTATTTTGCGGAACCCAGAGCTCATGACCCCAAGTTTGAGAACCACTGCTCTACGTGCTCACCTCGTGGCTGGGCATCCTGTTTATTAGTGACGCCGGCGGTGTTCCCGTCAACCGCATTATCTGCTGAAGCTGGTTTATGTCTATAAAGCTGTTGTCAAGGGGAGTATAGCGACAGGGGCAGAGTTGGTTAGGGAAGCCTCTTCTCAATGTAACACTGTTTTTACACTGAGAAGCAAACTCCACGCTTGGAAGCCAAAAGTACAGAATGGAAGTAGAAGGAAGAGGAAAGACAAGAGTCAGTGCGTGAGTGAGTAAAGCCAGCACCCATCATCAGCAAACGCACTTTGTGTGTGTTGGGAATCCTTCACTCGTTCCCTAATCACTAAATAGGGATTTTTATATTGTTGTCGATACTACTCACGTCACTGTTGTTGCATATTTACAACGTATCGGATCAACGTCAGCTGGTAGACCTACCGTAATAAACATTGAAGACATTCATACTGTAGGGCTACACCGTCACATTTTTTGCACCAGAGTCCAAGTAGTCATCCCTTGATTTTGAGTATCAACTGATACGGAGTCTGATCCGATACCTCGCCAATGTATTAAGAAGGTTCCATATATCTGAGCACATTTGCTTTGCCCCCACAGTAAACAATACACTTACATAATTATTTAGAAATGTGTCTTAATCAAATGTATGACTCAATCCAGCTGCGTAGTTGCTTGCTTAGTGCTCGACTTTGCTCATCTACAAACAACAATAGTGATTAATAGGGAAAATGCAACCAATGGGTCAGAAATTTTCGAGTCACAAAATAATTTACATTTGTTAGCATTCCATTCGTCGTTTAAATGCATCACAATCACTCACATTTTGCTCTTCCAACTCTGACGATGTTTGGCCACACTGTAAATTATATCAGGCTTTGCGGACTTTATATCTTTCCCCTTGCCCTGATTGTAAGCCGTTAGGAAAATGTTTCCACATCTCACTCCGTGCCTCTTTACCCTTAATGGGTTGCAGATGAGCGTGAAAGCTTGTAGCCTTTCTCCGAACATGAACACAAGCTTGGAGAACAAAGACACTGTCCACTACAGAGCATACACAGACTGCCAGTTCTGTATATTAAAAAATAAAAAAAAATTAAAAATGCAGACACTGCTCATCAGTCAAAAATTCTAACATACTCTAAACTCTTTGTGTTGTTTTAAGCTGAGTATATTTTATTAAATTAATACAAACAAAGCACTCTGTCCATCTGTCTTGTGATGTGTTGCACTACTTATATGAAAAGATAATTTTCACGCCACAAATCATGAAACGGCAAATGGCTCATGGGATATATTGCTTTTCTAGTGACCATCGGTTATTCTTAAATTTTCTAAATTAATTGACGGCAGTACTGTAAATACTCACTCCACATTCTAAAAACATTACAAAATGGCTCACTGTATAGCGGCTAGTGAGCGATTCCCAACAGCCCCTCACGTTTTGATTAAGCTAGGCAAACATGCGGTCAGTGGGGTAACACGCACGGACAAGGTGTCGCCGAGGCTTGACGAGGCGTAACGTCGGCAACTCACAGACTCTGAAGAAATTTTCATCAAGAGCTCAGGCCCCGGTGTTCCAACCAGCAGCATGATTAGCTTCAACTGATCAATATCTACCGGAAAGTGTTAAAGGAAGACGCTGACAGACAGGACAGTGGGACGACAGGGCCCGCCCAGGAGTCTTCAGCCTCCTCGCCACGTCCGCCACCATGCCGCTACTCTACAACCGCGTCAACAGACAGTAGACAAAATGCATCGGGAAGCCTAACTGGAGAAAGTGGAACGGGAGGAGGAAGTAGTGGGTGAGATAGAGGAGGAGGAGATGAAGGAGGAAGTGGAGGAATAAGATGTGAAAAAAGTGGTGTGTGGTGGAGGCACAGCAGTTGACTATCAGCTGAAGAAGGTGCAACAGGCGATTGAGCAAGCGTATAAGAAGAGGAAGAGGTGGTGGTAGGCGGAAAAGGAGAGGAAGGAGGAGGAGAAAGAAGAAGGGGAAGGACAAGGAGTAGATGGAGAAGAGGGAAAGGAGAAAGGAAGAGGGGAGGAGAAAGAAGAATAGGAGAAGGACACAGGAGATTAAGGAGGAAGGGTGGAGGAGGAAAAGGAAGGAAGAGAATGAAAAGGAAAAAATAAGTAAGGGTAGAGAAGGATGAGGAGGAGAAGAAAGGAGGGAGGAAAAGGACAAGATCAGAAAGGAGGAAAGGTGGCGGAGGAGGAAGGAGGTGGAACAGACGGTGGAAGATGCAAAGAGGAAGAAGTTGAGGACTGAGGAGTAGAAGGAGGGGTGCAGGAGGAGGAAGGGAAGGTGGAAGTGAATCAGGTAAATGAAGGAGGTGAAAGAGGATAAAGGAGGAGAAAGACAAGGAAAGGTGGAGGAGGGGCGCATAAGGTGGATAAGAAGAAAGAGGAAGAAGACAAAAAGGTGAAGGAGGAAAGGCAGAGGAGGAGCAGGGAGGGAAAAGGAGGACAGGGGAGAATGAGCGCAAGAAGAAAAAAAGAAGAAGAAGAGGCGAAGATTCTGTGCCGTCTTTAGAGCTCGGCCGTTAGTGTGAAAGCTGTCATGAGAAGAAGAAGCCCAGGTGAGATGGGTCTCGTGCCAAAATGAGCGGGGCTACGCAATCAGTGGTGCGGGGACCATCTGGAGCGGACAGTCTCAACTGGTGGACCGCGACAAAGCATTTAATTCACATCCTACGCTGGTGGCGCATTTACAAAAAGGCAAAACGTTGAAGCGTAACTGTGACCCCAGGCTTTTCAAAATGTGGATGCTAATGGTTGGTTGTCAATCGATGTGTACCCCTGTACAACTCTACATGAGAATAGACACATTACACTAATGCTAATTTAATAAGGACTTAGTCAATCCTTAAATCGGCCAATTATTTTCACAATATCTATGAGGAACAAATTATGTTTTGCTTGTATTTCTGTGCAAGTTGATTCAAGCTAATAATTGAAAAAAAAAAAAAAAACAGTTTCAAAGCTGTTTTGATATCAGGAAAAAAAAGCAAAGCCCAGACAGGGACAAAAATAAAAAGCAAAAAAAAAAAATAATTTGCTTGCTTAAAATAAAATGGGAGATTTTATTTTGAAGGTGCCCTTCCACCAAAATATTTTTTTTCTACTATTTTATGCATAACATAGGTCAAAATGAGTGAATTTAAGTTTGGAAACTATGCAGTTTGTCGATTGAATGCAAAAGGCAAGGCACAAAGTTTGCAAATGACCGGCTCAGATTTCGGTGTTTGTGACTTAGGAAGTAATTATTTTGGGGTTTTAAGCGAGCTGGTTTTAGCTGCCAGTAAGCCATTCAAATACAACAATACTTAAACTATATTCATAATTTATGACATAACAGTGGATGAAATAGTGAGGCTTGCGGTCATTTTCGCCGAAATGTGCGCACACAAACATAATGTTCAAATTAATGGAGGCAGACAGCGAGCCTAAACGTCTCAATATTCCCCCTCTCTTTAGTTTCACCCACGTCCCCTTTCATCTCACGTTCCCTATTAGGAGGCCAACAATTTAACGCATGGTGAATTCTGCTTCACAATGACAGTAAGACATCAAAAGATGCTAATGTAACGTCGCTATGAACACTTGGCCACCCCAAGTTCCTAGACGCTGTGATATCGCCAAGGACCAATTAGAGCAAAGCTGTTATCCATATTTAAAGTAGAATAACAGCAATCCAATCAGAGCAAAGCTTATTTACATATTGAAAAATCCACATTAAAAAAAAATCTCAGGTGACAGTTAAGGCCTTTTCATTTAGGTAAGATTGTTAGGTTAAATTACCTAACCCTTCTTGGTGTTCACCGCAGGGCAGGGGCGCACGAGGGACGGCATACGGTCGACGGCACTCCGGTGCGAGCTTGCCCATATGTGGAAGAACTTGCTTAGCGGCCTACCGGGAAGTCGCACGGATGCTTTTTCCGCAGGCAGGTCTATTGCTTTTAGCGCTCTGAAATCACTCCGCCAACCCCTCTCCGGTTGGATGCGTCATCGGACGGCACAGCGACGCCCCTCCAGAGTTGAACATTTTTCAACTCGGGGCGCTGTTGCGATGGAAAATGTCCACTTTGCATCGTTACGGCCTCGCAGCAAAGTTAAAAAACAGAATACATGAAAACACATGCATGCCTGTCGTTATGGTTTGCTCTTATTTCAACATGTTTCCGTATGTCTTGTAAAATTATATAAATAAATGACCTGTTTAGTCAGCCACTGCTTGTTGCAGACAAACCTCATATTCACAGTGAAATATTTTGCAGCTATAAATCTCAATCTTTATTTCATGGTAGCTATGGTAGTGAAGGGCCCTGGAAGTGTTTGATTTTACATTTTCTGACCCTCGTGAGGATAAGCGGAACGGAAGATGAATGAATGAATATTAATTTCTTTGTATTTAAGTGATTGTTTTTTTATTTATTTAAATGCTTTAATTTATCATAAGTTATTCAGTGTTAAACTTTAAACCCCCTTCCATCCGATTTAAGTTTACATGCACTTTAAAAAATGTGATGTGACATACGAAGTTCACATGGCTTTAAAAAAGAACAAGAATTTCAAAACTGTCAATATTTATTCTTAATTTTTGGTGTATTTCTACTTCTTACTGAATCGATATCGGAAACAAATCGTGAGGTTCTTAATGCCCAGCCCGACTGCTTGATGTTTCTTTTCACAAAAAGCTCGTTTTTGGTGAAACCAGCCTGTGTTCTACTGCTGATTACTAAAGAATGGTAAAAGGTAGACTCAAATTATTTTTCCTGGCAAAAGATGACTGTGTGTGTGTGTGTGTATGTGTGTGTGTGTGTGTATATATATATATACATATACATATATATATATATACACACACACATATATATATATACATATACATATATATATACATATACATACATATATATACACACACACACAGGTTTTTTTGTAGATTCAGTGTATATATCATAATAGAGCACAAAATTCTGTGGGCCCTGAAAAATCAGTCAAAATGCACTAAAACAGCTGGCACTTTGGGGTCGGCTGCTCTGAAAACAGCTGGAAGTAAATGAGTTAATTTCCATCCCACCAGTTGAGACCGCCGGTGTCGAGTACAATAAGTAGAGCACACAAGTGAAACATTGAAGTGGAGAGCGCATGGCGTGAAGGGAAGTGAGAAAAATGTGCACCTAAATAGTCATCAAAACCTCAGGCTGCCTCACATGTGGAAGGAAAAGTGTCAAAGGATAAGAGCACAAAGAAGTTCTTTTCCAAAACAATGAGTGACATGCAGCCCACTGCGCCAAAGCGTCACCACCTAAAGGGGCACTCCCATGTGAAGGATACGGTCTGTTCCTGGGAACAAAGTTCTTCCTGTGAGAAGTTCTGCCATGATGCAGCCCACCGACCAAATATCCACTGCAACACACGCAAGGAGAAGACACAAATGAGACAAGTGGGTCACCACATTATTGTGCAAAAATGTTTTTATATCATCATGATAAAGCCATTGTTGTTAAGTTGCTCAGTCTGATGTCATTCTGTATCCTTTGTGGATTTTGAAAGAAGAGACCTGGGAATTTGAAAAATATATTAAGTGGCCAACATCACATAGGCGACATCCACACTGACACATCCACAAATGATACCCAATTCGGATTTCTTGTTAAAGCCGATCTTTTTATGTATTCATTCATATTACAAATGCAACTTCTAATGTGAACAGAATGCGTCTGTGAAGTTGACACAGTTGAAGTCAAGTGGCACAGTGTGTTTACGGAAGTAAACATGGCCCCTTGTGTAGGTCTCATTCCTGATGCAATTGTGGCAATTTCAAGGATTTTGTGCATCCGGAACCAAAATGTTCTTATATTTATCAGTTCTAAAGCATCTTCTTTCTAGAAGAGTTTGATGCTGTCATTGTTATCGCAAAGCATTTGCCTGGCAATCGGAGGTTAGCACACAAACCTCGCCCCAAATGCGGAAGTGGTGCGTGCAAAGTCCCTAGACCTGCAGTGTGAACAGCCATAATACAAGAGTATCGATACTAGATAATGCTAAATTTTGATGCCGCCCTACCTGTCATGTTGTAAT